>NW_012154007.1:1359603-1742226 GCF_000956105.1 Propithecus coquereli
GGTATTTGCATACACAAAGAGTGCAATGCGCACCACCCGAAGGATGGACATATTTGAAACTCGGACTTGGAGGGGAGGGAGGGGGCAAGGGCAACATACGTAACCTAAACATCTGTACCCCCATAATATGCTGAAATAAAAAATAAATAAATAAATAACCTCTCCGTAGTGGCTCATTAGTGGTAACGAATGTAGCATGCTAATGTGAGCTGTTAACAACAGTGGACACCGGGTGGGGGCATGTAGGAACTCTCTGAAATTACCTTCTCAATTTTTCTGTAAATCTAAAATTGCACTAAAAAATCCGGTGGGGCAAAGGCAATATAAGGAACCGAAACATTTGCATCCCTGTAATACGCTGAAATAAAAATAAATAAATAAATGAATAAATGAACAGCCTATTGAATAAGCAAAAAGCTGACCCGGACTCCGTGACTGGGCCTGTGAGAAACAGGCCCACCCTCTTCAGCAGAGACGCCAAGAACTCGGAGCTCAAGCGGGACCGGAAACAGGAGGCTGACGCAGCAGAGAGGGAGGAGCGGGCTGGCCTCAGACCACAGCCCAGGGAGCCCCGCCACAGAGATGCCATTTGCGAGGAGACAGGGGACTCTGAGGGGCCCCTCTTTGACCGAAGAAACAGGGCACACACGTGAATTCCCCTAGGTTCCAAATCCGCACTGCCCGAGTGGGCCTCTCGTGGGAGACGTCTCTCTGCCACGCTTGCGGCCTTGGGTTTCACACTCGGTAGGGAGTTCCTTCCTTCCCCGAGCCTCTGCCGGCCTGCCCTCCTCCACGTGTCCAGGCGTCCCCTCCAGTCCTTGGTGGGCAGCAGCAGGACAAGCTAGGGCTGAGGGCACGATGGCTGCTGTGGCTGGGGGCCTGCCTGCTCCTAAGTCCCGCACTGCGCCTGGAGCTGGACAACCCCATGAGGAAGCTGGGAAGGCGAGCTTGACCTGGCGGGGTTCGAGTCACGTCCCGAGGTGTGAAGGCCCCCGCACCGCGCCCCCGGTCCGGCTGCTGAAGGAAGCCAGGCCCATGCCGCACCGGGCCCCTCTGGCTACAGCAGAGCAGCGAGTGTGGGACGTGGGGAGAGATGCCCTGAGCGCCACAGGGCTTCAACGCAAGCGTGTCCATTCCGGATGCTGATTCCTCGCCGCTGATTCAGTCATTACAGGGGGCGTGCATCCCTCCACTCTGGGGCATTCTTTACATATTATTGTTTGGGGGGTTCTGTGTGCACTCTGGTGAGCCTTGTCATTTGGCTCAATGCGAAATGAGAAATTAGGGAAGAGAGTGAAGTTTCAGCTTAGGGTACATCTTGACCTCAAAGTTAAATTAACTAATGCCCCATTTTGCCTCTTTCAGAACCTTCGAGGGTCAAAAGCTGACCTGCTCACAGTGCCTAGAGGATGATCTGTGTCTGCTGCCTCCTGCCATGCCCTGCAGAGGACAGACTCAGCCATCGAGCCGAGGAGCTCGAAGAGGAAACTTGGAGGGCTATTAGGGACAGTCTTCATTCCCCATCTGCAAGCTGCTAAAAAGGGCAAGGGCCTTCACTCACACCCCAGAGGGAGCCCCCCGGAGCCAAGGCTTGGGGTTTGTCACTCTCCACCCCTCCCTCCCCCAGGTAGCAGGCAGCACCGTCGCAGGTTTGCTCCAACGCCACCCAGTCACCCTCTGACACAGCAGCTCCCAGTCCCTGCTCGACTGCTGCCCATCCACCTATCACCTCCTGATGTTTATCTGTATTTTCTGCCCTTCAGCAACAGACAGCTTAATAAGCTCTGGGCTTCGTTCTGGCCCCTGCTGTATCCCCGAATTTTGGAACAGTGCTTGGCAGCTGGAGGTGCTTGGTTAAGTGTCTAGGATATGGATAAAGTCTGAAGCCTTAAATCCACATGGCCTCATGGATCAGGGAGTCTGACGCCTTCCTTCCTCCTCCCCATGGCCTGGCTGAGCCCACGTCTTCCTGGTGAAGCCCCCCTGGTCTCCTCAGGCAGAGCTGGAGCCCCCCATGCAGCATTCTGTCTGCTCCCCCTGCACCCCACACCCACCTTGCTAGAGATGCCCAGGAGCCTGTCTTCTCCCAAGAGCTGTGTGTTTCTGGAGGGTGTGGCCCACTCCAGACCCATCTCTGCATCACGTGCCCGGCAAATGGCCCTGGACACAGGCAATGCTCAGGAGACACTGGCTTCATGAGGGCTGGGAAGGGGCAGCGGCAGCCCTGACTGTCTCTTCTCAGCTCATGCCTGCATCACCACCCATCTCACCACCTTCCCTGACAGCACACGGACCAGAGCTGGCTCCCCTGCACCAAAATGCCAATGGCAACTCCAGGATCTCAGGATGAAGTCCGCCCCGACTCAGACCACAGCGATCAGGAAGGAATATCTCTCCAGAGAGATCTGTGCACCTCAGCGTCAACTCAATGTCCTAGACAGTCTTGTTTATGAAAAAACAAATAGCAAAACCAGCAAAGCAAAGACTTAAGAAGTCAATCTCATCTTCCCTCTTCCAAGGCTGACAGACCAGAATCAGAGTCCAGCACCCACCCCAGCAGTCCAGGCCCCACAGTCTGGCCAGTCTCCCTCTCCACCCTCCTGCCCACAGCTTCTCACCAGCCACAGGCCAACAACCCCGGATAGGTAACACGATGGCCCTGGCTGTCCCCTGCTTTCCCGGGTGACTGACCACACACCTAACCTCCAGCCTGTGACTCTCTCTGGGCAAAAGGGAGCCCTAGAAGAGGTTCCCAGAGCACCAAGCTCACTTCCTCCATGGAGCTCATCAGCGTTTGTCATTACATGCCTTTCCATGTCATTCTCTGATTAACAGCCATCTCCTCCACCTGACTATAAGCCCCAGGGGGCCAGGACCCTGCCTGTTTGGGTTCCCGAGTGTATTCCCAGCCCCCACCTGCTGGAGACTGAATAACCACATAACGTGCTCAGGCAGAGCGGTGAACAAGAAACCAGGAGTCACTGAGCAACTGCTGCCCGTTTCTGTGACATCTTTAAAGATGAGCCCAAGAACAAAACCATGGGGCTCAGTGGGTAGAACAGAGCCCAGAACTAAATGAAGGGAAAAAGGCACACCCTTGCCGTGAGCCAGGCACCCCTCCTCAGCTCCGAGTGACGTACAGTCATTGAGGCCTCACCCCATGGGGCGGGCACCATCACTGGCCCCTGTTCAGATGGGGACACCGAGGCACAGGGAGGTCCCGGAATGTGCTCAAGGTTATTAAGGTTATTAACGTGCTCAAGGTGATGTGCTCCCAGTGATCAAGTGGCAGAGCCAAGAGATGGCGACACGGAATTACACTCGAGCTGTCCACCATCGAGGCAAGTCCAACTCCTCTACTTACCAGACAAGGAAACACTGAGAGCCTCTAACACAGGAGAGACATGCAACCTCATGCCCCTCAAGGAAAGCGCAGAGTAGAGGTACAGGGAGGCACCACTGCGTCCTGGCAGGCTGACGCAGGTAACAAAGTCAACAGCCCCTCTGTCTACAGGGAGGGACTCTCACGCTCTGTGGATTTTAACTTGGTCAGCCTATATGACAACATCTACCCAAAAAATACACATTAGTGCAGCAATTCCACTTCGAAGAATTCGTGCTACAGACAACCTAGGACATGTGCATAAAGATGTGCGGGGAGGTACACCACGCCGTTGTCCAAGGCAGCGACAACTGGAAACAAACACGTCCCCATCAACAGGGGTGGAGCTTGAGGGGGGCACTGGTGGTCAAATGACGCTCTACGCCTTGGGGCAGGAGGCCGTGGAGCGCAGTGGTTAAGCGTGTGAGCTCTGGACTCAGACCGCCTGGGCGCACACCTCTTCTCCTGTGACCTTGGGCAAGTGGCTTCAACTCTCTAGGCTTTAGTTTCCTCATCTGTCAATAGTGCTTTGCTCAGAGGTTGCTTTTAGAATCAAACAGTCCTATGCATATTAAATTCTCAGAACATTCAGTAATCATTCATAGTATTGGAATATCAGGCAGCCACTTAGAAAAGCAAAGTAGCTCTGTGTATACTGATAAGAATTCGAACACCACAAAAGGCCATCCACGAAATCAAGTCTTGTCACATAGGCTGAATCCAATTATGATTGCCAGCTCTGGCTCTGCCACACGATCACCGGATAAACAGTCACTAAGGGAGGTGTAAAGTGGGAAAACGGAGCAAAACACTGTCAAGGCAGGCTATTATTCTGTATTTAAGAAAAGTGTGTGTATGTACAGCCACAATCTCCGAAGGGTAACGGGCCTTGGTAACAGACCATCTTTGGGGGTGACAAGCCACGGGGGATGAGAGGGAAACCTGATTTCATGGGATGGCCTTTGTGGTATTCTAATTCTCTGCAATGTTCATTACTTACTACTCAAAAATTAATTGAGTAATTTAAAGAGACAGAAAGAAAAAAGAAAACACTGGCGTTATCAGAGTCAGAGGCTACGCACGTCCCTTCACCAGGACAGAATGAGTCTCCAGGTTACTTTTGGCAATCTGTCTTTTGGCTGCTGTCTGTGGGCTGGTGCCAGACCAACAGTGGGGAGCCACAGCAGCGTGGCTCCCAGGGAAGGATCCCAAAAGTCTTCGAGAAAAGACCCCCAGGAAAGTTAGCCCTATCCCCGCCAGCACGCATGGACGTCCTGTTTGTGACTGGTGTCCACCTGGTTGATGTGGACTAACAGAAATGGCCCAGTGCTGGGGAGGGGCCGTGTGCTCTTCCCCTCTCTTTGTGCTCCCCCCATGTGCAGGAGCTCTGTGAGTGGAACTGACCCCCGACTGGGGGAAGGTGCCCTGCACCCAACGACCACAAGCAGGAGTTCCCTGCAGTCGGCCTAACTGCAGAGCTCACTACGCCTGCAGGCGAGCCACGTCCTGCAGCCCAGCTGTCGAAAGTAATAAAGCGATGCGTGATGGTTTGGCAGGAGGGGTCAGGTTGGAAGGCATGCCTGAGACGTATCTTATTAAATATTTCCCAGTTGTCTCAGAACTCAGGTGGAGGTGGAGATGGGAGCCCTTTATTAGCCCCCTGTACACTCCCAACAGTGGGGGCCATTCCTTTTGTTTCTAAGAGACACCTAAGAGGACAAATGAACTTCATGGTCTCCAAGGGGTGATGTGTGGCAGGTGAAACACTATGTTAGAGAGGACATCACGTCATCCCACGAAGGCTAAGTGGACCAGACGTTAATCATGGCACCGGCAAGGCGCCATGGCGGGGAGGGGCGGGTGCTGCCACAGCAATGCTTACTGCCCCTGGTGCTGTGTTACCGCACTGACTTCCCTGTGCGTGCGCCATCTCCCCGCAGATGGTGAGCGTGGGCTCCTTGCTTTTCCTGGCTTCCTCCCCAGGCCCCGGCCCACACAGTGCCTGGCGCTGAGGGGAGCTCAGCAGATACTCACTGAAACTGTGGAAGGTGTTTGTCAGACATAGATCTCCTCAAGAAAGCCTCACCTTGCTGGGAACATGACAGCGAGAGTTGCCATGGTAACCAGAGAGCTGTGCCCTCTGCTCTGCTCTGCTCTTCAGAGACCCCTTCACACACCCCACAAACCCCGCTGTGGCTTGTCAGTGCTGCCCGGGAACCCACCGCCTCTCAGGGAACTCAGAAGCAAGAACAGGCTAAAGACAGGGCTGCTGCCACTCCGCTGGCTTCGGCAGCCAGAGTGCAGGGCCGCGCTCCCTCTAGACCATCGAACTGCGAGAAAATAAGTTTCTGTTGTTGTAAGCCACCAAGGTTGTGGTAATTTGTTAAAGTAGCCACAGAAAACTATTAAAAATACAATTAACTCCCTGACCCTCTCCCACTCGCTTGGAAACGCTCTCTGGGCCAGCTCTGGTCCTGTGCTCGGATGAGGCCGGCACTGTATCCCTGTTTTATAGATAAGGCAACAGGAGTCACCAATGTGGCAAGTGGCAGAGCTGGGACTCCAACCCAGCAGTCTGGCTGCTCAGCCCAAATTCTAACCACTGGGCTCTTCGCCTGGCATCAGCAGCCTCTGCACCTCCACCCGGGCCAGTGCGGCAGGAAGCCCCTCATCCAGGCACAAGGCCACCAGCCTCCAGTGGGCACTCCACGCTGCCCGGAAATGCTTCTGGGTTTCTCTAGAAAGCACTTCCCCACTCTGTCAAGACTGCTCCACACCTCTCTGCACTCCTACCCTCACTCCCCTGACGTCCTCACCTCGCACTTCGTTGAGAAGCATCAGACAGGTGTGTCCTATGCCCCCACCCCCCACCCATATACCTGCCTGCATCTGTGCAGACTCTCTGCCTTCTCTCTGCGATGGGTGAAGCCCCAGCTCCTGTCCAATATTTCCTCCCAGCAGATCTTGCTCTGCAAGGGTGGCCCGGCCACAGCCAGATGCCCCTGGAGGAACCCAGGCAACCTGTGAGACCACATCACATCTGCGAACATGCTGTGTTGTCATCTGGTTTGAGTAAAGCTGCACCTTCTCCTAATCTTTGCTACCAAAGTAACTTATCGCCTTGAAGTCTATCTGCTGGTGACTTTTCATTAAGCACAGCACTGTGTGGTGGCACCTACTATGTGCCAGGCACAGTTTGAGGCACTGGGGACAAATTGGTGAGCAAGACGGAACCTGCTGCCTAGGTGGGTGACACAGAATAAACAACGCTCATCACCCGCTCTCAGCTTAACGACCATCCCTTAGAGGGCCCTCCCCGAGGTTCTCCAGCAGAGCACCTTGTTCCTCTGTGGCTCTTGCCACGGTGTAGAGCTGCAGTCACCAGCGCACCTGTTGGCACTGCACTCGCCTGCACTCAGCGAGGACGGAAACCAAGACTCTTGGTCGCCGGTGTCCAGCTAGGGCTGCCACAGTGCTTGGCACAGAATGGCCCTCAGAAAGAACCTGCCTGAATAATCACTCAATTTATTACTTTTAAAAAAGTGCCTCACGCACGAATGAGCAACTCAATGAAAGAACGAATGAACAAAAGAACCCTGGGCAAGTTGTTTAATTTCCCTGGGTTTCAGGTTCTTAGAGACGTGGAACAAAATCATGTCTCTGCAGCATGTTTGTAAAGAATAAAAAGGATAGTAGTTATAAAAATATACCATATGGTTGGCACATAAAAAACTACTCGATACACATTGAAATACCTCAACTCAACAAATACTTGCTGAACATTTACTTTGTACAAAACACAATTTTGGGACTGTTTAGAGGCAATGTCGGTAGCAGCTAAAGAGAGTGATAAGCTTCTTCTAATAACAGAAGAAACACACAGGTCTGGGCTTTTTTTTTTATTATTATTTTCTTTGCCTCTCTGGTTAATCTAAGCTCAGTCTTTTAAAAAAGCTATTCTGTCAATAGAATAGTGGATTAAACACACTCAGGCCTGGGCCAAATCCATTACTACCTGTGTGACCTTAGGCAAAAACCAATCAACTTCTCTGAACCTCAGCTTCCTGGTCTACAACATGAGAGCTGCTGTGAGAATTAAACAAGATCCCAGGCATGAGGCGCCCCGGCCCAAGCAAAGCCGGAGCCGACCTGCGCGGGCTCCATGCCCCCAGGAGCTCGGGGACCAGCCGTCCGCCCACCCCTCCTTCTCCAGCGAGGGCTGAGCCGCCTCCATTGTCACCACAGTCCAGGAACCGACAAAAATCGCAGAAGACGTTCCTTCCTCAAATCCGCCCGAAAGAGGCAGGCTGTAAACGAGCAAGCCAAGGAGATGCTCTTCGTCAAAAACAAATCCTCGAGACAAAGCAAAGTGACGGCTCTGAGGGATCTTGAAAGGAGGTGACAATCAAGTCACCTAATGGCATATTTAGAACCCCAGCTAAACCTCACGTAAGAAATACAAACAGGATAAACGATTTGCTAGAGAAAAATGCTATTTTTAGTGGAGAGTATCACAGATTTCCATGCATACTAAGCCCCTGGCATTCTGAGTGACATTTTCTTTCTGGGAGCTCCTAAGCATGACTATAAGTCAAGATGGAAAAGTAATTGACAATGATAGGATTAAAAAAAAAAAAGACCGGGTTCCTAAAACTATTGTCCAACCACAATGCTGAAAACAGAATCAGCGTTCAATAAATATGGAATGCCTGGATGAGGAGGGAGGGTGGGAAGCCGGCAGAGAGGAAGAGAGCCATGAACTTGGCCCCCGGGCTGAGCACTCCCAGGCCACGCTTGATAATCACGTTAAACGCTCTTCAGGCAAAATAAGACAGGCTCCAAGGAGAAACAATATAAAACGCCAGAGATACTGAGTGATGTGTGGGAATGAAGTCTTTGTAAACATCAATCTCCCTGTTTCACTCAAGCACTAGGAACAGCAAATTTCAGCAGCTGTTTATAATTTCATATAATGTAAGAATAAAGGAAGCCTGGGCCTCTTCGACTCCACTACTTTTTGAATCAAAAACAAAGACTAATTATGCTGGTCGGAAGGTTATAGACTACCACCTACTTGCAAATTAAATATCCAGGTGTTGGTTACACAAACAGAATCATGTTCACTCTGCTTTTCATCTTCATGCTTTGTAAGAAAACTTTCAGCTAGAAAACCCTTTGATAACTACCTGCTTATACCACTTAATATAACAGGTGACATTTATGGGTCTCTCACCACTGCCTGCCACCACCACCACCCTCCACCAGATGGGGGCCAAATTTTAATTTGTCATCCCTGGCATTCTGATTAGGGAAGTAATCTAAAACAAAGCATTGCATCTGAATGGCTGCACAAAGCCTACTTAACCAAGCACCCAGAAATAGGTGAACGAGGCCTGATTCTTTGCTCAGCCCTGCCCTACAAGGCTCCAGGCCTGGCTCTTCACGAGGTGCTCAGAGGAAGGAGCACCCTTTCAAGTAGGAAGACAGTCCCTCCCCACCGAGAACACTCACTGAGCTCACAAGACTCAGCCACAACAGAGCTTTCTCTCGGGCCAGTAAGCAGTCACTCCCGAAAAGGACAGGCAGAGCTGTTCCTGGCTCTCTCTGGGATCCACCTCTATACACCACAGGACACTGTACTCTGGGTCAAGGGAGACAGGATCAGGCAGCTGCTCAATTTTGCTTCAAGTACTCCCATGTTCAGCACTGTCTTCGGTGCCCGAGAAAGACCCAAGGAAGTGCTAATAGTCCTGAACAGAAGTCTCTTCAGTGTCTGCTAATCTGCACGGGCTCAGAGGCAACTGTTGCCATGAGGATGTTTTAGTGGTGGTTATGGTCTTCCCCTTTGAGAGATGGGGAATCTGAGGCTCAGGGAATTTTTGTAAGATACAATGTGCCCAAGACTAAATGGTGAGAAAGCTGAAGTCCTGTTCTTCACTCACCAGAGGTGTAACTATGAATAATCCTCTTAAAACCTAGCCGAGCCTCAGATTCTGCGGCCTTCAAACACTAAGAATGAGATGCATTACCAAAGAGCACTGCTGTGAGGACCAGATTAAATAAGGTGTGTGGAAAAGACTGCACATTTTTAAATGACACAAATATTAACGTAAGGTATTATATACAAAAATGAGGCACTGTAGTTTATCAGTATCATGATGACTCCAAATCCATAGAAATTCTTCCCCAGTGGGCGGTGAGCTATGCATCTCGAGTCTAGAACCAGAAAGTTTTCCTGTAAATGGAATCCAGCGTGAGGGGTTTCCATGTGGCCTCCTTATTAATAATCAGCAGTCTAACAAGAAAGCCAAGAAGCTAAAAATAAAAATAATCAGATATAAACAAGTAAGAATCTGATCTGGAAGAAATGAAGCCCCGCTTTGAATGATATCAACCTCTGATTGTATTAAAGTAATCCATAATTACATTCCTAGCTGCTTGAAAGAAGATAACATCACCCTAGTCCTCAAACTGTCTTTCAGTTTTCAAATACAATGTCTGGTACATAATGAAAAATATCCAGGCACATGAGGAGACAAAATAAGATCAAAAACTAAGAGAAACAACAGATAAAAGACACAGAATGGGGGTACAGATGAAAGTTTTCAGACAGAGACTGTAAAATAATTATGCTTAATGTGTTATCTGTTGAAAGGGAAGGAAAGGCCACGCTGATGAACCGCATCTAGCGATGGTCAGCCATCAGGCTGTGCCCCACGTACCTGACAGCAGAAATCTCGGCCAATGGAGCACCCTGATGAGGAGGCTGGACCCCGGAGCAGACGGCCTGCTTTGAAACCTCACTCCATCATTTACTAGCGAGTGCCCCTGGGCACATTACTTAATCTCTCTCAAGTCCTCACCCCTAAGGTGGTAAGAACATCAATACCTACTAATACTTCACAGGGTTGTTAAGGGGATTACACGCGTTAGTTTTGGGAAGTTTTTAAATGGTGCCTGGCACTACGTTCTGTTGCACGTAGGCAGCACAACGTCAGTGTTCATTAAATAAATGAAACCAATTCAGCAAACAGCCGCATCACATGGTCTGGCTTCTCTCCAGCTGCTTGTTTTCTGTGTGCGACACCCCAATTCATACCTCAGCCACACTCAGCTACTCATGACTCACCAAATGTGTCACGCTTATTTCTCACCTTTGCACCTGCCCTTTCTTCCCTCCGTCTGAAAGCCTTTCCTTGATCAATGCCCTGGGAAAGCTCCTACACAAGCTTCAGAAATTAGTTAAATGTCACCTCCTCTGGGAAGCATTTCTGATTACCCTTCAGCAGTAATTACTTCCTCTTCTGTGCTAAGCCAGCCCCAATCTTCCCCTTAGCATGGTGCTCACCAAACTTCACGGTCACTTCTGTTTATGTGTCTCCCTTCCCGGCTAGATCAGCCTTCAAGCAGGAAGGATGTCTTACCACACATCTCTTTTCCTAGATGCCAAGCACTGTGTTCAGTGCACAGGGGCTGTTCTATTAGACCACTCAGGGACAGATGAATAAATGGCTGAACGAACGAGTGAGATGCACTCAGTGTCCGTTCTCATGCCATAGTGGTTAAAACACTGGTCACGTCCACGAAGTGGAACGGGATTCAGAATTCTTACTCTTCCAAGGCTTGCAGCATGCTCCCAGCGTCCTCGGAGGACAGAATGTCTACCATCTGGTCGTTAAGGGAAAGGTCCTCATTCACGCCATCCGCCGAGGTGGACAGCAAGGGCTCCACCTTGCTCTCGCGAAGTCCGACCTTCAGGAAAATTGCAGAAACAACAACTGAGTGTGTGTTCTTGTGAATGCCTCGTGCCGGGAAAGTCAGGAGGCGAGGCAGGGGAGCCTCAGTCAGAGAAGCTGACCGGCCCCACCACAGGTGACTAGATGAACTCAGAAGAACCAACGCACTTCCCTGAGCCTCCATTTTCTCACCAAAGAAATGGGTTTATAATTCCAGTAGCTCTGCACAGGGATGTTGCGTGGATAAAATGAAGCGATGGATGAATACAGGCCTTTTCGACCTGTAAAGACCTATTAAAACATTTCACTATCTTAATCACCACTGTCATCATCATCAAGCAGGGGAATACTCCCAGGTGTGGTGGGCCTCAACATCACGGATCTGGCTGGCTGCTAGTCAGAGCACAGAAAGTGAGCTGGACTGTGAGCTGGAAGTGACAATCGAGATAATCATGCCCAACCCTCTGATTGGATAGCCAATATATCTCTTTTGTTCCCCAATATCATTAACTCTGCAGCAGTGGGTGACAGCTGCAGCTAACATATAAGAATTCCTGTCCCACGGCCAGGCATTGTTCTGGGTGCTCTCTACACACTGTGCTGTGAAACTGTCACAGAGACAAAATAAGTGTCGGTGCCCCCACTGCACGAAGCGGGAGTCTGTGCTCGGAGAGGTGTGCAGTGACGTTACTGCAGGGCACACAGCCCACAAAGAGCAGGCTGGTGTCTGACCCCGATCCAAGCCCGCCTGCCGGTTTACAGCGCGTTGTCTTATTGGTCACCATGCCGGCAAAAATAAAGAAAAGAAAGGTTCATTCTGTGATGCTAGGAGAAAAATACTGCCAGGGTCTTCAGGCCTTAAATCAAATTCACACTCTGCTTCCCTCTGCACAGCTGTGAGGATCTGCCTTAATCTCTGGGAAACGAATCCTGCTCTCCCATCAAAGCAGCAGGGTGCGTTCCGTTCCTCTGATGGATGACAGCTTCCAGGGAATAAGCACAAGGTCTGATTAGATGGGCCGTTTCTCTTCTCCCACCTCTGCCTGTTAAGGAGCTTGTGGGCTGACCTCATTTCAAATGACAATCCTCGCCTCCAGGAAACCGGAACAAAGTGAACGATGGCCCCTCACCCAGGCTAGGGCGGGACTTCAGGCTCCAGAGACAGGGAGTCCTGGAAGCCAGGCCCCAGCCTATGCCTGGCCACTTTAAGCAAGTTGTTTGACTTCACGGACCTCAGTTTTTCTCCATATAAATAAGGTGAGGGAGGAAGATGATAGAAGTTCCTTCTGAGGTGTTGGACCTCTGGGTGACACCGAGTCACAGCAGTGCCCATTGCACCTTGTGCTCTGCCATGTCCCCTTGCCCTCACCACCGCAGTGCCCACCAGTCCAAGATCCACCAGCCAACACCCATGCGCCTTCCCTGAGGGTGTCTGCTGGCCTCCAGATGCCACGTCAGGGACATAATGCCACCTTCCTGCCTCCTGCCTCCTTGTCCTCAGCCATAACCAAAGGGATCCCAGCCCCTTCACGCCTCGGGTGTGATGACTCCACGGCTAGTTCTGTGCTGTCTCCAGAGCTCCTGGGCAGGACTAAGCTCCGGGGCCCATGTGGTCCTGGTGAGATCTCACCCTCTGCCCGCTGCTGTCCCTTCCTGCCTCATCCCCCACCCCCGTGCCTCCCTGGGGTCACTCCCCACATAAACTACTTGCAGCTGCATCCTGGTCTTAGGAGGAGCTTCTGTGGCAGCCCAGACAGGGATGCGGGATCGGGGAGCTCACAGTCAGGCTGACGGATCTGACAAGTGCTGGGTGCAGTCACGTGCAGGCCCAGAGAAAGGCACCCTGCTCTACCTGGAAGTGGCCTGAAATGACCTCCAGGGAAAGGTGATGCCAGGTTGCGGCTTAAAGGTTGGGTAGGAAGTGTCCTAATTGAGGAGGGAAGAGACGGCTGGGAAAGCACACGGCTGTGAGCACGCAGAGTTCGCACTCATAGGGAAAACGAGTCACTTGGCGTGGCAGGAGGATGGGGTGTGAAGTGGGAAGTGGCAGGAAGGGGGTGGAAGCCAGTCCTGGGGGCGTCATAAGCCAGGCACAGGGGTCTAGGCTCCCCCAGAGCTGCTCCGCAGAAATACGAAGCTGTCCACACAGGTGGGGCTAGACTGCGGGATTCTCACGCCCGGCGACTGGCTAGAGTCCCCAGGGAGCTTTTACAAATGACTAATGGTGGGGACACATCCCAAGACGTGCAAATCCAAGCTGGGCCTGGGCACGAGTATCTGCCCACAGCTCCCGGGGTGCCGGCAGAGCTCCAGAGGTGAGACCCCCTGTGCTGGAGGGTGCACGTCCACCTCGTGTCTCCCCCTGGCCCACTCCCCTGGGGGCAGACTCACCTGCTGCCTGGTGAGCACGCTTCCCGTCAGACACCGACACCGCCCAGTGAAGAAGAGCACGAGCCAGGCCAGCAGGAGGGAGGACAGGAAGGCAGCCACGAACCCCGCCGCGTGGACGCCGTGGTGCGGCAGAACCTGCGGGCATAGACAAGGCAGTGGACGCTTCATGTCGCCCGAGTCACGCAGGGGGCCAAGAGCCGGGAGAACCAGCCGGAGCCGGGGGACCAAGCTGCCTGCCCCTGAGCCGTTGCCGCGAGGCCCTCGCTGCTCCCTCGGACCGGGGTTTCCGCAGCGGTAAGCAGGACGAGCGAGTGTGTCAAGGAGCTGACACGTGGCTCGCACACGGCAGGGCCACCCAGCCCCGGGCACGGCTCACACAGGCATTTAAGAATGCTCAGTTCCCACATCTAGTATGTGACTGCTAAGGCACCACTGGCAGTCGGCGACACTTCCTGAGAGTTGGGCAGAATTCTGCAGAGGCCGGAGGGAGAATCCCGCTCACCTTCCCCCAACACTCTTGCAACTTTAAATCAAGTCATTAAACCTCAGTGTTTATGGCATTAAGTTTAGAGGCTATTTCTTGTCTTCTTACGGAGAAAAATGGTGAGACTGGTGCGCCACACTGGCCTCCACCCTCCTTCCCCACTTCTGCCTTCCAGCAGGTATTAGTTCTCGATGTACGTGTTTTGTTCTGCAACCACATTCAGTCTTTGTGACGTTTATAGGTTATTTCAAAAACGAAAAATTTAAAAAGACGACATCATTATGGTGATTAGGCAAACACTATTCACTGCAGAATATAGTAACAGAACGCGATCCTGCGACACTGACTACCTGGGCCTCAAAGGAGGATGCTCCTCACGCAAGCCTCCTTCTCAGGCTTCAGCAAGGGTTCTCAATTACGCTGCATGTTTAGTTTGCTTCGATTTGGACCAACATTTCCTCTTGTAACTTTTTGCTTTTCCTGAGGTTTCTCACTGCCTTTCTTTTCCTTCCTGGTATATGCCCATATCCTTAACGCTACTGTCTGTTACAGAAGGTCAAATCCGTTTTCTCTCGAAGTCATTATTCCCAGAGTTCTCTGACTTCCCGATTTGACGGGGACTGGTGACGTCCTAGGCCTGCTGCACGGCTGCCGCACCGTCTTCCTTCCCTGACTTCTATCCTATCTTCTTATAGCATTACTGACTGAAGAAAAACTGTACCTCTTGGACCACATTTCTTTCTTTTCAATGAGTATCCTCAGTATCTATTTATTCTGAAGTACATTTGTTTAGAAAAGATGTTCTTTTCTTACATGTCTGAAAATGTGACTTTGCCCCCATTTTGATCGATAGCTTGGCTGAGTACATAACTCAAGGTCCAAAACCTCTTTACCTCAGAATGCTGATGGTCCCACTCTGCCTTGTGACGTAAGTGTACCTGAGGACGTTCTAGAAGGATCTGTTTTTGCCTTCTGGGTGCTTTTAAGTTCTCCCCCTCTCCCCTGTAGTTCTGAATACCTAACTATTTAAAAGATGTTGAATGTATTTTTAATGATATAAAAAAGGGTTTATACCCTAATGTAACTTTGTAGAAAAGATACAAAACTATATACACAGTATAATTTCAATTTCACTAAGATAAAAATAATAGGGATGCATACATATACATGTGTAAACTGCGAAGAAAATCCTCCAGAATTTTGTTTGAATGTGATTACTTGATGAGGTTTTTCATCTTTTTTATATTTCTTTGTTTTCTAAGATCTCTATAATGGGCATGTATTACTTGTAGAGTAGGAGACAAGATATCATAAAAATTTTAAGTCAAGTTTGGTAGACGAGGATCACCTGGATCCTCCTTAAAAGAAGGACTTGGTGCCTAACCATGGGCCGTGTGGTCGGGCGGCAGACTCTGACCTCAAGGTCTGAACCAGCTGCAGAGAGCCAGCTCGCCTGAGGTCGCGCCCTCCAAGACAGCCTCGGTGGGCTGGCAGAGCTTACAGGGGTGTAATGCCAGCCACTTTTCGCCGGCAAGGCAACTCTTGCCCCAGAGCAACCCCCCAGGCTGGCTGAGGCTCCATCAGCCTGGATCACACCTCGACTCCCTCCTCTGTGCAATCCTGCTTCCCCCTTCCTCCTTTCCTAGAGGGTCACTGACTGTGCCAACGGTCCCCAAGACCACCTGCAGGCTCGACGATTCACTATGAGGACTCACACGACTCAGCACGTAGTCCTGCTCACAGCCATGACTTACCATGACAAAACAATACAAAGCAAAATCAGAAACGGGAAGAGATGAATGGGATAAAGCCCAAGGAAGACCAGGCACAAGCCACCAGGAGAGCCACCTAAGACGTGCTTAATTCCCCCAGCAAGGAACTGGGACAACTCACATGAAATGCAGTCGCCCAGGGAAGCTCATTAGGAACTCAGTGTCCAGGGTTTTTACTTAGGGCTGATCACTTAGGCACCCTCTGCTTGTACCAAAATCCCAAAGCCCAAAGACAGCAAGTATTCAACAGGAACTACATTGTTTGTAAAGCAGTTCCAGCACAGAGAGCCGCTCTGCTCAGATTTTGGAAGGTGGCACTCCTCCTGAAACCCAAGTTCTCAGACGCCAGCCAAGGACCAATCTCACAGGTAGGACTTCCTGAGGACAGAAGTCTTGGGCTGGATGTGTTAACTTTTTCCTACACACTGGGAAGAAGCATATTATACCCCAAGCTCTGCCTCAGCATCTGTGTCCAGAAAAGACAACCTGTGACAAATTTAATCCAAAATGGCTAAAGCCCGTGGGACTATCAAATGTGCTGTTTAGGAGCTAGAAGACAACTGGCCTGTTCCTTATCCCCAAGACCACAGTATAGCTGTCGTCAAGGTTAAATTATTTTTGGCAGACCAACCAGGCCAACCTGACCCCCCAGACTGCCAAAGCTAAGTCGAGTTGGAACAGGAGCTTTGGTCCCAGTGTTTACTGGAACCTGCATCAAAGTGTGACGCCGCACATGACTCCCCACGGTCAGTCAGCCTGTCCACAGAGGCTGTTATCAGAGATTGCCAGGGAGCCAACTGTTTTCATACTATAGCATCCTCCTGATCCTAAATCTTGAATTTTGATTGGCACTAAAATGAAATCCGAGTTCTCCATGTGTGCTGCTCCCTGAGCCCTGACTGTATGTCTGCTGGACAAGAAAAACATCAATAAACTGGATAAATATGGATAGCACTGCGATGAGGTTATGATGGAAAAGAGACGAAACGATCTTGTCTCTGAAGAGAACAAAGGAGCTAACGACAAGCAATCTGCTCTCAAGCTGTCTCTCTCAAAGAAGGCAGCAACTTGTTTTTACTGCTTCAGGAAGAGGGATGGAGAGGTAAAGGGAATTCACAATTTTACTCACCTACGATGTGCCAGTCTTTGGACTAGGCACCTGCAGCAACCCGAATCGTGCTCCCCCAAGATATGTTGAACTCCTAACCCCGGGCACCTACGAATGTGACCTTATCTGGAAATTAGGTCTTCGTAGAGGCAATCAAGATGAGGTCACACTGGATTAGGGTGAGTCCTAAATCAGTGCTTTAGATGCTTTATCTCATTCAACCTTCTGTAGTCCCATGGGGCAGGTACTATCCCCATTCTACTGACAGACACATGGAAGTGCAAAGAGATTAAATAATTGATCCCAATCCACAGATAAAAAACAACAGAGGGAGCTCTGCTGGACTCCAACACCGGTGTTCTCCCCACTGGAGCACACGACTTACTGTCCTGGGGGATGTGTGGTTCTTTTGGTCCCAACCTCCTCCACCACAGTAAAAGTTATTTGTCTGATGGATGAGAACCGGAAACAAAGACTGGGGCAGAATCCTATGTGGGCCGGGCCACCCTACTGCAACAGGCAGGAACAGAACTCTTGAGCACTCTCTCTCCTTTCTCTCCCTGCCTCCTTCCCTCCCACTTCACAAAGTGGAATTGGACAACTGAGTCAGGCTGCCTCACTTCTCTTCTTCCCACTTCCCCTTCTCTATATTCACATCTCAACACTTACTCTCCTCGAGTGAGGGAGCCTGAGCAGGAGAGGCGCCGTGGGCAGTCCAGTGGAGCAGCATTGAGCTCAGTGCCTGGCGCAGCGGCCCAGCTGTAGGAACGGACGCTTGGGTCTAGGAAGAGGGCAGAGCCAGCACGAGCTCTGCAGATCCTACCGTCCTCACCCTTCCTTCAACTCCTATTGTCTGACACCAGGTGATTAGCAAACCTAGGCAGAGCCTACCTCCTTGGGGCAAGCCCACTCATGACTCTAACTTTCTTCATTTATCTGTGTTGCTAAATTATGCAAGGCCTTCCCTGTCCACAACGGGCTGCTCCTAATCTTCAACGTTCTTCCTTCAAGACGATGGCTAAAGAAGAGTAAGACTGTCATATGCGGTTTTACGGGAAGGAGGAGGCGTCACATAATCAATACCATCCCATCATCTTTACCGTCATCATCACTGGCATCATCACTGTCACCACCGTCATTATCACACCATCGACATCACCATCACCACCGTCATTATCACACCACCATCACCATCACCACCGTCACACCACCATCAACATCACCATCACCACCATCACTATCACACCATCACCATCACCATCACCACCGTCATTATCACACCATCAACATCACCATCACCACCGTCATTATCACACCATCAACATCACCATCACCACCATCACTATCACAACATCAACATCACCATCACCACTGTCATTATCACACCACCATCACCATCACCACCGTCATTATCACACCCTCACCATCACCACCGTCATTATCACACCATCAATATCACCATCACCATCGTCACCATCACCATTATCATTATTATCATTATCAACCATCAACATCACCATCCTCAGCATCACCATCACTACCGTCATTATCACACTATCAACATCACCATCACCACCCTCATTAGCAACATCACCAGTATCACCATCACCCTCACTGTCACCATCTTGAGCAGCAGCACCACCACCACTGTAGCGAACGTATACTGAGCAGACACCAAGTGCCAGGGATGGTTCAAAGTGGTTTACAGGTATTAATCCATTTAGTTCCCACAACAGTGCTGTGAGGTGGACACCATTTTAATCTGCATTTTACAAATTATAATGCCAAAGTAGAAATAAGTTAAAGAAATGGCCCAAGGTCACAAGGGGTAAGTAGTGAACCCAAGATTCTCACCCACATTCTGGGCTAGTGGCCTTCCTGTCCTGCCTGCCTCCCTAGCATTTGGGCACCAGCCTGGCCTTTTACCAGGAGCCCTGCACTGAGTCACCAAGTGTTTGTGTCACTGTTGACACTTTGATTCCCACTCTGAGTTGCTGCTCACCTTTTGTGAGTGAGTAGCAGGGCAGAATTTTGGAATTCCTGAGTCTCTGGCCAAAAGCCTTCATAATCCCTTCAAACTATGCTCAACCATCAATGTCTTTATTGAACTTTTTCTACAGCTAAGCCTTATTCTCTTTTTAATCTTTCAAATAACACTTAAACTCAGAATTCCTACAACCATATCACATGTGTAGAAATCAAGGTTTGCTATAATTCTGATTGCCTGAAACTCAATTTAAGTGGCTACATCACAATGGGCTGCCAGGTTTGAGGCAGAGTCTGGAAGTGGTGCTCATCTTTGCTGACATCTCATTAACACACTGGAGCAGCAAAGCCCTATGCCGGGTGCTGGAGGATAAGGAGGAACCAGACCCAGTCCCTGCTGCAAGGAGCTCATGGTCTGCAGAAGAACGAGCCAGGCAAGGGCAGGAGGAGCACGGCCTGCAGCAGGCACAAGAGAAGCATCCCCAGAGCCCAGAGGGCCTTTGAGAGCAGGTGAGGGATTTGCCATGTCACCCCAAGGGCATAAGGGGAATCACCACAGAGTTTTCAGTCAGGAAGAAGTATGGTCAGATCAGTGTCTTAAAACAGCGGTCCCCAACCTTTTTGGCACCAGGGACCAGTTTCATGAAAGACAATTTTTCCACAGACTGGGGGTAGGGGCATGGTTTCAGGATGATTGAAGCACATTACATTTATTGTGCACTTTATTTCTATTATCATTACATTGTAATATGTAACGAAATAATTATGCAACTCACCATAATGCAGAATCTATTGTTGCCACCGAGCTGATGGGAGGTGGAGCTCAGGCGGTGATGCGAGTGATGGGGAGCGGCTGTAAACACAAACACAGATGGAGCTTCGCTCGCTCACCGGCTGCTCGCCTGCTGTGCAGCCCGGTTCCTAACAGGCCAGGCACTGGTACTGGTCCGCAGCCCGGGGGTTGTGGACCAGAGTTTTAGAAGACAACTCTGGCTACTGTGTGACCTCTGCCCGAAGGAGGGCAAACCTGTACACCACGGCCAAGGGAAAAAAGAGGAGTGTGACACAGGGCTGCAGGACGTGGCAGGACACACTGGTAAAGACCATGAACTCTCGCCCTAGTGGGGGTTCAACTCCCAGATGCACCCCTTTCACACTGCGGACCCTGGGTCTCCCTACCTCTGAGCTACAGTTTCCTCATCTGAAAAATGAGGATTAAAATAGTGCCTACAGTTCCTCAATTAAGTTAAAGATAGAATTATCATACAACCCAGCAATTTCACCTCTAAGCATATACCCAAAAGAATTAAACACAGGTGTTCAAACAAAAATCAGTACCCAAACGCTCACAGAGCTCTATTCATAATAGCCGAAAAGTGGTGGGAAAAAAACCCCAAATGTCCTAATGAAGAGAGAAACAAAATGTTGTACCCATACAATGGAATACTACTCAGCCATTAAAAAGAATGACGTTCTGCTGCATGCTACAGCACGGAGGGACATTGGAAACATCACGCTAAGTGAAAGATGCCACCCACAAGGACACATGCTGTGCGATTCCACCTACGTGAAATGCCCAGAGCCAGCAGACCCACAGACCGAGGGCAGCCCAGCGGCTGCCGGGGCTGCAGGGGAAGGAAACGGGGAACAGCTGCTTCATGGGCACCGAGCGTCCTTTTGCAGAGATGAAAACGTTCTGGAATGAGACGGTGGCGATGGCTGCACAACACATGAACGTACTGACTGTCAGCAACGGTACATTTTGTGTTATGTGTACTTCTCACACACACACACACACACACACACACACACACACACACACACACACGGTGCCTAATTTGTAGGGTCATCAGTAAATCTGAGCTACTATGACTATGACTGTTGCTAAGCCGGAGGGAAGGACACAGACTAGAGGATACTTAGGAGACAGGGTCAGTGGGATGTAGGGACTGAGTGGAGGGACAGATGCCCAGGATGTCAGAGACAGCAGGAGCCAAAAACGCCCCTCGATGTCTACTTGGGAGGCTGGGTGCTGGTGGGACCCACCACTGCAGTGACAGGTACAGAACTGGCAGCAGCTTACAGCACCACAGTCAGCCAAAGGTAATCACACTTTTCAGATTCCCCTAAAAATGTTGCAGCCACTGATCATCCACTGATCACAACAAGTATAGACACCAAAGAGCAAATTTACCTTAAACCTCATCATCTAAGAACAAAGAAAAAGAGGTGGTTGTCCCGGCTTCCCAACCATCGGAGTCCTCACTGACTTTCCTACTTGTATCTGGAAAAGAATCATCCGTCATTACCACCCCTTTAATCACGCATTAGCCGGAGCATTGCCTTGGATGAATTCTATCACTGCATTTGTGAAGCGCGATGCTAGACAAAAAGGCTTTTCAGAAGGAGTGCTTTAAATGTTTGAGATCCAACATCAAGTTACAAAAGCATGATGAAGAATTGTTTACGTCTGACTTCAGTTATGTAATAAATATATTCGTAGCCTTGTGCAAGGCAAGAGCTAACATGTTAGCAATGGTTCTCTCTGGTGGTGGGATTATAGGTCATGGTATTTTATTCTTCCAACTCTTCTGTACACAGGGGGAGGTTGTGGGGAGGTGGTGTTGCCTCCCAATGGCCATATATTAAATCCCACCCATTAACCTCCTCAAGAACCCCTCCCCCCCGACAAAGCTTGATGGGAGATCATACAGAATGTTTTCCTTGGAACAAATTTGAGGAATAATTCCATTGAAATTCTTTACTTTGAGCTACAGATCCAAGAAACAGAGGGGTCGGTGGCTGCAGACCCTTGTCCCACAGTCCCTGAGGGACAGCCTTGACTGCACAGAGACTCTTGGCCTCCAGCTGACAATACTGGACAGAGCGAGAGCTCGGAAGTAACCACAGGAAGAGACAATCACACTTTCTAATGCAGCTCTGCTAATGTAACAATCGAATGCACAAAGCTTAGATTACTGGACACATTGCACAGCGTGACTCTGGACTGTAATGACCTTGGCCCGTTCCCAGAGACTCTCGGGACCTGAGTTCTGTTGTTATTGCTTTTCAAAATATTAGCACGCTAATGTTTTATTACATGGACACCTTGTATAATGCTTAAGTCAGTGTTTTAATGTGCCTGTCACCAGAATAGTGTTCGTCACACCCAACAGGTAAGTTTTTATCCCTCATCCCCCTTCCACCCTCCCCCCATCTTGGTTTCCTGAGTTTTTTACTCTAAAATGAGAAAGTGGAACTAGATAACCTTTAAGGTCTCTTCCAGGCAAAAATTCTACTCTGATTTAACAAAAATGTATTCAGTGCCATCTGGGGGAATAATCTCACAGAGGGCCAGGGGTTAACAGAGGTCCCGACGCCATGAGAGCCCAGCAAAGGGTGCAGCCAGCTCGCCTGGGGCAGGCTGGGGAGTCCCGGAGTGTAGGCTCTGGGCGGGGCTCTGCAAGATGGCGATGAGCGGCCCAGAGGACAGGTGAGGAAAGAAGAGGATGTGCAAACCAGAGCAACGTGGAGGACAAAGGGCCCAGGGGCACGGGGAGGCGGTTGACAGGGGTCAACTTTCCCGATGGACACTGAACGGGGGGCCTGCAGGAACATAGAGAAGGCGGCTTGTGCTGCAAGGAAGGTCGCCACAGAGCGGGCAATGGGCTAGCAGGGAGCAGAACTGGAGGCTGAAGAGTCCCCAGAACAGACGCAAACCAGATCAGGACAATGGTTAGTGGGCCGGACACGCCGTGGCACAGAGAAGGCAGCAGTTACAATATGCAGTTGTTTGTGCCCCAGGCCTCCGAATTCAACTCAAAGCCACATGACTTTGCCAAGAGTCACCCAGTCCCTCCACTGGGCTCCAAGGGCACCTCGTAAAACCCTATACTGGGAAATTCTCACAGGGTAGACAGCTCTCTGCTGAGCATTCCTCTTACAAATTAACAGATGCTCTTTATATGTTAAAGACATTACTCTTTCATCTTGTATGTTTGTTAGAAGTATTTTCCCAAGTTTCTTATTTATTTTTCTAAGTGCTGTTTTTAAGTGTAAAGTTTCCAAATATTTATGTACTCAAAACTATGGTTTTCTTCAGCTCATATGATATTAGCCCACATTTACTTTTTACAAATTGTTTTTATCTACTTAGATTTTAATCTGATTAAGAAATTCACCTTTACTTTTGTTCCAAAAGATCCAGCCAGTTGCCCTCAAATTCATGTATAGTATATTCTTCTCCGACTGATTTAAAACACCGTTGCATATGTATATATGTATATATGCGTGCATAGTTAATTCTCTTGTTACATTGGTCTGACTTTTCTTACAGCAGTTGCAGACTGCATTAATGTCGCTTGATAATGTTTTTAATATCTGCTAGGGCAAATCCTCCCCCATTGCTGTTCATTCACAAAACCTTCCCATCTAGTTTTATAATTTATATTTCAGGTGGAACTATGATTTGATCACATTCGCCTCGAAGTCCTACTAGAATTACTATTGGAATTGAATGAATTGGGGTGCCATAACAATTGGTTTAAATCTCTCTCTCTGATTAGACCCAAGATCCTGGCAGCAGAACATCATGACCTGCTCTCCCGGCACCTGGCACAGCGCTCAGCCCTTTCACGGGCACATGTGATGACCACAAGAAAGTGGAGGTCACATCTAGTACAGTCTGAGGCCTGCACTCAATATTCAGTGGTTCTTTCTTCCTCTTAAAACGACTCTATTGTCTGGGCACGGTGGCTCACGCCTATAATCCCAGCACTTTGGAAGACTGAGGCGGGCGGATCACTTGAGGCCAGGAGTTCGAGACCAGCCTGAGCAACAACATAGTGAGACCTCATCTCTACCAAAAAAAAAAAAATTATGCAGGCGTGGTGGTACACTCTTGTAGTTTCAGCTACTCGGGAGGCTGAGGCAGGAGGATGGCTTGAGCCCAGGAGTTCAAGGTTGCAGTGAGCCATGATCACACCACTGCACTCCAGCCTGGGTGACAGAGCCAGATCCTGCCTCTAAAAAAACAAGCAAAAAAACCTCTCTTCATCCAGGAGCCAGAACTTGAAGGAAAACTTCTTGAGACAAAACGGGAAGCAATTTCTTGGGGCCTCATTTTCCTTGGCTGACGTGTCAGTTTCAGCCTCAGGAAATTAAGGAGAAGATGGGGCGACTTGTGAGCGCTGCACAACGCCAGCTACGCTGTGGAAACCTCATGTCTATCTGTACCTTTTAACTGCATGATGGAAACGTCAGAGGAGCTGCTACCCTCGCTGGCCAGCTCCCTGTTTGTCACCGCCATGCTTTCCCAGTGTGACTCTGGTACCTCTGCAGGTGCCCACGGCAGCTTTACGACTGCCGAGGGCCATGCCCCGTCCTGGAGCAAGTCTCACCCCGCAGCCGTGGGTTCACGTCCGAGCAACAGTCAACAAGGGCTTAGCCTTGAAGTCGCATCTTCAGCTGCGTATTTTAAAATACCCCTTCCCCACCTTTAGCTATTAATCTTACTTTTAAGGCCCAACTGAATTCTTCCTCCTCCTGGCAGCCTGCCAGCACCCCCAGGCCCACATCGCGCTCTCTCCTGGCGCCATCCACAGTACAAACAATCTAAATTTCAGGTCATAAGCTTGCAAATTCACTCATAACTATGCAATCACTGTGTGCACTGTTTGGTCTTTTCTTCATTTAATGTCTTGGCGAGAGGGTGGGTATGGGAGTGATGGGCGGTGGGTCCCCGGGCTTTCCCCCAACTCCATTTACTCCCTAAAATCTCACACTGGGCCTGACACATACCTACCCCCAGGGGCCTCTGCATGTGAGACCCTGGTACAAAACATTCATTCTCACTGATCACAGAACCCTTGGCATAGCTGTGTTGTTTCATGTGTACGTAATAATAATACCAATGACAACAAGGGACGTTTATGGAGAACTTACAAAACTCGAGGCACTGTGCCGAGTGTTTACATGCATAGATCCACTTACCTCGACAACTCCCATAACGCGAATACTGTTGTTATCCCCATTTTACAGCTGGAGAAAGTGAGGTAAGCACCAGGCCTGAGGTCACACACAGTCAGCAAAGGGGCAGGGATTCAGAGCCAGGTCTTCTGGGCCAAGACTGTCATGCCCACATCTTCCCTGTGGGGCTGCCACGTCCCTAGCCCTGGTCTCCTCCCTCGAGAGTGAGCTCCCCGCGGTGGCCCACAGCTGGGGGAGCTCAACCAGGGGCAGGTGGGGCTGCATCCCAGAGGCACCTAGTCCCTGGGGCTTGGGGGGTTCAGTGCATTTGAATGAGGAGAGGTGAGCACGAGCAGTCCTGCCGGAGCCTGGGGTTCCGTCTACCTTTGCCAAGGAGGCAGACCTGGAGAGCGACAGTGGTCTCGGCTGGTCCCAGGCCCGCCCGACCCCAACCCTAAGTGTGTCACACAAGGGCTTGGTGCCACGACTTTCTGGGCTGCAGAGGACCTGGTGTCTGGACTCACATGGCCTGCATTGGAAGGAGGGGTCACAGTCTCACGGACCCTCGCCTGAAGGCCTGTGTGGGCCTGGCTCACCTGCACCCACACGGCGGAGCCTGGGGCCTGGAGGAGGTGCTCGCAAGTACCCACCAAGTGAACATCCCACCTTTTGTTATGGTATAGTCATGGGGACAATCATCTCAATCAGGGGTATTCACCTGCTGAGTGCCACCTAATGTAACACTTGGTGGGGACGCAGGTGAACCAAACACAGCGTCACCGCCAGAAGCCCACAGACCAACGAGACTGTGCCCTGTGTGTCTGCACTGCCCCCACCGAACTGTCCACTTGCTAAAGGCAAAGCCCAGCTTCATCTTCTCTGCAGGACTCTGGCTCCCTGTTTGACAGGAAGGCTCTGGAGCAAAACCACTTGGGTTCAAATCCTGGTTCTACCACTCATGAGCCATGCACACGAGAGGTAACATATCCAGCCCAGGACTGCCACCCTCTGAAAGCCCTGCTGCAAGGCTGGGCCTTGGCTGCATCTGGGAACACGGATTTGGGGAGGGATCCATCATTCTCTGATAAAAGTGGCTCTCTGCTCTCAAACCGTCTGTGCAAACAATGCAGTTTGTGCTGCACGCCTGCTTCTGGGAGTCTGGAATCTTGGTACCTGCGAAGCAGAGGGTGCCCACGTGGCCAGCGCCCAAGAAAACCCCGGCACTGAGTCTCTAAGGAGCTTCCCTGACAGACAGGGAAGCTTATGTGATTCCACTGGGAGAGGACTCTTGAAAGCTTGCGGCTGATTTTCTCCAAACTTCTCCCTGTGCACCTTTCCCCTTTGCTGATTAAGCTTTGCGTCCTTTCGCTGTGATACATCATGGCCACGAGGACAACCACCGGATATGGAAGTCCATGGGTCGTGCTGGGATCATCGAACCTGGGGCTGGTTTGGAGACTCTGACATTCTAGCCACGGTATCTCGGGCAAATTACTTGACCTTAGTGTGCTTCGGTGTCTCCATCTACGACATGCAGATGATTTCAAAATAGACTCTGTCTCGCAAGATTGTGGTGAAGATTACATGACTTGGCACACGTAAATCGCTCAGAATGCCTGGCTCGCGGCAGGTGCTTAAGAAACGCGAAGTGTTACATAGCGAACTAACACTCAAGAACACGTGAACGAGTGACGTACGAGCTGCAAATGGTCAAGCCGACGAACGAACACGGGAAGTACGAACGGTGAATAGCAGAAGCTGGGACGCCCGCCCACAGACTGTAGCGTTCTGGGAAGATCTGGGAAGACAAAACGTCACCAGCAGCCGGTAGGGGTGCCGCCGAACAGCAGCACAGACTGGCAGCGGAGCCTCGGCCTGTTTTGCCAATGGCCAGCCCGTCCTGTCCAAGTGGAGGGTCACCTGGGAAACCAGGCAGACAGACTCAGGCCACAGGGGGAGAACGCCACCTCAATGCATTTCTGGGGGGCCAAGGCCAGCAGCGGCCCCTCCCCTTGGCTCTGAAGACAGGCAGGAGACCAGCACAGCACAGGCACACGAGGACATATGGGGACAGGTGGGGCGGGGTGTTTGGGTCATATATTATAGTTTCTCTTACCGTTATCTTTTCTTCTACGGTTATGGTAAAAAAGGCTTTTAGCTGTGTTCTGTTCTAGAAAAGGAAAAAAGAAAATGCCTTAGTCAACAGTCCTCAGGGTCTGACCTACGGGGTAATATCTGGTGCAATCCCCAGTCTCCCATGCCTGGAGCCACCGTCGGCCCTGGCTGCTGGGTGGCTTGCAGCGTGCAGAGATCTCACTTTCATGGGGGAGGGTCCCTGAGACTGTGACCCTCCTTCCAACGCAGGCCGTGCGAGTCCAGACACCAGGTCCTCTGCAGCCCAGAAAGTCGTGGCACCAAGCCCTTGTGTGACACACTTAGGGTTGGGGTCAGGCGGGCCTGGGACCAGCAGAGGCCGCTCCCGCTCTCCAGGTCTGCCTCCTTGGCAAAGGTGGACGGAACCCCAGGCTCCGGCAGGACTGCTCGTGCTCACCTCTCCTCATTCAAATGCACTGAACCCCCCAAGCCCCAGCTCCTCTTGGGCCCAGTCCCAATGCCCTCCAATATTCCCCTCTGATAAGACATGGAAAACGGAAAAATGAAGGGTGAATGTTACGCCTGTATCGCCAACCACATGGTGTCTGGGGAGACCCATCACGAGAACA
Source organism: Propithecus coquereli (assembly GCF_000956105.1). Taxonomy (NCBI): domain Eukaryota; kingdom Metazoa; phylum Chordata; class Mammalia; order Primates; family Indriidae; genus Propithecus; species Propithecus coquereli. The sequence continues at coordinate 1,387,153 of NW_012154007.1, forward strand.
CACATCTTCCTGGGGGCAGAGGCAGAGAGCCTGCAACTGAAAGGCAGTGTCGCCTGGTAGTTAGAGCCGGGCTGCCTGAATTTATCCATCACTCACCAGCAGCCAGACCTTGGGCAAGGTAGTGACCTCTCTGTGCCTCAGTTTTCTCATCGGTAAAATGGGAATCAAATTCAACTCATAGTGTTGCTGTGAGGATTAAATGAGTTAATATAGACCTAGAAGGGTAACTAGTACATAGTGCTGTAAAAGTGTCACTGCCGTTGGCGGTAGTAGCTAGCAGTAGTAGCAACAGCAATAGTGGTAGTATCATCCTGGCCTTGGGCCCTGGAGCTTGGAATCCAGTGAGCTACGCAACCTCTGTATAATTCTCATCACACATACTACTGAGTTGGTCTTCCCTAACCTGACCTAGGGTCCTGCCAAGGTACGAAATGCCCTGACCCATGCCCTGCAGATGCTACACAGGCAGCCTTGGGGAGACTGGGGAATCCCACCCTCACCATGGCTAGCAGGCAACCTAATGCAGGCTTCAAGGAAACGGAAATACTAGAAGTCCTCTTTTTTAGGGGGGCAATGGAGTATTTTTAGAATATGATTCTTTAAAGAAGAGACAACTATGAGGCAATTACTTGTACCTTTCTATTCTTGAGTTGCCTCTGCTTTGGAATACTTTTGCTGTCCCAAGTTTCAGGTTCCCCTGGGCTGAACGCCTGAGGCTAAATTCAGAGGCCCATATTCAACCACATTTTGCTGTGCTCGTCCCTCCTCGGGGGCCTCCCTCCTGTGTTTTCTGACATCCAAGGTCTACAGAGACAGGAGTGTAAAGTGTGCCACAGAGCTTGTCCTCAACCCTGCGAAACAGAAATCCTCACCTCTGTACTTACGACATCAGCTTCAAGACTTGAGAAGCAGGTTTTAGATGCTAGCACGAAATCGAAAACATGGACCACGTCGGATATAGTGACAGTTTTATAAGGTGGACATAAAGTTCATATAATATGGTGTAAAGAACTTGAGATGAACATTCTAGCTTTTGGTCCTTTTGATCTAACTAACCCACATGGATTTGGTGGCTCCGTGTGCATTACCTGTGTGTGTGTGTGTGTGTGTGTGTGTGTGTGTGTGTGTGTGTGTTTGTGTGTGCGTTACGCAAGCAGTTTCCAGACATAAATGCAATGCATTTCTGACAGTACCTACCTCTTGCTCTGACCATTACATGTGCTTGGCTGAGAGCAGGCTCTTAATAAGTGACGAACTGTTTGTATTGCCCCTCCAACACTCTCGTACAGTTCTAAAATGGCAGAACTACAAGAGATTTGGGAGGAGGCTTCCTACTTCTCTCATTTTTTAGGTGGGGAAACAGAAGGCCAGAGAAGTTGCATTGCTTCTGAAAACACAGCTGGGGCAGTGGTTCCCAGCCTCTGAAGGATCTGCACTAACGTGAAGGACTTCATCCTGTGCACATACTGCACTCTAAAATAATTCCTTTATTTTCCCATTCCTAGCGTCAGACTCTTTATGACTGGCTCACCAGCAAAGCAAACAAACATTCTCATGTGGAATTGATAAAAGTCTCACTCAGACTTTGGGTCTCATCATTTTTAGCCTCAAACACACATTGACCTTCTTTATATAATGTATGAAAGCCAAGGAGCTGGCCAGGCGCAGTGGCTCACACCTGTGATCCCAGCACTCTGGGAGGCCAAGGCAGTAGGAGCACTTGAGGCAAGGAGTTTGAGACCAGCCTGGACAACATGGTGAGACCCTGTCTCTACACAAAATTTTAAAAAATTAGCCAAGTGCCGTGGGGTGCACCTGTCGTCCCAGCTACTTGGGAGGCTGAGGCAGGAGGATCACTTGAGCCCAGGAGCTCAAGGTTATAGTGAGCTATGATGATGCCATTACACACAAAAAAAGCCAAAAGCCCAGGAGTCACCCAAAGGGACTTACAAGTCCAACCAGGTGAAACTATTTGAGAACTAGGCACAGGAGCCTCTTGCCAACTTCCAACACGTATTCACTCAGCAAACACTGGCCGAGTGCCTTCTGCAACTCATTTCTACGGCATGGTCTGGGTGGGGTGAAACTGGTGGTCTAACAGCAGGCCCTAGAACTCCAGCTAGTGAAGCTTGGAACTCTGGAATCTTCAAGTGGGCAGGTGAGCCTTGCTCTCTGTCCTTCAGTCTCTGACCATGGAACTGCTGCAGAGTCTTAAAGGCCCAGAGAAAGAAGGAAACTTCAGGCCATTTGTATATCTACATCATTTTCTTTAACCCTATAGAAGCCTAGAGATATTAATAGAAAATCTCCTTTTTACAGATGAGAAACCTGAGACTCAAAGAAGTTTAAAAAAAAAGCTGCCCAAGATTCATTAGTTCACTGATGTGTTCATTCATTTATTCAATAAACAGCTGCTGAGCACCTGTCAAGCACAGGACTCTCGCTTTGCCACTGGGGACGCAGCTGCGAACAGGACAGATGAGGGCCATGGTCTCGTGGAGCTGGCGTTCTCGGGCTGGGGGGTCACTGGGTCAAAGCCAATCCCACAGACAAGGAGCCAAGCAAAGCAGCAGACAGGAGAGAGAGGAAGATCGCCCTGGAGCGCGTGAGGGAGCCACCTCCGTGCCCCAGACCTCCCACGGGAGCCTCAGTGCTTCACGGCTTAAGGAGACAGAGGCTTTGGTTCCGCTTCACTCTGAGCTTCTGACTTGCTTTCTGACTCTTGCTGTATCTGAAATTTTGATTTTAACTGACTCGGCTTCCTGTCCTCTGAGGTTGTTGATGGTATATTTCTTCTGGGATATTTTATTCCTATCTTTCTTTGTCCTCTGCTTTTTGACTTTATACTTAATTTTTATTTCCCAGGAGATCTGTCATTTCCAACAGCTTTGTGTTCTTTCTCGTGTCTGGTCTTTAGCTTTTTATCTAAAAGTATCTAAGGTTTTTTCCCTTATTGCAGCAGGAACACCACACAGGCCCTCCAGCTGCAGGGCCGCAAAGAGCCCCCAGGAGGGGCCAGTGGCCCGGTGGCTGCAGGGCCAGATTTTGATTGTCACGTGACCCGGGGCAGTCACAGCCATGCTCTGAGCTGCATTTTCCACATCGGGGAAAAGGACCTTTCTCCAGGGGCTGAAGCCAGAATTAACAGACAAAAGGAAGCCGAGGACCGGTCTCCTCGAGCACGCGCCGGGGTGAGCAGTGCTGCGTGGACACGCGTGCGGCCAGCACTCCTGCACGCGTGGAGGCAGAGAGGCAAGTGAGAAGTGGAGGGACCAGCAGCCGCGGCGTTAGGGACTCGGTCGTGTCCTCAGACTCCCATGCTGAAGTTCCAAACCTCAGCGTCTCAGAACGTGCCTGCATTTGGAGCCGCGGCCTTGAAAGAGGTAATAAATGTAAAATGAGGTCACTGGGGTGGGCCCTGATCCAATCTGACCAGTGTCCTTCTAAGAAGAGGAGATCAGGACCCAGACACCCGGAGGGGTGTGAGGACTGAGGGAAAAGACACAGTCTACAAGCTAAGAGAGAGGCCTCAGCGGGGACCAGCTCTGATGACACCTTGATTTCAGGGTCCCAGCCTCCTGGACTGTGAGACAACAAATTTCCATTGCTTTTAAGCCCCGTCGCCTGGGGTGCTTTGTTACGGCGGCCTGGAGAACGAATATTAACGGGAACTACTGGGCAGGTGCTACAGTGTGCAAGGCACAGTGATGAGAGATTAACATGTAGCCATTGCTTGTCTTATCGGAACCCTGTGTAGGGCCCAGAGGGGTTAAGTAACTTACTGAAGGCCACATGGGTGTCACTAAGGTTCACGGCAGGGGCCCTGGAGTCAGTGTTTCTAAAACAATCTCACATGGCAGTGACAAGACAGAAATCCAAGGAAAAAAGGGAATACCAGTGATGAGCTCTGAAAGGTGAGCTGGGCAGGAAGCATCAGGCTCTCCCCGGTCCCGAGGCCTCCAGGCTGCAGCGAGGCTGTGTAGCTGACCTCATAGGCGTCCCCCACTGCTCAGAGAGAAGCAGGGCGTCAGGGAATGAGTTTGGCCCCACCTCAACCCACCTCCAGCCCCACCCCTGGGCCCACCTCCAGCCTCTGCCCCACCGCCCTCCAGACATAGGCTGGCATCTTGCTTTGGAGGTTCCAAGGGAGGCCACCAGCACGGTGACACCCGCAGCACCTTTGTCCTGCACGCACCTGTGAGCAGGGGAAGGGGAGAATTCTCTGAGCGGGAAACTGGGGAGAGGCTGAGTGTATTTGCTCCTGGACTCCCTGCGCCTGTCACCGTGCAGCAAACCTCGTCTGATTGGTAAGATTGGGTGGGCAACCTGCTCATGAGAGGGGCTCCTCCAGAACTGGGGGCCGTGGTCCGACGTGGCCAGTGGGAAAGGAATCCTTTCCAACTGTGCCAGTCCTTGTTCTCACCTAAGCTTGTCCTCCAACTTTGCCTTCCTCTGTGACAGGGGTTACATTTTAGCCCCACTATGCTACAGGATGCTTCATTTCTCAATGTATGGAGACCTTAAAAATATATACAGCAAAGAACAAAGGAGAATGAGCACTGAGCCTAAGGAATCACTGGAATTTTTGTTTTAGAACTCCTTAGCATTTTAATTTTTTTAATTTTTTGTTTTTAGAGATGGGGTCTTGCTATGTTGCCCAGGCTGGCCTCCAACTCCTGAGCTCAAGTGATCCTACCGCCTCGGCCTCCCGAGTAGCTGAGATTATGGACAAATGCCACTGTGCCCAGCTGATTTTATATAAGGATAAAAGCTAAAATAATGAAGGTAAGGTGATAAAGATAAGATACAGTAATGAAAATGATAACATGGGGGAAGGTAACCGTAGCCAGACCTCCCCGGGCACAGTGATTTGATCGCTGTCCATGTGGCTGCATGTACATTAACACAGCTGACCACATAGTGCCCTGAGGATGGAGAACACGTCACTCCCTACAACACGTGGAAGACAAAACTAAGACCGAGAGAGGGAGAGGGGCTTGGGATCACCCAGCTGACAGGTTGGAGCCATCACCTTTCCCCTAAACAACACTGCTTCTCATGGAAGAAATGCTCCAAACAGTAGTAATAATAGCAGCAGGATCAGAATGTCAATGAACTCAGGTCTCACTGGTCGTTTGATTCCATAGTTATTTGCTTTGTAGTCACCTACTTCTTCCTTGAGGAAAAATGTCATCTGTGCCCCAACATGAAAATCAATGACACATCCCTTGGCAGAGTGGCGCGTTCACAGACAAGTGTGACTTGGGTGCTGCCGCAGGGACCGTGGAGCCTCGCAGGCAGAGCTAGCTAACGCAGGGGCATAAATAGCAAAAAGAACACAGCGACAAGAATAAAAATAACAAAAATACCGACTAACACCAGAGCGCTTCCCACAGGCCAGGCCATGTTATAACTGATGCTTCAGCTCCCTTGTCCCCACGACACCTTTGCAGGTACGTGTTATTATGGCGCTCAGGGCACCGGTGGAGAGCTGAGGTTCAGAGATGTGTGGCGTGCACGTGCTGGGGCAGAATTCCACGAGTTCATGCGTGGACAGTGCTTAGAATGGCATGTGACCCTGAGCAGGGAAGCTCCAGTGGGGGCGGGGAGGCAAGAGGGTGACATTGGGGTGGGGGGCTGGATAAGGCTTCCTAGAAAAGGGGATACCAGGCCAGGCCCTGGAAAGCAGAGACCTGTATGCACAGAGTCAGAGCGAAGCAACCAACACGAGGGCATCAGCGGACACTGAGAGGTGAGAGCCAGCCAGCTGGGCGTGGCAGGAGCCCGGACAAACAAGGGCCTGCGCTGCGGGGCCAGGGGCTGGGGAGGGCGTGGGGCACCTTCCCTCCACCAGAACAGTGCCAGGTGACATTATCTCACCGATTCCATCTCTATGACTCTACAAGGCACTGCTGTACACACAGGACATGTGAAGTTCAGAGCAATGAGGAGCTTTCCAGAAGCCGTGCAGGTACTATGTACCCAGGCTGGGAGTCACATGCAGGTCCGCCTGGGACTGAGTCTGTGGTCTGTTCAGGGCCCCATGCTCCATTCTCCAAACACAAGCTTAAGAACTGGAGATTTATTTATTTTTATATCACCAAAGGAAGGAAAGCACTGAAAGTCTCTTAGCTGGGACACAGAACAATTTTTATGACACGTTTAAACCAGAGGCAGTGGAAAGGTCGCTACTTGTGCACCAGCTGCACCAGTAGCTTCTGTCGAGAGCAGCAGGATTCCGAGGCCTTATCTGGGCGCAGAGGGAAAGAGCAGCAGGACGATGAGCAACGTGGGCCATGAGTACACGAGCACAGGGTCAGTGAGAGTTCTCGCACATGGAAAAGTGTGATGCTTACGGGGTGTGAGGGGGCCAGGCTGCCTGAATGTGAACCTCAGCCTTGTCTGCAGCCCCCTGGCCTGGGGCGAGCTTCCCAGACACTCTGGTCCCTTCATCTGTAAATGAGGGACCTACTAAGACTAAAGGACGTCTCCGCCCTCCTAGGGAAATAGCCAGTTCCGAAGCCACGGTAATAACTGAATCCCAGAACTGGTTTCAAACCTGCTTAATTAACCAATGACAGCTCACCTCAGGAACCGAACCGCTGAAAGCCAACCAGTGATGGTGGCACGTTCTACAAGCAGCCAACCAGCAGTGAGGTGGCCCCAGTGAAGATGCCTGACCATGCCTGGACACACATGAACATGCCTGAACATCTCATGAACATGTTCTGAGGCTGATGTCAACCCACCCCACTTCCTGGTCCAGCACAGCCCAAAACAAACTCTTCACCCTACCGACAACGCTGATCCTGGTCGCCAGCATGGCGGCTGCGCTGCAGTTCGCTGCGAGCACCACCTTCGTGTATGCTTCGAATGTTTCATGATAGAAAAGTGAATACACGTTTTTAAAAACCCACAACTCTTTCCCCAGATCCAACCTCTCTCTAACGTAAATGAGAAATTCAGCTTTGGGGTTACAGATACGGGGTGGTGGTCTCCTCCTCTGAGACCCTGCCAGCAAGATCTGCTGTGAGGATTAGCCGAGTGAACACGTGTGAGGCATTGAAGAAGGTGCCCCATACAAAGCACGTCACCCGCAATACCTGTAAGTGCCCTCGTCACCCGCCGTCCCCGACCTGAGAACACTCCGCTATTACCTTGCAGAAACTTCCTTCTGAAAGCCTGGAGTGCGCCCGAGGTCTTGTTTCCGACCGACCCGCTCACGGCGAGGCCCGTGATGTTGTCCAGCAAGAGCAGGTCTGAGAGGTCGGCTGACAGGGCTGTCTTGGTGTTGTTAACAAGCAGTCGCACGTGGGCCGTCTGTGATCCGCTCTGCCCCGACACCTAGGACAGGCAGAGACGGAGTGAGGGCAGATTTGCTGACAAGTCCAGCTTCTTAAAACGTCACGTGTCAGGTCTCCGGGAAGAAGGAGAATAACGGACTCACAGAGGTTCTGAGAATTTCTCCGGCTCTGTCTGATTTCAAAGGCCCCCGGAGGGTTCTGACCCACACTTGCCAAGCTGTTGCCTGGAGACAATTTCAAAGAAACTGAGACCCTGAAACGTAGTGACATCATTCCTGCGGAGCATCTTAGACGAGAAGACACCCACGTGCAGAGCCACAGTCAGACTGGGACAGTCACTGTCACGCAGAAAAGCAAACAATGGCTCTTTGGGACTCAGGAATTTTGAAGATTCAGCCCCAGCCCCAGAGCACTGCCCAGGGTCTCTGACGGCCACAGGATCCCCAGGATCGAGCCGGGCTGCTCGCTGGCCTCCGGCTCTGCCTAGCACGTGAATGGCTCCGAGCCTGGAAGCTGCCCAGCAGCCCATGTGGCAGCATCACCACCTGGGTCTGCTCCCTTGCCCTGCTCCCCTCTCCAGCTTACCTCCCACCAGCCCTACACTCCTTCTCCCCAGCTCTGTGGAAACAGATACAGGAGCTGGAGAGAACCGAAGGCAGCAATGTGTGTTCCAAGACAAGTGAGCTCCCGAATATCAGAAGTGAAAAATGTAAGTTTCAGAACTGTATGTGTAGTATGCTGCCAACCATGTGAAAAGGGAGAGGAGGAAGGTACACGTATGTATACATACAGGTACACACACACTCATAATTACATGCATATGGCAGAAAACATCTCTAGAAGGACATATGAGAAACCACCAACACTGATTGCATCCAGGAAGGAAGGCAGGGTAGCTGAGGGCCTGTGGAAACTCGAGGGCGGCGCAGTGAAGAATTAACTCGGCAGACTCGAGCTGCCCAAACCCTCCACACTCCAAGCAGGCCCTTGACCAGGTCCTGGGAGATAACCTCTGAAGCCAGCAGAATACCCTGCCTAGTTAAAGTGCTTTGCATATCTGGGGACTTGGACCTCACCAGATAGTTGATGCCCACAATGTGAGTTGTGGGGCATGCCTTGGGCCACGCTATATCCATGCGAGCTCTGGAGCAGCTGGACAGTGAGTAACTGAGGTCAGTCTCACAGGTGGTTCGCGCCCACGAAACAGAGCCCTGAGAAAAACCTTGCACACCAAGGCTTGCTGAACTTCCCTGGTTGACAATATTCCGTCTGTGCTGTCACACATCACTGCTGGGGGACGGAGCACCGCCCGCACTGTCTACTGGGAGAGCACAATGGGAAGCTTGAGCCTGGTCCCTCCCGGGTTCTGCCACAGGCACCTTTGTCCTTTGCTGACTGTAATCTGTATCCTTTCACCGTAATAAACCCTAACTGGAAGCATGTGGCTCTTCTGAGTTCTGTAAATCCCAAAAGCAAATCACCGAGCCTGAGGGTGGTGTCAGGGACCCCCAACAGGAGGAAGAAGTGAACCATCTCACAGGATTAATAAGATTAAAGACCTAAATGACCTTCAACAAATTTTTTAAACTGCCAGGGACCATATTAATGTTCATAATCTGAAAGAAAATATATCATACTTTCTTTCTCATTCTAAACGATCCCTGTGGATTTTCACTGACAATTACCTGTTACGAAAACAGAAAAATCTCAGTCCTAGCATTGCCGTGTAAGATACCAGATCCCTCGTTGTTTATTTCATCCCTCACGCGTCTAGACACGGGTTAGTGAGCCCATGACTTGCCAGTTCTTAAATACGTGACTCTACTAACATGATTTGGGCAAAATCCAAGTGTTTTCTCTTCAAGTACAAGCCATCTACAGAAACTTACCAGTGCACATTTCTGAAAAATTACTCCATTCTCAGAAGTCCCTTGAATTTCTCTTGAAAGGTCCCTATCCTACAATAAAATATAGAAATTATTAGAAAATAAAAAACAGTTCATGCCATCCATATTTTTTAAAAAGTATAGTATGATGAACTTTTAATAGGAGGGTAGAATACTTCTGCTAATCCATAAGTAATCTTGATTGTTAAGAGCATTAAAAGATTGGAAATTAAAACCATGAGAAAAGAATAACGTGGACATGAGATTACCCCGCAGGGTATGCCTGGCGCATGTGAAGACACCTGTTGCCACAGGGACTCGGCAAACCAGAGCTGACATGTCAGCCAGAGGAACATGAGCAGAGCTGGGAAGAAATCGCTTGGGGATGGATCGGAGCACGTACCCTGTCCTCCGGGATGTGGGCTGACTTAGTACACCAGCCACACCACAGTGGGGACACAGTGAACAAAGGGCAGAGTGCTGGGGGTGGCCCCTCCGTGGGCTGCACCCACCGCCAACACAGAGAACCCACCCTGCTCCGGCCCCCTGTAGCCCTGCAATGACCCCTGATGACAATCCTCGGAGGGAGGCCAGGGCTCGCCCATCAGAGGCAAGCCTTCTGCAGCCCTGGGCAGCCCAGGCTTCTGCTCCCCACGTAACCACAACCACTATCTGTTCATTTCTGCCCCCGCCCTCACCCCCAAGTCCAGGCCCCTGGCCCCTGCAGTATCAATACGCATCCTTTAAACCAAACCAGACCCTTACCCCGTCAAGGAAGCTTTCCTAGGCTCTCCTGGCTGGGATGACACGCTCCCGGCTCTCTGCCTTGCCTGCCTGCAGTGTGACGAGTTGGACCCAAGTCAGCCCATGGCAGCCCTCAGTGACATTCACGATCATAACAACGGCTGTCACTTACCCAGTGCTGGTGTCAGGCCCACCTCTTTACATACGTGAATTCTATCACTCCCATTTTAGAGATGAGGAAACTAAGGCTCAGAAAGGTTAACTCACTTGCCCAAGGTCACACAGGCAGGAAGCTTGAGACTCTACCCAGGCCCGTGTCTCCAAATCCCAAGATCCTTCTACAACACATCCCCTCTCCACAGCATAACTCTCTCCTTGTGCAGAGTCTCAGCAAAGGCAGAGAGGGAAGCAACGTTCCAGAGGACACTGACGACACGCAGCAGCACGAGCCAACTCAGGCCTCCGGACTGGGCAGCTTTCTGTCCACTACACCTGCCCTAATGCCTCTCTCACGCGCCAGGGCCCTAAGCAGCCTTTGCCGGAGCCCTCAAGCAGAGACCTGGCCTCCATCCGGACTCTCAGAGAGCATCTTGTAAACAATAATTGATAAATGTAATTATTTGAGCAATAAATGCAGAGGTGGCAACCGAGTATGGAGGGTGCTGCCACGTGAGGCGACAAGTGACCTGCTGTTTGAGAGGATGGGAAAGAACGATGATCCCTGTAGTGGGTTCAATGTGGCCCCCAAAAGGATAAGACCACATCCTGATCCGCAGAACCTATGAATGTGACCTTATTTGGAAAAGGATCTCTGAAGATGTGATGAAGCTAAGGGTCTCACGATAAGATCGTCCTGGATTACCCAGGGGCCCTGTCTGCAATGACAAGCCTCCTTTTAAGTGACACATGTAGCAGAAGACACAGGCACAGAGGAAAGGGCCAAGTGCAGGTGGAGGCAGAGCGTGGAGCGACGCGGCCAGAGCTGAGGAAGGCCTGGAGCTTCCGGGTGCTGGCAGAGGCAGGGAGGACCCTCCCCAAAAGCCTTCGAGGGGGGCTGACCTGCCAACACCTTGACTTCAGACTGCCGGCCTCCGGAACAGCGAGGGAATGCATTTCTGTGGTTTTAAGCCACCTAGTTTGTGTTAATTTGTTCTGGCAGCCCCAGAAAACTAACATAGCCCCTTAGGAAGGGGCCAAGAAGGGGTTCATGGCCATCACAGCCCACTGCCCGAGCCCAGTGGTTCTCATACCATTCTAAGCCTTTAAACCTTACGTTGGGGAACCGACACACAAAACAGAACATAAAACAACAGCAACAGCACGCAGGAGCGGTTGAGAGCAGGGGCTTCAAACCTAGGCTCTGCCCCTTCTACCTGCGGGCCCTGGAACAAGTTCCTTAATTTCTCTAACCCTCGATTTCCTGTCTGTAAAATGGGAACAATAATACCACCTATTTACAAACTCAGCATGAGGCTCAAATGAGATTATGCCTTTAAAGTGCTAAGCCCAGCTCCGGGCACGTGGCGAGTGTGTGTTCGACGTCCTCTGCCGTTATGGGCAGCAGCATCTTTCCACAGCCAGGAATGAATCGGTCTGGTTAAAGCAGACCCCGCCCTGCTGTAGGAACACCAGATAGGCAGCCTAATGCTCTGACTCAAACCTCCTAGCCAACCAAACACTCTATGTTGTGCAGCAGAAATGACACTTCAGGAAAATAAATGGATTTGCTTCCCAATGATAACTATATTTGTGAAAGAGGAGGAATGGGCTTGTTTGAGGAACAAAAGCCTGTGACATCTTATACACGGTTGGCTCAAAATTGGTTTCTTTCCCACTTGTGGTATTTTGTTCAAGTATTGAGCGTGTTACTTACCAGGCGGTGTGTTACAGGAGACTCTCTTTTAAATAAGGTCTTCTTAGGCCATGAAGGTATGAAAGCAAATAGGGAATGAGTCCACGGCCCACTGGAGGCTGCAGAAGTCGGGAGTGGGAAAAAGACTTCAATTTTCTTGTTGAATTCCGTTCCAAGTGGTGCTTCAGCTGCAAAACAGCAACACACATGTCGTATGACGCAGAGGACAGCCAAGACCCAGTGGTCGAACCCAGAGCAGACGACGTGGACGTGCAAGGCATCTGGAAATGCTTGCTGAACAAGTGAATGAGCTAATGAACGAATGAATGAATGGCTTTTCTATAACCTCTTTGCCAGGAAAACGCCACATGCTCTTCAGGAAGCTACAGAGCCTAAGAAGAGTGTTTCTCAAAGTGTGGTCTCCCCATCTGGAGTGTGGGGCCCCACCCAGGAGTCAGAGGCCCTGGGCAAGGGTGGTCCCCGGGCGATTCTCACACACGTGGCAGCGGACGGCCCTGTGTGTGAATCCTGGTGCTGCCCCTCCAGCTACAAGTCCTTGGGCAAATCCCCTACCCTCTCTGTGCCTCACTTTCCTTAACTCTAACATGAGCAGTCAGCCTTACCTCATCAGGTCCTTCTGAGCACCTACCTCCTGCAGAGTGAGCTCTCAGCGAACGCTGCCACCCACCCCTTTAAGGAGGATCTGTGCACGGCCAGGCACAGATGCCCACTGAGCCATCCAGCGTGAAACGGCTCTCTCTAGAATATATTGATCTACATCAACATATTTGGAAAATTCTTAAGCGCTATGTGTAAAGCACAGAAATGTCACTTAAGAGGTCCTGGCTGGGCCATCAGTTCTCCTGAGTGAACGCTGCTTGGTGGCTGATCAGCTGCGGGCCCTGGACAGGTCAGCTAAGTTCTCGGAGCCTCAGTTCCCCCAGCCTGGGAATGTGGTCGGGATTCCAATCAGTCAGGGCTGTCTGAGTGGCCAGTTGAATGCCACACTGCAGCCATGGGGAGTGACACACCTGGCCAAGCCACACGTCCTGCGTTTTACTCACAAGATTCCTTCAGAGGTGAATCAAGGCAGGCCCACCTAGCTGGACACTACACTCCAGCCAGCTTTGGGAGAGGACAGGCCACCCTAGTTTTGAAAGGTCAGGGAACAACCTATTTGCCCACGGTAGGGAGATGTTGAAAGGTCAGCAGAGTGGGAGGGAGGAGGAGGGAGAAGGCTTTCATGGTCAAAACAGGAAAAATCAACCAGAAGAAAAATTTACCTGCAGTCTTAAAGTGAGAGCTTTCCACATTGGACCAAATCATGCAGGACAAGTCCTAAAAAATTCAAAAGGCACAAAATCATTAACTGAAAAACATATTTGTAGGAAGCGGTTGGAAGTAATTTTCGTAAACGGCTCGCACAGAGAGGAATTGCACTCTTATCCAGAAGTCTAAAGTATACCATTCTACCTCAACCACCCCACCAGCTTTTGAGCACGGATTCCCTCCTCCGTCCCACGGGAAGTGTTAGCTCAGTCACAGCTGCGCTTCTGGGAGGTGTCTAGGAGGCAGCGTTTCGTGGCCGAAATGTCTCATAGTCAGACAGACCTGGGTTCGAATCTCACATCTGCTTTTCATGAACCCTGTGACCCTGGATAAACCAGAGCCTCGGAATTCCCAAGATCCTGCAAGTTTCCAGAGTGGCAGATAAAACACTAGACAGGGAGTGGAGAGGACTGGGTTCCAGCTGGAACCATTCGCTCACTATGTGTCCTTGGCTAAGTCTCTCAGCCTCTCTGAGACAGATCCCTCTTCTGAAAAGTGACCTCAGAGCCTCCTCCCAGCCTGCTTAGCCTCATTTAGTGATGAAAATGTGTCCAAACTGAGCCCAGCCAAACCCTTCCACTCCATCTATGTGAAATACTGGGCTCTAGAAAGTCTCAGATCTCCCTACTGAATAATAACAATAACAGTAATACCAGCTGCCCTGGACAGAGCCCTCTCCACGTGCCAGGCCCTGTGCTGTGCGTTCCACGCGAACTGCGCGAGTGGTCCACATAGCCCAGTGAAGTGTTATCCTTATTTCACGGTAATACCCCCAGACTAGGTAACTAGGTAACTCCCTCCAGGTCCCTCAGGTACGCAGGGTAGAGCCGAGCTCTGCGAGCAGGCAGCCTGGTGCTGGTTTGCTCACCCTGCGTGCACTCACTGGTTTCTGTGCCACGGAAGGAGAAAGGATGTGCATGAGAGCTGAGGGGACGCCAGGCCTGGCTGCGGGGTCCAGTTCCGACGGCTAGTTCACGTGGCTGCGGTTCACACGGCCCTCGTGTGGGAATGCGTGGGACTCGACAGCACAGATAGGACACAGTTGTGTCGACTGTCTTTGTTCACTTGGAGAGCTCTCCCTGTGTCCTTTTTGTGGACTTACTTGGAGAATAAGCCCATCCCCATGGGCACAGGAGTGACCGTGTGTTTCAGGCCCAGTCCTTCCAGGCCTCCAGGCCGCTGGACACAGCTCTGGCCAGGGCAGCTCTGCTGGGGTGATGTAAGCCACGAACGCTGGGGGTCAGCTTCCCCCGGCACGGAGGAGGCCCACCCACAGGGACAGAACAGAGCATCCACTCATGCAGAGACACAGATGGCATGATGGAAAATGCAGACACGGATGAGGAGACAGGCAGAAGGCGAGAGAAGGAGGGAAAACTGACATAGCTAGACCCAACCAGCCTCACCGCCCCGCCCCCCAAATTCCTGACTTATGAAGCCAACTTTTTGGCCTCAGCTTGTTCATGTGGGGCTTATGTCACAGGCAGCTTAAAGAATCCTATTAGAAACAATAAATTGTGGTACAAACATTCTACGGAGTACTATGCAGCCATTAAGAAGCATGAAGCAACATGATTCAGCAATTCCGCTTCTGGGTGTATACCCAAAATAACGGAAAGCAGGGCCTCGAGGAGACACGTGCACGACCGCCTTCACAGCAACAAGATTCTCAACAATACAGTGCGAGCAGCCCAGGTGTCCATCAGTGGACGAATGAAAAAGCAAAATGTGGTTTATCCACACAATGGAATTCACCCTGGAAAAGAAAGGAAATTCTGACACGTGTTGCTACATGGATGACCTTGAGGGCATCATGCCAAGTGAAATAAGCCAGTCGCAAAAGGACGAATCCTGTGTGATTCCACTCATACGAGGTCCCTAAAGTAGTCAAATTCATAGAGACAGAAAGTAGACGGTGGTTACCAGGGGCTGTTTAATGGGGACAGGGTTTTACTTTTGCAAGAGGAAAGGTGTCCCGGAGATTGGATGCTCAACTACGTAAATGTACTTAACACTGTAAACCATACACTTAAAAATGGCTAAGATGCTAAATTCTGTTATGTGCATTTTACCACAACTAAAAACAAAGCTAAATAAATAATAAACGAAGCATATCTATGTTTACCCAGAATGGACTCTAAGCTATATCAATCTCCAAGTCACAAAATTATAAATAATGTGCTCTCATTTAATAAAAATAGGATGTTTACATATTTGGTCATATTTAATAATTATATTTATCTTACATGTATTTATTTATACATATATTTATATCTTCAATATATTTACATATTCTGCAACTTATTTGATACTAATCTTTATAAATTTAATCTGCAATTATATATTTAGTAATATAATGGAAATATAATATATTATAACACTATACTGTTTTTTAAAGCCTGGAAATGGACATAGTGAAGTGTTCACACTGGCCACCTGGGGAGAGGTGTGGTGCGGGAGGAGGCAGGAAAGGAAGACTGTTTTGCGTGCCAGCTACACTGCTTCATTTCTTGTCACGAGGAGCACATGCCACGTGTCATTGCGACAACAGTAACAGGCACCCAACAACGGGAGCCCGGCCACAGGGCTGCTGTGCGGGCGTGTTCCTTTGCAGTTTTGGCTTCCAGGCCCCTTACCCCTGACATGAACACCATCCCCGGAAGCATCCTTGGACAGATGGGTGTGCCTGGGACAACTGCTAGCCCATGAAGTGTCTCTACAAGGTAGAGAAAAGCATCTTCCCCAGGAGAATACATCCATCTGCCAGAAAGTGCTATAACATGCTCGCATTGACTAAGTCTCTACTGCCACCTGGCAGGAAGACATGTCGTGATAAAAACACACGCCCAGGCTGCGCACAGCAACTTCCCTCCAGCAAGTATAGCACAATCACGTATCGCCGAACACCGGGACACCTTCTGAGAAATGCATTGTTACACGATACTGTCATCATGTGAACATCACAGAGTGTACTTAACACAGACTTAGATGGTACAGCCCACTACACACCTAGGCTTTGTGTTACAATCTGTTGCTCCTAGGCTACAACCTGTACTATGGTGAATACGTTACCGTACTGAATACTGAAGGCAGTTGTAACACAGCGGTGAGTATTCGCATATCTAAACAAATCTAAACATAGAAAACGTACAGTAAAGGCAGGGTGCAGTGGCTCATGCCTGTAATTCTAGCACTCTGAGAGGCCAAGGCAGGAGAATTGCTTGAGGTCAGGAGTTTGAGACCAGCCTGAGCAAGAGAGACCCTGTTTCTACTAAAAATAGAAAAAGTTAGCTGGGTGACTAAAAATAGAAAAAATTAGCTGGGTGTGGTGGTGCATGCCTGTAGTCTCAGGCAGTCGGGAGGCTGAGGCAGGAGGATCGCTTGAGCCCAGGAGTTTGAGGTTGCTGTGAGCTAGGCTAACACCACGGCACACTAGCCAGGCGACAAAGCGAGACTATCTCAAAAAAAAAAAAAGAAAAAAAGACAAAGAAAGAAAATGCACAGTAAAAATTGATATTATTAATATAACCTCATAGAACCACCTTTGTCTATGCAATCCATCATCGACTGCAACAGCATTACGCAGCGCAGGACTGTACCGAAGGGGCGGAAATGGTAACTTCACGACAGAGAAGCCCGACAAACACCTCTCCGGCCAGGTGATCCCGGTCAACGCCAACAGTGGTGAGTCACGTTGACAGCATGCACCCCGACAGACTCCAAGAATGGGGCATCCTACAGGGTGCCTGAGAGGTCTTCCTCAGGTCAAGGTCAAGGGCACCAAATACAAGGGAAGCCTAAGAAACCGATACAGCCAAGAGGAGCCCAAGGAGACGTGACAACTAAACGTAAGGTGGGATCCTGGATGGGATCCTAGGACAGAAAAAGGACATTAGGTAAAAACTAAGGAAATCTGAATGAACTATGCACTTTAGTAATAATTTATCAATACTGGTCCATTAACTGCAACAAATGTACCATACTCATGCATGTTTAACGACAGGGGAAACCGTGGGGGGGGAGGAGATATATGTGAACTTTCTGAACTATGTGCTCAATTTTTCTATAAATCTAAACCTGTTCTAAAAAATAAAGTCTACGAATTAAGAACAAATACATCTGTGAGGTTCTCTAATGTGGGCAGTGGTGTTTAGACACGGCGCCATGGTGTATCCAACACCACATAAATGTACGTCCTACTGCCCCCTGGAACTCTCCATCCATTCTTCCAGCCAGCACCTGCTGCATGCCAAGCACTGTGCTAGCCGTCACACGTCCGGCAAAGGAGACCTGGCCCCTGATATCACCCAGGGATGAAGCTCTCCTTACAGTGACACTGTCACTCAGGAGGAAGGGGCAGGTTCCCAGGGAGCAGGGGACCCAGGCTGACCATCATGGGGAAGGCTCGCTGTGGCTCCCAGGGCAGTCTCAGCCCAATGCCTTCTGGCCACCTCCCATTCGTGTCCTTTCTGCAGTCCCCAGACTGGGGAGGGCTCTGAGCAGCCTGCTTCTGCAGGGACCATGCCAGGTGCCAGCCGACATCACCTTCCAATGCTACCCTGTCCCTCCCTGCTATCCCTCTCTCCAAGGTGACACAGCTCCCAGCAAGGTCACCACAGCCACCCTAAGGCCCCGCTAAATGGCCAGCTCTCCTTCCCACTGCACACATTACCGCGCATTTGATACGTGTCTGTGCTAGTTTCCCGCGGGCACTATAAAAAATTGCCACCAATCTAGTGGCTTAAAACAATACAAATTTATTCTCTGACAGCTCTAGAGGTCAGCTGTTCAGCGCAGGCCTCATCAGACTAAAGTCAAGGTGCCAGCGGAGCTGGGCTCCTGTCCGAGGCTCCACGGGGAATCTGTGTCCTGGCCTTCTTAAGCTTCCACAGGTGCCACAGTCCTGCTCAAGGCTCCTGCACCATCTCCAAGGCCAGCTGCAGCAGGTGGAGTCCTCACTGCATCTCGCGACCTTCTTGCAACCTCTGCCCGGCCTCCCCTGCCTCCCTCCTCCACACTTAAAGACCCTTGTGACTATATTGGGACCATCCAGATAATCCCAGATATGCTCCTGTGTTAAGGTCAGCTGATTAACCACTTGAATCCCATGTACAATGACAGGTCCCCATCGCCTGCAACCTAAGGTATCCATGGGTCCTAGGGTCAGGACGTGGACATCTGTGGAGGCCGTTATTCTGCTGTCCATGGTGAGCCCTTTCTCCTTTCCTGAAACACTCTCCTCCCTTGACCTTTCAGTCACAGTTCTTGTTCCCTTCACCCTGGCCACACATTCCCTACCTCCTTCCCCGGCTCCCTTCGTCTTCCTGGCCACGAGTCCTGGGACTGCTGCAGGGCTGGGCCCAAGGATCTCACTCCTTCCAATCAAGACTCACTCCCAAGGTGAGCTCCTCTGGGCCATTTACACACTGACCACTCCCCAGCGAAAATCTCCAGTTCAGATTTCTACCCCCAGATCCAGACTGATCATCCAACACTTTACTGTGCATCAGTACTGGGATGCCCAAGACAGTGGTCTCCAACCTTTTTGGCACCAGGGACCAGTCTCATGGAAGACAATTTTTGCAACGACCGGTGGGTGTAGGGGGGTGTCCTTGGGTGGGGGGCGGGGTGCAGAGCTCAGGGGGACGCTCAGCCCATTTCCTAACCGGCCACAGATCAGTCCTGGGCCACGGCCCGGGGGTTGGGGACTGCAGGCCCAAGAGACACGTCCAACTCAACAAGACAGAAACACCCCTGATTTCCTCCGAGGCTTGCACACATCAGCCAGTGGCATCTCTGTTCCTCCATGTGCTCAGACCGAACTCCTTGGCTTTGTCCTTGATTCCTCTCTTCTCTCTTTCAACCCACAACCAACCCCAGCAAATTCCATGGGCTCTACCTTCAAAATACAGCCCCCATCCACGTCCCTCCACGGTCTGCCCAAGCCCCTACCTCTCGCTGGCTTTCCTACTTACACCTCTGCGGTTCCCACACCTGCCAGGGGTGCTTGGCAAGGCCAGGAGTGGGTCACTTTCCTGGCCAATGCCCACCCACAGCGTCCCATCTTACTCGGAACAAAACCCAGGGTCCTGACCAGAAAGCTCTTCCCAGATGTGGCCGTGCCCGTCCCTCGTTCCATGTAGGGCTCCACTCAATTGTCACCTCCTTAGGCACCTCCCCACACACCTGCCCAGGTAGCGAGTGCCCCCACCACCCCTCCCAGTCCACTGCACACTGTGCACATCTCCACAGCTACCACCTGCCACGCTACGCAGCAACACGATCACGTGCTGTCTTTCTCCTGCTCCAAGAATGCAGGCTCCTCAAGAGCGAGGACTGGTCTTGGTCTGTCCTGTCCTGTTGTATCCCAAGCGCCCAGGCCAGAGCCTGGCACGTAGAAGGCCCTCCAGAGCCACTGTGAATGACTGACTCAGGCCTCG
This sequence comes from Propithecus coquereli, assembly GCF_000956105.1. NCBI lineage: Eukaryota > Metazoa > Chordata > Mammalia > Primates > Indriidae > Propithecus > Propithecus coquereli. Next base: position 1,406,708 of record NW_012154007.1, read on the forward strand.
TCCCCACTCACCCCTTCACTGCCTCCTCCTCCTCCAGGGTACTTCCAGTGGAACTGTCTGCAGTGATGGAAATGTTCTAGACTCTGGGCTGTCCAATATGGTAGCCACTAGCCACGTGGGGCCATCTAGCACATGAAAGGTTTACATTTAAGTGGCCACATATGGTTAGTGGCTAGTGTAGTGGACAGTGCCCTTTTAGACCATCTGGGAAACTATTGTAATTGCCCATTAGTTCACCATAACATCTATGCTCAAGTTTACAAAGAATTTTCTTGTAGAACCTGGCCACTGAGTGCTTTGGGGTAAAGAATCCGGGTGGGCAACCTCACCCCACTGGAACCACTGTAGCTTCAGTTTCCTCATCTGTAAAATAGGGATATTATACCTTCCTCATAAGGACTTTTAAAGGATTAAACTAGATAATGTATATAAAGCATTTAGCATAGTGCCCAGCACATAGTATTACAAATACGTAGTAAACATAATACTATTATTATTATGCATTGCTGTTGTTATTATATATCACTGTAACTGTCATCACCGTGATCATTACTGTATCATTACTATTATTACTATCATCTCTGTGATAATGCTGAGAGGTAACACTTTGCAGATGAACAAAGTGAGGCTCAGAGCTGGCCTGAGCCCCGGCTCTGTGAGTGCAGGCACTGCGTCGCGTTCACTGCTATACTCCGGGGCCAGCACGGAAGCATCAGAGGTACATGATAAATATTTAGGAATTGATGCGTGAAATGGCCAAGTGTCCACAGCTAGTAACGGTAGGGCTGAGACAAGAAGTCACACGTTCCAGACTCCCAGCCCAGTGCCCAGCCCTCAGCCACTGCCTCGCCACTTCGCACCAGCCTGCGACTTCACTTTCACTCATTATTCACCAAGTGTTTTTGATCACCTACTATGTGCTATTTTGAAAATGGGGATATATCACCGAATGAGACACAAAAATGTCCTACTCTCAAGACACCAATTAGGAAAGTTATAAACAAAATAGTACATATTGTAAATAGTATACCAGAAGGTGACAGGAGCAGTAGACAGAAACAGAGAACAAAAGGCGGGCAGAGAGTGCTGGGGGCTGCCATTTTAAACAGAGTGGTATGGAAAAAAGAGGCCACAGGGGGAAGAGCATTCCGTCAGGCAGCGGGAACAGCATGTGCAAAGGCCCCAAGGTGGGGGCATGCTGAGAGTGTCCAAGGAACAGCAAGTGGGCCAGGGCATCTGAGTGGAGTGTGTGAGGGGGACAGACACAAGACATGCAGTCAGAGTGGTAACAGGGTGATGTAGGGACTTTAGGTCACATCGGGAACTTCGGTTTCTGCTCTGAGTACAACGGGCAATCACTGGTGGGCTACCCCATGAAGAGTGGCATGAGGTGGCTGTGTTACATGGGACGCTCTGGCGGCTCTGTTGAGAAGTGGACAAGGGCGGAAGCAGGGAGGGCAGTCAGGAGGCTCCACAGGGTCCCACAGAGAAGACGGTAACTTGAACCAAGATGGTGGCTGTAGAGAGAGGGAGAACTGTGTTGGTTCCGGATATGTTTGGAAAACAGAATCCACACGACTGGCAGACTGAGAGAATGTGAGGTGTAGAGAAAGGAGATGAGAATGGTACCAAGGCTTTTGGGCCCAGCTAAAGGAAAGGCAGAGATGCCACTGGCAGGAAGGGAGGAGAGACGTGGGATCTAGGCTCTGCACGGGGGCATGACCTCTGGGTGCCTGGCAGCCTCCAGGGGCCATGGCGGGTAGGCAGGTAGATCTGTGCAGAAGCTCTGAGAAGGCCTCTGCGGGGACTGAAATTTGGGAGCTGTCAGTGGTAGATCACCAAGGCTGGTAGTGTTGACAGAGGAGGGAAGAGAGCCCAGCACTGAGCCCTGGGTGCTCCAGCCGTTAAAAGACAAGGGGAAGCAGAGAAGCCTCCGAAGACCCCTACCTTTCCTGACCAAGTCTCATAAAGTGTTTCAGGATTGGTTTTCTCAACTCAGAATTCCAAGGCTGAAGTTTTGAATCTACAGTAAGTATGCAATATAGCAGATAATGTCACATGGTATCTGGTTTTATTATTATTATTTTAGTTATTTTCTATAAATTCACCCAACTTGAGACACATTCAATCCACTGAACTTGCCATCACAACCAACCTGAATTACTGTTGTTTGGTATTTCGAGTAAAAGAACAACAAAATGATGCTATGAGCGTTAAAAAGTGTTACAAATTATGAAAGGACCTTATTCTGATATGCGTATTTCTCTTTCAAACGGGCACGGTGGTTTCTTTCATCTCTAAATCCCAGGGGCGTCAGACAGCCCTTGCTACAGAGCAGTGATTCTTCAACTCGCTGGACTCAGGACTCATTTACGTGCTTAACAGTTATTGAGGACTCTAACGAGCTTCTGTTTGTGCAGATTATATTTACCAATATTTACTGTATTTAAATTAGAGGGATTATTTTTAAATGTCTATTAATTCATTTGAAATAAGAATGATATTCCCATTGTATATTAACATAAATAGCACATTTTATGAAAAATAACATTTTCCAAAATAAAAAGAAGATTGACATTGTTTCGCAAATCTCATCTATGTCTGAATTAATGGAAGAAGCTGGATTCTCACGTCTGCTTCTACATTAAATCTGCTGCAATATCACACTTTATGTCACCTCTGGAAACCCCACCGCACACTTGTAAAAAAATGAAAGTGGAAAAGGTAAATAACGTCTTAGCATTACTATGAAAACGGCGCTGACTCTGTGGACCCCCGAATTAATTGGTCCAGTGACTCCAGGAGTCCCCAGACCCCACTCTAAGAACACTTGCGGAATAGGAGGCATTCTCGGTAAGCATCAAATGAAGAAATGAAAGAAGATAAAGACCCTGCCCACAGGAACTCAGAGTCCAGCAAAGGAGACAGACAGCCCCAACCATGCTAATGTTCTCACCAAGAGATGTCCCAGCAGCACCAGGCCAGAGACCTGGAATACGCCAAGCCCAGCCCAGCTGCGATGTCCTCTCTCCACTCTTTCCCTGCCTAAACCCACTCACCCTTCAAGTCTCAACTGAATTTTCTTCCTCCTGACCTCCCAAATTAAGTGACCCCCCCCCACCTTACGGCTCCCATCCTCCTCACAGCACCCAGTCACCGTGTGCAATTAGGCATTTCACTCAGCATGGGACTTAGCAAAAGGTGCAATAAATAAGTATAATAAATTGAATGAATAAATTAATGGTGGCTGGAAGGAAGGAGACATGAGTGAAGGCTTCAAATAATCACATAGAACACCTAACAGGTACACTGGAAATGGGTCTTACACACTGTTCAGAAGGGCGAGTGAGGCCCTGGGGGCTGTGACTTGCCCCAGGTGGCAGGGAGAACAAGTGTCCGTGGCAGGGACCCACAAGACCCAAGCCCTATCCTGTACACAGCACAACCATCTGAGACAGCCCCAACTGAGGAAGGAGGCTTGGCCCTCTGGACAAGAACAGGTGTGGGCAGGGCCTGGGCCCAGGTGAGGTGCTCATTCTTGGGTTCCTGCAAGGGCCAGGGTGGCCCTTGAAAGAGAAGTGCCCTGGGCTCACCTGGGTCCAGGATGGCTTCAGGCCCTTCCCAGTAGGCACTGTGCCTATTAAATGTCAGCCAGGATCTGCCAGCATGGCTTCCCAGAGGGAAGAGCATGTTCAAAGCAGATAAGTCCAGGAGTGCATGCTCTCAACGTGGGCACAGGACAGGCCTGGGGACACAGCTCCCTGAGCCTTGCTTTTGCCACCTGCAAAACAGGCCAGAGACTTCCCACCTCACAGGGCAGATACAAGTACAAAGACCCTGTGCAAATGGTCTGTCACTGGCCTTTTTAAAGCTCAGTGCACTGACACAGTATTTGTCTAGACAATACACGACAGGAAGGGAGCAGAGTCTCCCTTAAGAGGATCCCAAGTTTGGGACCACAGACAGAGCGCCAGGGTGAGGGGGGCAGTGGCTAAATTCATTGGCCAGGAGAGTGCAGTCACATAAAAGTCCAGTCAATAACCCTGTCAACGGAAAAAAAAGACCAAACTGTAAAATAACTGTAAAATAATTTTAAAGAGATTTACTCTGAGCCAAATTTGAGGACCATGACCCAGAGCCACGTCCAAGAGGCCTTGAGCAAGTGGACTCGCTGTGGCTGGGTTACAGTTTGGTTTTACACATTTCAGGGAGACCGGGGTTACAGGTAAAGTCATAAATCAATACGTGGGAGGCATACATTGGTTTGGCCCAAAAAGGTGGGCCATCTCGAAGCCGGGGACTTACAGGTTATAGGTGAGTTAAAGATTCTTTGAGTTGTAATTGGTTAAAGTCATGAAGCTTTGCCTAAAGGTTTGGAATGTTTCAACATAAGGAGCTGTTTATCAGAGACAAGCCACAAGACATATATTTGTTGTGTAAATTGAGGACCTGCAGGTTTGTCTTGCATACCCTTAGGCCTGTTGATGGGTTATAAAGGATGTCACCAAGAAGCAAGGGGAGCATGATGAGGCATGTCTGACCTCCTTCCTCCTGGCAGTTAATTTAGTTTTAGGATATTCCTTTGGCCACGAGGGGGTCCATTCAGTCAGCGGGTGGGGGGGTGAGCCTTAAAATTTTATTTTACTTCACAACCCCAACTCTTCTTTTCACAGCCGCTACCCTCTGGCCCAGGGCTTGCCTACGCAAAACGCTCTGGGTACAGTAACGCACCTAACCCACTAGGACCCTCGGGGCGGACGCTGCAACGGCCAGGTTGTACTGATCAGGAAACGGAGGCACGCGAACTGAAGTGGTCTGCCCTAGGTCACAGAGCTCGCAGGATAGGATGCAGAGTGGATTCGAACCAGGCAATGCGGGTAAAGTCCAACCCCGCAGCCGCCACAGGCGAAGAAAGTCTCCACCTTTCCTGGAAGTTTTCTGGCCACAGCGGGATACACCTAAGGACCACGACGCATCCTATTCCGATCCTGCCCTCCCTTCCTGATTCTTTGCCCCAAGGGGCCTCCTCGCCGCGGAGTAGACAAAGCCAAGCCACTGAGACAGACCCGTGACTGCGGGCGGGTCCTCCTTACCTGTGCGGTCTCCTGGGGCCCCGCCCCGTTCGGCCCAGGAGGGGTCCCCAGGCTTCCCGCAGCCCCGGGAGCCGCGGAAGGATCCGGGGGCGGCTGCGCGCCGAAGGGGCCCCGGAGGGGACCCGGGCCCGCGGGGAGACAGCCTCTGCCCCCCAGCGCCAGGGCCACGGCCAGGAGGGCCCCGGCCAGCACCCACGTAGCGCGCCCCCGAGAGCGAGCCGGGCTCATCGCCTGCTGGGACGGCGACCTCCGAAGTGGCTGGCGCGGCGGAGTCTCCGGAGCTTCCGGACCCCAGGCCCGCCCCACCGCCGAGCATGCTCAGTGCGAGCCGCCGGGGAAAGTTTTCTGGAACACCCTCATCTGGGGCTTGGCGGGCTGGGAGGTGCCCGGGACGGGCGTGGGAGGAGGGAGCCGACGGATCGCGCTGAGCCAGGCGCCGCGGGGGTTCGCGCCCTACCGCGCGCGGACTAGGCACTTCTCAAGTCAGATCGGGTCACTCCCCAGCTCCCAAAGAGTACCAGGGCCCCGGGGCCCCTACAGTATGGCCTATCCGGCTCTCCGCCTCCTCTGGGAAGTCTTTCCCTACACACCGGACTGAGTTGGAGTTTCCCTCCAATCCTTGGCAGCCCCCTGCTAGAAAATGGGGAAGCATTTGGAGAGCAGGGCCATGCATTCTGGAGAGCCCAGAGGGGACAGGACAGCACAGAGGGGCAGGGAGTAGGCAGAGAAGGAAAAGCGTCCCTCGCTTCCTGTGGGGTTCAGTCTAGCCTGGTGGAGCACCGCTGCCTGAGCCCTTGCTGTGGATTAGCTCCTGGACCTGCCCAGTGCCCTGCACATTCCCAGTGGGAGACAGGTAGTGAGGCCAGCCACTGTGCCACCCTCTGGGGAACCAGAAAGAGGAGAGTTGGTGTTTGAAGCCAGGCAGCAGCCAGCAAGCTCTCCTTGAACTCTCCATTGGAGCAGGGGGGATTTGCTTTGCCAAGGGAGGGAGGAGGAGGGGGAGAAAGAGACAGAGAGGAGGGACAGGAGCTTGGAAGGGCATTTGCTTCCTCAACCCCTCCTGGGCCCTAGGTGACAGCTTATACCTATTCATTGGGGAGAGGGCTCCTCTCCTGCCAGCTTTCCTGCTGGGCAGCCTGTCAGGCTGTCTGCAGCCTCAGGCCAGGGAGCCTGGCACTTGGAAGACCCTCCTGCCTCCCCTTTCTTGAGCTGACATGGACAAGTCAATGGGGTTTGAAAACCTGAGAATTTATTAGGCAAGCTTCCTGCACCAGAGGATGTCCAGCAGCATGCCAGGGGGGAGACAAGGCCAAAGGCTAAATGCCAGGCATCTTGCTGGATCATCAGTGTTATTTGACAGTGCATAATTTAAAGGATGATTTTATCAAACATTTTTTTGATAAAGTAAAATGCAAAGGACACCACATTGTTAAAACTGCAGCAAAAGCACCCAAAGAAATACCCAGTGTAAAGCCAAGAACTCCAGATTATTGCCCCCACCGGCACTCCTAGGAACCTTGGACATGCTTCTAAGGAAACATTTAGGAAACTCGCATAGCAGAGTTTGAGCCTTGAAGCCAGACAGACACAGGTGTGACTATATTCTGCCCCACTCCTTAGTTGCAAAACCTTGAAGGTGTCAGTTTCTTTATCTACAAAAACGATAAAGAATTTGGATAATAGTTCCCATCTTGCCATGAGGAAATGATGAAACTAGAACCGTGGGTGGGCGGGCATCCAGGCTGAAAGGACAAAACTTCTTCTCTGAAGGAGATCCCCATGGTACCCCACCCCTGCCCTCAGTGAATTGCACTCCAAAGGGCAGGAGAACGTGTGTACCCCCAGCACCCAGGACAATACTGTGTGTGTGTGTGTGTGTATCCCCGCACCCAGGACAATACTCTGTGTGTGTGTGTATCCCCAGCACCCAGGACAATACTCTGTGTGTGTGTGTGTGTGTGTGTGTGTGTGTGTGTATCCCCAGCACCCAGGACAATACTGTGTATGTGTGTGTGTGTGTGTGTGTGTGTGTGTGTGTGTGTATGCGCGCGTGTGTTCGTGTGGGCATGTGCGGGCGCCCCCAGCACGCAGGACGACAACAAGCATCTAGCAGCTGCTCAGTAAGTTTGCTCAAAGAAAAAACAGGTGATGGGTCATCTAATTGTTTTATCTCCCACAGCTGTGAGAGCCTCCAGGCCTGGGACCTGGCCTGGTTCATCGCTGGCCTGTCCCCCACCCTCCCAGGCATACAAAAGACTCTGTCCAAGTGCTGAGTGAATGAATGACCACGCGGAGAAAAGCATTGACCATCCGCGGCAGAAAATAGGATTAAAGAAGGAGGCTTCGGGCCAACAAGGTCAGAGGCAGTGGTAGGCTGTGTGGCCCCAGGAAGGTTGATGGTGCAGGTTAGGAATGAGGACAGGAGTCAGACCTGCATCTGGTCACTTCCCAGCTCTACGATCTTCCTTCTCAGGAGGACAGGGGAAACCGGTGCCCGTGGTAGAGGTTGTCGAGAAAGTTTATGAGATCATCGGCTAAATGCTCAATGCTTAGCATGTCCTAAGCACTCAATACAGCTAAAGGCAAACGCCTTCCTGGGTGGTCGGGGGCGCCCTTCCCGCCCAGGAGCCCAAGGGCGGGTGAAAACCGGGCCTGCTTGCGCGGGGTCCTGGCCGGGCATGCTCAGTGAGAGGGCAGGGCCCGGCGCGGTGGCCCCAAGTTCTGGGCGGAGATCTGGCTCCTCCCTCGGGCGCGGCGGGGCAGCGAAGGGGACTGGCGCGGGAGCCCGGAGGCCTAGCAGGCCCGAAAGTCGCCGGAGCGCGCTCGCCCCCGGCCCGCCCGGGCTCGAAGCCCCGCTTCGCCGTCCTGGCGGGGCCGGTGCAGCGGGCGGGGACCCAGTCCCTGCGCGGCGGCGGGTGGACGCGGCCCGCTCGCCTGAGCCCCCCAGATGGCCCGCGGCGCGGCGGATTGCACTGGCGACGCGCGGCTGCTGCTTGGCCGGGACGCGCTGAGGCCGGCGCCGGCGCTGCTGGTCCCCGCCGTGCTGCTGGGCGCCGCGATCGGCGTGGGCCTCGGCCTCTGGGTCGGCTGCCGCGCTGGCCGCCAGCGTCCGCGGCACCAGGTGGGTGGCCAAGCCGGCAGCCTCGTGGTGGGGAGCGGGCGCGGTGCTCCTGGGTCCTGGGCTCCGGGGCGGCCGACCCTGAGCTCTGCGACCACTTGGGCGGGATCACGGGCTTCGCGCCCATATGCTCCAGGAGGGAAGTGGCGGAGTGACTAAAGGGCACTGGCCTGGGGACCCCCAGAAGTGCCTGCTCCCTCCTACTGCTCTGTGCGATCCTGGACAGCCGCCAAACCCCTACTGGCCTCCGGCTCCCAATCTGTAGCACCAAGGCTTTGGGTACCATGCCGGCAGAGGAGCCCAGCTCAGAGTGGTGGACAGGAGCGCTGGGGACGCCCACGCCTGGACATCCATTCCTGCCCTGCCTCTTGCCTCCTTGCTGTGTGGGTTGCCACTCGGTGCTTGAGTCCCCGCTGCCGCATTGGCATGCATTGGTTCATTCGCCCCGTCAGTAAAAGTTTGCAGGGTACCTTCTACTTCCCTGCACGTTCGTGAGCAGCAGGACAGATCCTGGCCTGGCCTGCTTGAGGTTCACAATCTCAAGAAGGCCACATTACAAGTAAACCTGAGGGAATTAAGGGCCGCTTCACATGGCAGTTGTCCAGATGGGTTGGATGGCCACGGAAGTGCCTGGCCCGTGGCGGACATGCCATCAGTAGTGGTATGACCACTATTTTAGGTCCTTGCAGCCTCCACCTCTTTGGGGGATGAAGTCTGGTAAGATCAGTGCTAAGGTGGGTGGTCTTGCTCCCCACTTCCTGGCCCACATGAAAGAAGCCAAGTCCTGCAGGGCTCCAGGGAAGCAGCGCTCTTTCACAATGCAGATGACTCTTGCAGAGCACGCTGCAAAAGGCTCAAACTAAAATAATGAGCGCGATGCTCGCAGGCAGGGTGGGGGCTGTCAGATCCTGCTGGTGATTAAGGGACACTGAGAGAGGCTGGCTAGTGTGAAGCAGGAAGGGCAGTAAGGCGCAGAGACTTGCTGGGCGCCCCATGCAGACTGTTCATAGACATTGGGTTCTTCCTCCTCGCTTGAGGCCTATGAGGCAGGGGAACTATCATTGTCCCCACTTCACAGTGAGGCAGCTGAGGCTTTGCAAGGTGATTGTTTATCCGGGGTCACATGGTGAGTGAACAGTGCAGGTAGATTTCAGCCCAAGTCTGAACACCAAAGCCAGAGCTTTAATCATCTCCTACCTGGCAAAGTGGTGGTCGGTATCCCATTTGGTAGCTGAGTCAGCTGTGGTTTACAGGGGTGAACCAAGCTGTCTGGGTCGGCACTTCTGGTCAGCTGAGAGTGATGGTGTCTCAGACCAGGTGGCACTCATGGAGGGGGCTGTGGCTCAAAGGTAGAACTAACAAGATTTTCTTATAATTTCATGTCATCTTTGCAACAACCTTCTTTATTTCTTTCTTTCTTTTCTTTTCTTTTTTTTTGAGACAGAGTCTCACTCTGTCACCTTTAGTAGAGTACAGGGGTGTCATCATAGCTCACTGCAAACTCAAACTCCTGGGCTCAAGCAATCCTCCTGCCTCAGCCTCCCCAGTAGCTGGGACTACAGGTGCACACCACTATACCCGGCTAATTTTTTCTGTTTCTTGTAGCGATGGGGTCTCACTCTTGCTGAGGCTGGTCTCGAACTCCTGAGCTCAAGCTGCGCTCCCACCTCGGCCTCCCAGAGTGTCAGGATTACAGGCGCAAGCCACCTCACCCAGCTGCAACAACCTACTTTCTAATGAGACTCCTTTCCTCCTGTCTCCTCCCTCTCATTTCTGTTTCTAAAGGTGTTTCTGACAGTTTGACTCTCCCAGTGAAAAAGTTCCAGGGACTCCTGGTTGCCTACAAAAGATAATGCCCGATTTCCTAGCATGGTACATAAGGCAGCTTATGTTCCTGGAGCACCAGCCTAAAACACAGGTGTACAGGCAGCCGCCCCATCCTGGTCCAGCCACAAGACATCTCACTGTTCCCCAGACGCCCTGCGCTTCTGCACATCCATTCTCTCTCCATGCTGTGGCCTCTCTCCTCCTCTGTCCTCAGCCTTCAGGACCCAGAGAAAAGATCGCCTGGGGACACCCTCTTGACCCTCCCAGCCAGGTCAGGCACTTCCTCCTTCGGTGCCTCCTGGGTACTCTTCGTTGTCCTCCTCTCGTCCAAGTCATAATTTAATCTTGCACCACCTTCCTTTTGTGGTTTTTGTTTTATTTTATTATTTTTACTTATTTCATAATTAAAACTTTTTTATTTGTATTGAAGTTATCCGTGCATGTAATTTAAAGTATGAGTTCAAAAGCAGCAACACCACTGCCCATTTTCCACTTCTCAGAAGCCACCTTGTTCAACTCTTTCAGCTGGGCATTTGGGGAATTTACTTCCCATTTTTAAATAACTTGCCTCCACTGCTGCTGCTTGCTGTCGTGGGACCGGTGACTCCCCCTGTGGAAGGGAAGAGGATCTAGTTCTCTTTCCTCCCCTTTCCGGCAGTATGCCCACCCCTCCCAGTACTACCAACTCTACCTCTGTGGTTACAGGGTAATTTGGGTTAAATCAGTATTCTGTGTTTCCATTATTATGATTTTATAAACATTAGTCTCTGTAAATCAAAGATCAGTTATGATTATGAATACTTACCTTTCTTGCACAACATTTTGTTTTCCCTGAAGTTAAGCTACTCAGTTTTTTTCATTTGCTTAAATTCTATGTACTTACTCATTTAACACTAACCTATCCCCTATTTATATACCTTTCCTTTCAAGACATTTGAATACGTTAGATATTTGATGCATTTTCTCTTCTTGAGAAAACCGTCTCTCCCAGAAACATTCTGATATGCTCTGATTTGAGCTCTTCGTTCTCTAGACCACAGCACTCTAAAGTGTGGACCAGACCAGGAACATCAACATTGCTCGATAAAAATGCAAATTCCTGAGTCCCCAGACTCACTGAATGACAAGCTTTGGGCTTGAGGCCAGCAAACTGTGTTTAACATGTCCTCCCAGTGATTTACATGTTTTTAAAGTTTGAGAAGCAGCTGCTCTGCGCTTTCCCTGTGGCCATTGAGACCTCTCAGGACCATCCTGCTAGGACCTCTTCACCTCTCTCCTGAGCTGGATCCTGTTTTAGGGACCCCTGCATGCATCCTTCTTTGACTCATTTCTTTGTGTGGCTGGAGCATATCCTTCAGTAGTTTTCTGAGAAAGAGATGGCTGTAACTCTTGAGAATTTCTATGTCTAAAAATATCTATGTTCTTCTATCTTTATACTTAATTTGGTTAGGTTAGTTAGGTATATAATTCTGGATTGAAAATAATTTCCCCACAGCGTTTTGAAGGCATTTTTCTATTGTCTTCTAACTTATATTGTTGATGTTGAGAAAATTGATTCTATTTGGATCCTTGATATTTTGCTGGAAGTAACTTTTGTTCCTCTATAGAATCTTAAAGAATCTTTTCTTTGCCTCCAGTGTATGAAATTGCACCAGAATAGGTATTGGTGGGAATCTGTTGTCATCCATTGTGCTAGACATTTGGAATGCCCTCTCAATCTAGAAACTCATTTTCTTGATTATTTCTTTGATGATTCTTTTCCTTTTATATGTTCTCTTTTTCAAGAACTCCTATCATTTTTAGATTGAATTGGGCCTCTTATTCTTTCTCTCCAATTACTCATTTCTTTGTCTTTTTATACTTTCTGGGAGACCTTTCTCAACTTTATACATATATTGAGTTTTTCATATTTTTAATTTTTAAGCGTTCTTTTTTGTTCTCAGAATATTCTATGTTTATACCATCCTATTCTTATTTTGTGAATGAAATATCTTCTTCGATTTCTCTGAGGCCAATAGAGGTGTGTGTTTGTTTGAAGTTTTCCCTGTGTTGTATCTGTTTCCTGTTTGCTTTTTCTTTTTGTCTTGGGTTTTGTCTTTTATATTAGAGTCTGTCCTCAAATGGCTAGTGACTCTCGTGGTCATTTTTAAATAGAGATCTAAAAAAACTTTTGCTCCCTCTGTGGGATGGATGAGGTTTTTCTCCTGGGGTCTTTACTGTAAGATGATCTCATTGGGTACTTCCTTGCAGAACCCTTGCACTGGCCAGCTGTGGCTGCTAAAGAAACAACCAAAAAAATCTCTGGCTTCATCATCTACCTTCTCTACCCTGAAACCCACTTCAGACTACTTCACCTACACAGGCTTCCCCGGACATGCCTAGCATGAGCCTGCCTCAGGGCCTTTGCACTTGCTATTCCCACTACTGCAATGTTTTATCCTGAGATATCTCAGGGGCTTGCTCCTTCACTTCCTTCAGATTTCTTCTCAAATACCACCTTGTCCAAGAGACCCTCCCCTCCCATCATTCTCCATTCCCCCTCCCTCCATTATTTTTCTCTATAACATACCACCCCTGACATACTATATATTTATTTGTTGGTTTGTTTATGTCTTCTCTCACTAGATATAAGTTCCACAAAGGAAGAAACTTTGTATCTTTTGTCCATTACTCTATTCCCAGTGCTTAGAACAAGGTTTAGCACATAGTAGGTGCTCAGTATAATTGCTGACTAACTCAGTGACAAACTTGTGATATTTCCTCAGAGATGATATTTGTGAGCAGCTAATGGTCACAGAGGCAGTTGATAAGTGTCTCTGGCATAACAGAATTTTAAATGCAGTCTTTTCTCCTTATCCACAATGCAGTCACTGAGAACACCGCCCCAGCGAGCACTGAGCCATTGCTCCCAGCGGGGATCCAGGGTTAGGTTCCTGCAAACCTCTGGTCACAAAATTTCCATTAACTGATCAATACTAACCTTGTTTTATGTGTGTTTCTGTTTAAAGACATCTAATTTAATATGCGTTTTTGATTCATTGACATTGGGCTCACAGACAACAGCGCTGTAACCAGGCCTGAACGAAATTTCTCTAACATACGTGTTTTCTCCCTGAGCCACACCACAGTCTTTCTGTGCTTAGGCACACTCGACAGCTCCTCAGCTCTGGGTTTGGGGGCCATTTTAAATAGAATCACCAAGAAAAAGCACAAAAATGCAAAAAGCACGGCACTAACTAGGCTGAGAAAAGGACACGAGTTTGCACCATGACAGCTGACACAAGAAGGCAGAGCATCACCTTGTTCTAAGTTCCGCTGAGAACATGTGTGTCGGATGACTCAATTTTCACGCTCTGTTCGTGTCCAGGAATGACTCTGAAATTGCCATGAGAACTGGTTGGGGGTAACAAATTTTAGCAAGTAAGGGAATTTGCAAATACAAAATCCACAAATGATGAGCATCGAGTGTAGTTCACAACCACTGTGTAATTTAAGGTTACCTAAGATATTTTCTTAGAAACCATCCAATGACATTATTGAAAACAACAGGAAAATTAATATTTATGTGCCATTTCCCATGCTTAGCTGTTACCCCCAAAAATCTCACAGTCTAATGGGACCACCAACCCAGAAGGAAAATGGAACCAGCTTTTCTTCAAGTCCTGAGGGTGCACTGAGATAGGGCTTGTCGGGGCCCCGGGGGCTTCTCAGGAAGGTGGCCTGAACAGTCCTGAAGGATGCGTAGCAGACCCCAGGCGGGGTGGGAGGTGGGGCACTGCTTGCACGCAGCGTGAGGTGCACAAGCACAGAGCCGGGCGGAAGCAGCGCTGGGCGTGGGGGGATTGACCGGCAAAGTCCTGGGGGACCAGGCTGATTGACTCGGTGTTTCTACTCGCCCCCCGTCCCTGCCCTTGGGGATTTAGAAAGACGACGCTCACAGTCTGCTCGAGAATTTGGAGTGTAACGTACAGACCCCCTCGGAAACCGGCTCCCCGTCAAGGAGGCGGAAGAGAGAAGCGCAGACGTCAAGGGATGAGGACGCTCTGGACGTAAGCTTGGTGTTGGCGTCTGCTCGCCCAGCGCACGCGGGGGTGGCGGGTGTCCCACCGGCAGCCCCGGTGCCATGCAGACGAGCCTGTAACGGAGGCGTTTTCCCAATAGGCTGCTTTTCTCGAGGTACAATTTACATACAAAAAAAGTACAGATTTTAGGTTTACAGTTTGATGAGTTTTGTCAACTGCACACACACTTGGAAACCGATGCCCCCATCAAGGACGTTTTCATCACCCCAGAAAGTTCCCTAGTGCCCCCTCTGGTCCATCCCCGCCTCCCACAGGCACTTCAGAGGCAGCCCCGGAGGTGCTTTCCGTCGCCACGCTCCAGAGCTTCATGTGGACGGAGTCGTGCGCTTTTCTGTGCCTGCGTTCTGACAACAGAACACTTCCGAGATTATCCATTCTGTTGCGTATATCAATAATTCGCCCCCATCTGGTGCTCAGTGGCCGCCCACTGTGCGGAGGGACCAGTTTCTTCAGCGCTTACCATTTGGTGGACGTTGGGTTGACGCGCCCCAACATCAGTGTTTGGCCACGGTGAGCAAAGCCGCCATGAACGCTCGCGTGTATGTCTTGTTTTCGTTTCATTTCTTTTGAGTAAGTATTTGAGGGGCGGGGGTGCTGGGCCTCTGGCAGGGACGGACAAAGATGAATTCTCCCCGTTCCTTCCTGGAGCCTTCACTCTGCCCACGGAGCATCGCGTCCTAGGGGAGCCCCGTGGGTGGAGAGCGTATGACATTTCTAGTCACTTCCTAGCCCCCTAGAAAGTGCCACAGACTTCGTCTCCTGGAGAAAGGGGCAAAGATTGAGCTAACATTGTTTAGCACCTATTAGTGCCAGGCAATTTTACATTTATCACTATCTCATCTAACTCAGCAGCCCTGAGGCAGATTTTATATACCCATTGTCCAGATGCAGAAACCGAGGACCAGGGAGGTAGGCTGCTCTCCTGAGTCACACAGCCGGGAGTAGCCAAGCTGAGATGTGTCCCTGGATCTGGCCAGCCCCTGCTCAGGGAGGGCTGCACTCCACGCCCTCTGCCACTTTCTGTCCCTTTCTGGTATGTTCCGCAGCCTCAGCTTACCACAGAAGAAAGTGGCCTGGCTGCTTCAAAACAAATGTCACCAAAGGCTTGAAATCAACAGGGCTTGGCTTCTAGTTATGCTGAGAAATCAGCTTTTGAGAGTTAGCTCTGCCCGTCTCCTGCCCAGGCGACAGGAGCCTGTGGGAGGAGGAGCTGCCCACCCTGCGCTGAGGTGAGGCGAGGCGAGAAGGGGAGGGCAGCTGCTGCTGTCCCAGGCGGGGCTTGCGAGACTGGAGTCTCCCCTCCTGCTCCTGTCCCGGTGTCTCTGTGCTGGTCTTCCCACATGTGTGTGCGCCAGGGTACCTCTCTGCATCCTCCGTCCACCTCTCTCACATGCGTCTCTGTGACACTGTGTGTGAGCCTGCAGGTGTGTGGCATCTCCCTGTCTCTCTGCCTCTCTCTTCCCTAATTTGTCTCTCTCTACCCCTCTGTCCCTCCAAACTACGAGACCCCCAATCACAGAAATGAAAACAAACGTCCACACAAAAACGTGTACACATGTTCAAATTAACACTTTTCACAATAGCCAAAACATGGAAGCAACCCAATGACCATCAACTGAAAAATGAAAAAATAATGTGATATATCCGTACAATGGAATATTATTTGGCCATAAAATGATTGAGGCCAGGCACTGTGGGTCACGCCTGTCATCCTAGCAACTCTGGGAGGCCGAGGCGGGAGGATCACTTGAGCTCAGGAGTCTGAGACCAGCCTGAGCAAGAGCGAGACCCATCTCTACTAAAAATAGAAATATTAGCCAGGTGCAGTGGTGGCACCTGTAGTCCCAGCTACTCAAGAGGCTGAGGCAGGAGGATCGCTTGAGCCCAGGAGTTGGAAGCTGCAGTGAGCTGTGATGATGCCACCGCACTCCAGCTTGGGGGACAGAGCGAGACTCAGTCCCTAAAGAAAGGATTGAAGCACTGATACATGTGGACGAACCTTGAAAACGTGATGCTGAATGAAAGAAGCCAGTCACCAAGGATCACATGTTATAGGACGCCATTCACGCAAAGTATCCAGAACAGGGAAATTTATAGACAGAAGGTAGATTAGTGGTTGCCAGGGGCTGGGGTAGAGGGCGGAAAGGGAGGAGGGTGATGGCTAAAGGGGTTTCTCTTTGATGCCATGAAAATGCTGTAAAACCGACTGTGGCGATGGCTGCGCTTGTCTGTGAAGATGGAAACCGTTACACTGTGTGGTTCACATGGGAGAATTGTGCCGTGTGTGAATTAAATCTCAGTAAAGCTGCTTAAAAAAACAACCAAGCCTGCTCACACATAGGGCAGCTTTGGATGTGATGAAAACAACACTGGCTTTCGGATCTAGGATTGTAGAACCAGTCCCAACTCTGCCACGTGTTTGCTGTGTGATGTTGGGAAAGAAATGTAACCTGTCTGAGCCTCAGGCTTACCGCTTTACAATGACAGTAATGACATTTACAATGACCGTATGATGTTGCCCTCCCACCCCGCCGAGGTCACCCAGGGCTGAGTGAACTCATGTCAACATTCCTGCCACAGAATATGCGCCCAATTAGCGTTTGCAGAGAGGCCAAGTCTGTCTACCTCCTTGGATGGTGAATTCATTTTTTTTCTGCTTAGTAATGCCTTACCTGTTCACTATTTAGCTACCCTTACTAGAGGCCCATTATCAAGCTAATAATTGCCAAGAGATAAGTTAAAGATCTGCCTGTTCCACTGACTGGCTTTTCAGAATGCCTTGCCTTTTTCAGACAAGCACGTGGCCAGGACTGTTCTGGCCCTGCGAGTTGAGCCATAATTCCCTTGTCCTCTAGTGCACAGCAAACCCAGGCATTGTGGTCTGTGCCACTCTCTGGATGAACTCTGTTTAATGAATAGCTCATCTCGGCCAAAACAAACAAAATTCCAGAACGTTCTGAGGCACGCTACAACACAGGCTAGTCTCTCCTTCAGTTCCTGTGCCGGGAGTGGGGGGAGAGATAGACCCTTACAGATGCATTTAAGTGTTCACTGAAAAGAACGCGTTTACATTGGTGAGTGAAATGCTTTTCTTTTCCTGCAGTTGTGCTTTAACCAATTTTCTGAATAATTGCATTGCTTCAGCTGAAGGAGTTTTGCGTTGTACATTTGTGCTACATCCAATTTTCTAAATAATTGTATTCCTTCAGCTGGGGAGAACAGCAGAACTTGGAGGACATCTGAACCTAATAAGGAGAGCTTTAAAAAACTGAACACAGTGGCAGAAAGAAGCCTGATCACTCCTTGATTCTGGGTGCCAAGGGCTCCCGGGTCCTTCATCTCCTGGCAGAGGTCATGACAGTCCTTAGGGCACCCTCCGTGGGTGCAGTCTACAGGTGGATGGGACAGGTGGAGCCTCCCCACCGCCGCGAGTGTGGTTCTGATGCACAAGCCGCGGCTCCCCCGTGCCCGGGTGCTGCTCCCAGGGGTCTCGGTGGGCCCTGCTCCAGCATCCTTTTATTCTTATAACTGTGTTTGTTTTGCATCTCACCTCTTGAAGATGAACTCCTGGCAGGAGAGACCATGCCTTCCTCTCACGCTCACCCCATTTTCTCTGTCCTTCCTTTTCACCTACATGTGGGAGAAGCTTAAACATGCACAGTTCTCTTTTGATTTTGCATCTCTCACGTGAGCAAATGTGCCTCCCCTGGACAGTCAGCCAGGGGGGGTGTCCTGGGCCTGCAACCTGTGCAGTCACCCGGGGCCATGCTCGGAAGGGCGCTACCCTGGGCTGCTGGACTCTACTGTCGCTGTCTCAAAATCCAGAATCATTTTTAATAAGACCCCCCCATTTTCATTTTGCACTGGGCCTCACAGATTTTCTAACTGGTCCTGAGTTCAGCCTTTTTAATCTCACTGCCATTCTTGGCTTTTGTACCAGTTCACCAGCAAGTCTTCAAGTAAAGAGCGGGCTGGATGCTGGGGGTTGAGAGCAGGCCAGGCCTTGTACCCTCAGGTCAGAGGGAAGCTGGGAAGGTTCTAAGATGAGCAGTGATGGGAAGTGCATATTTAAAAGATCATTCACTTCCCACATAGAGAATGAATTGGAAGGCCTTAACCTCTGAGCCTTAGCTTGCCCCTCCATAAGGTGGGCATGATAATTATTATAAAGGCCTCCCCAAGCCGGCTGTTGTGTGATAACTAAATGAGCAAATATGCACAAAGTGGCCAGCACATAGTAGGCGTTTAATACACAAATGAGCCAGTGAGGAAGCTATTGCAGCCCTTCAGGTTAGACATGATGGAGGCTTAGTCCGGGGCCATGGATTCGGGAGCTATTTAGGAGGTTAGGTTGGTGGGATTTGTGATTAATTGGATGTGGGGAGTTGGAGTGATGAGGTGCCTCGTATCTGGCTCAGGTTCCTGGGCAGGTGAGCCAGGCCTGGGGGCCTTCTCTACTGAACCCCACTTTAAACTTCACAGCTCCTCGTCTTCTTCTTCGTATCATGTCGAAGGAGCCAGGTTGGTGTCAGCTGAAGAGGATGGGCCTGGAGCCAGCAAAACTGAGTTCAAATCCTGGCTCTGGCGTTTCTTATCTGTGTGTAACCTCTCAGTTTCCCCATCTGAGAAGTGGAGACAGTAGCCTCTCTGGCAGCGCTTGGAGGGCCGTGTGTGGTTCAGGTCTTCCCCATTGCTGCCGTCTGAGCCTGTTTTTGTGATCCGTGAGATACAGAGAGAAATTATCAGAGCTGGGCCCTCAACACGCAGCTTCCGTCCTGCGCTCCTCACAGGGTGTCACGGTGACACTCGCTCTGGACACGTAGGTAGGCCCCAATGCTGGCTCAGTCAGGGCCGTCTCAGCACCCCACATTACGAGCAAGCGATCGACCTTTCTGATTCCCACAACAGGGTGTCTTACTCCACGGTGGACTTAGCAGTTGGAAATCAATCATTCACTGCGGAGCTCTTTCTTCAGGATGTAGCTGAAAGGCATTGAAATAGATGTGGGTGCAGCTTTCATCGGCCAGCCTGTTCCGGATTGCTCAGCAGAGACGTCTCGAGGTCTGCAGCTCTGGCTCCTGGCTAGGCTGTCTGCCTTCGTGCACTTGCCGTTTTTTCCAAACCATTGACTCGGCACTGACTGCGAAGCGTGGGGCAGGGTGTGGGCACCCCCAAAGGAGAGAGGCAGAGGGGTTGTCGGGACACAGCAGGCTATTTATTATTCACAGTGAATCGGGGGAGGTGATTCCTGAGCAGGGTTGGACGGCAGTTCATCACGCCGCCGCACGTAGCAGCCCGTGGCTTGGCTTCCCCTCTGCGCCTGCCACTTAGCCGGGGCTTTATCTGTGTGGGCTTGGGGCAGATACTCTGTATTTACTACCTGGGAAGACCAAGGCTTGGGGAAGTTAAAAGATTTGCCCAACCACTTCTATTTGTTTAAGGGCCTAATTTAAAATCTTGTGTGAATATTGATTGCCACATGTGTTTATACCCCTGGCAATGCTAAGATTATTTTTTGTGTTCGCTTTTTCCACTTAACGATGACTCACAATTCTTTAGGAGGCTCCTATTGATTCTTTTCAAGTTATTCAAATCCTTACTTACTCCAAAGCTGAAGACTTAGAATTAAATGAAGAATGTGCCATTCTCTGTTGATAGCATCTGTTTTTCTGTTCATCTGTCCATATACCCATCTATCTGCCCATCAATACATCTGTCTGTCCACCTATTCATCCACCCATCCGTCTCTCCACATGTCCTTCCATCCATCCATCCATCCATCCATCCTTCTAGCAAGTGAGCACTTACTTGGATATAAATGTGGCTGTTGGGGTCGCTGTCCAGGGCTGCTGTTACAAATGGGATGTGCCACTATGGAAACTCCTGGCAGTTTATCCTTCATTTGACAGGAGTCCTCACATGCCGTTGGTTTCTTTCCTTTCCAGGAGTGTGAGCCTCCTTCCAAAAGCAACGTCGCTGCATTTGCACTGAAGGCAAAGGTCGTCTACCCCATCAATCAGAAGTTCCGGGTGAGCGTTCTGAGCTTTGTCCTAGAAATGCAGTTAACTCAGTCATGTACTAGAGATTGGGGGGCTGGTGGGGTCATTAAATGGCAATCTTTGGTCCTATTCAAGGGTTTTATAGGGGTAATTTTGGTGTTTGAAATGGAGCAAAACTTAGGGTTAATTTATTTTATGGCAACATTATCAGGAACAGAGTATATCCAAGATCTATCAAGGTACAGAATTGCCCAGGGGCACCTGGTGACAGCATGGTAGGACAACATCTACCCTGCCCTTTTAGCATTAATAAAGATGCTGATATTGACCCAGTTTCCAAAATTAATCCTTGTTCACAGAGCCTTGGGCTAATGCCAGCAGCTGGCACTTACTGAACACCTACTGTGGGGCTGGCGTGGTGCTCAGTGTCTGTCATGCATTAGGCCTTGCAACTTGGCAATATGCCTGTCAGGTGAATAACATTGTCTTCATGCTACGCATGAGGAAACTGAGGCCCAGAGACGCTAATGGCCTGCCCGAGGCCACATGGCAAGAAGCGGGTGAGCCAGAGTCAAACCCCAATACCCAGCCACAGGTCTCACCTGTAACCAGGAGCCCCCAGTGCACCGGGACTGCTGCAGACTGCGGTTCCGTGGTGCTTCAGGGAGCCCTCGGCCTCGAAGGTGCTTTGTGCAAAGAGTTTCCTGGTGGAGTAAGTTCAGGAAAATGCTGCCTGCTCTTTTGGTGGTTGGGAGAACGAGCTCTGGATTTACCCCAGCTCCGTCCTAACTCCTATCTCAGCCATGTACTGCGTGACCATTTCCTGACTTCCCTGTGCCTTGGTTTCTTCATCGAAGAAATGGGGATAACAGGTCTGCCTCATTATCCTCACTGAGGATAACAGAGAACATACACAAGGGCTTAGAACAGTGTTTGACATCTGAGCAT
Source organism: Propithecus coquereli (assembly GCF_000956105.1). Lineage (NCBI taxonomy): Eukaryota > Metazoa > Chordata > Mammalia > Primates > Indriidae > Propithecus > Propithecus coquereli. The sequence goes on from NW_012154007.1 coordinate 1,427,775, forward strand.
TTGGTACACGTTAGGTTTTTGAAATTATTGTTTGCTTTGGAAGACAGCCAGGGCATACTGAAGGCTCTAAGAATTCCTCCTGCACCAAAGAAATTATTCCATCTTGTTTAACGAGCCTTTCCCAAACTAATTTTTCTATGGAAGCTTTGTGGTGAGCAGTAATTGGTTATAGTTCAGGGAACTGTCCCCAAAGCACATTGGGAACCACGTCCTTCACGTGGCTGTGGGGCCTTTCTGCACCATCAGCAGTGGTTGCATGGCGCTGTCACGCACACCCCTGACCAGGGCATCCAGCCAGGCCTTCCTGCGAGCCACCATCAAACATCACAGGAAGCCCCACGGTGAATCTGCGAGACGTCACATGGAGTAACAATGATCTCCCTTCTGCCACCGCAGCCTCTGGCCGACGGGTCCTCCAACCCATCCCTGCATGAGAACTTAAAGCAAGCCGTCCTGCCGCACCAGCCAGTGGAGGCCTCCCCTTCCAGCAGCCTGGGGAGCCTGAGCCAGGCTGAGAAGGACGACTGCAGCTCCTCGTCCAGCATCCACTCGGCCACCAGCGACGATAGGTTTCTCAGCCGCACCTTCCTCCGGGTGAACACCTTTCCGGAGGTGCTGGCCTCTGAGAGGTAAGGAAGGGGCGGAATGGAGGATGAGACCTCCGGTCCTCTCAGAGTGGGCCAATGGGTCGTACATTGTCAGAGGAGGAAACAGAGGCCCAGAGAGGACAAGTGACTCAAGCAGGGACACACAGCGACCCAGTCAGAGCTGGGGCCCCAGATGCGTTTGTCACTTACCACAGTGTTGGACAACACTGGGCTTATAGAGTCAGGCCTGAGCCCTACACAGAGAGGACGAGGGGACCTCATTTAACCACTGGCATGCGTTGCAGCACAGCATGGCAACTGTCCAGGCTGAGTGCCTTCTGAGCAGTGGGCAGAGTGCTAAGCGCTTTACCGGGACTAATACTCTCCTGAGCACATTGCCCAGTGGGAGGGAGCCTGGGTTTGGTGATCAATAAATATTAATCAATGAATTAATTAATTCCTCCTAACTGCCCTTTAGGTAGATGCTATTATTCCCCTATTTCTCAAAGAACAGAGTGAGACACAGAGAGGCTGGATAACTTGCCCAAGGTCACACAGTGGTGCGTGAAGGAGTGATTGGACCCAGCCTAGAGCAAGGCTCAGCATGTGGCAGGTTTGCGCCCTGGTCCTCAGGCCTCTCTCTGCTCTAAAATTCTGTGACTCCAAGGGCTGGCGTGAGCTAGGGAATGGTCCAGCTCAGAGCTGCGGAAAGAATGGGCTCGGATCCTTGAACTTGAAATGACCCTGAAGGTGGCCCCGGGGAAGGAGGCACTTTATTGAACAGGGGCCTCCTAGGATCGGCCGGCGCTGGCGTAGAACGGCTGTCATGCAGCACTCAGACTGGAGCATGTGAGACAGTTCGTGTGGGAGTGCTGTCGTTTATTCATAAAATGCACTTGCTATGAGGAAAAATGGTCAGAGACAGTCACACTCTGCCCCCGCAACCCTGCGACAGCCACTGGCTTTCTCTGATCCTCTATTTCCTGAGTCGGTTTCCTCGCCGTGGAATGTGCAGATGGCACTGAGGAAGGGTGGCATGTGGTGTCAGATGTGAAGACGTGCAGAGGAGACATCGTTGTTTCTCCTTCCCTCGCTCCGTGGGCTTTTCTCGGATGTCCCTGACACCAGCTGATCCCTCCTGGTCATTGGCGGGTTTGCAACAGCTCGTTTGATTCCTTGCAAACCCCGGGTGTTAGGGCCGTCAGCGCACTGCTAAACGGGACCTGGTGATGGGGGGGACACAGGTGCCTCGTGCTGGCTAGGGCTGTGCTAACTTCGTTTCAGATGCTCGGAAGGTCTTTTCCGTCTCTTCTTTTATTTTTCAGTGTGGACATCGACCTGTGTGTCTACCACCTTCACTTAAAAGATCTGCTGCGTTTGGACACAGCGCTGAGACAGGAAAAGCACATGGTGGGTGGAAATACTCCTTTCCTCTCCCTTGTTCAGGGACAGAAACTGGGACACAAGGCCCTCCCTGTCCACTGAGTCCCAGAGGCCCTTGAGAGGGGACATCAGTGAAAACGGAGCAGCCGCACGGGAGGGGAGCGGCTGAGTCTCATAGCGGGCACACAATGGAAAAGCAGCTTGCGCCGCTGGTGCAAACAGCCACAGCTGTAGCCAGAGCTGCGGGGCCCACGCAGACGGGTGAGCGCCTGCTCCGGGGTACGCCCCGCTGGAGACGGATCAGAGACAGTTAAAAGGGAACAATATTTTCAAAGGTACGATAATGGTGATGATAACATTTATGAGTGTGGATTTTATTGAGTGCTTACTGTATACGAGGTCCCGGGAGTATTAAACCCGACCACAGCCCAGAGAGGCGGGCGCCATTACCGTCTCACTCTAAGGCGCAGAGCCGAGGCCTTGCCCAGAGCCATGAAGCTGCAGGCGCGGAGCCGAGATGGGACGCTCAGCACCTTCGTGTGTGCGCGTCCTCTGAGCCAGCGATGGGAACGCGTTAGGGAAATACGAGGCGGCGCGCCTTTGCCGGACGCTCGCCGTCTCTGATGGAACGTGTAGTGGGGCTGAGCCGCGGGAAGCGGAGCCATGAGCCCCACTGTGGCCACAGAACCCCCGACGGGGTCGCCCAGCCGTGGAAGCCACAGCGGTTAACAAACACGGGGAATCATTGCCCCTGAGGCACGTTCTCTGAATTGTTGAATGCAGAATGAGACCTATGGAGAGGGTGGAGGAGAGAGAGAAACAGAGGCATTCAGACACATGCGCCCACGGGGCGTCCCATTATAAACTGGGAAAGTGCAAGAATGTGAAACTGGAGTGCTCCTGAGAGAAACCTGGCCTCTGTGTGAGCAGGACCGGCCTTATACATAGGTGGCAGTATTGAAAACCACAGATCATGCTAAGATCCAAGACACAGAGCGTGGCCCTGCACTCCCACCACCCCACCCCCGAGCGAGGGCGAGACCCCCTGTCTCTGTTAAAAATAGAAAAAGTTAGCCGAGCATGGTGGTGGCTCCTGGAGTCCCAGCTACTCAGGAGGCTGGGGCAGGAGGATCACTTGAGCCCAGGAGTTTGCAGTTGCTGTGAGCTACGATGATGCCACTGCACTCCAGTCCCGGTGACAGAGCAAGACCCTATCTCAAAAAAAAAAAAAAAAAAAAAATGAAAGGAAAGAAAGAAAGATATTTCCTAAGGCCGTAGCTGCCAGTGATTCCTCTGATGGATCTGGGCAAAGTAAACTGGAAACCTTCTGGGAAGGACTTACCATTCTAGATGCCATTGAGAACATTCACGAGGAGGTCAAAATATCAACATCACCAGGAGTTTAGAAGTTGATTCCAACCCTCATGGGTGACTTTGAGGACTTCAGGACTTCAGTGGAGGAAGTCACTGCAGGTGTGGTGGAAACAGCAACTGGAACTAGATGCGAGCCTGAAGATGGGACTGAGTTGCTGCTATCTCATGATCAAACTTTAATGCATAAGAAGTTGCTTCTTACAGATGGGCAAAGAAAGTGGTTTCTAGAGATGGAATCTACTCCTGGTGAAGATGCTGTGAACCTACTGGAAATGACAACAAAGGATTTAAAATATGACATTCAGTTGATAAAGCAGTGGCAGGATTTGAAAAGCTTGACTCCAATTTTTAAAGAAGTTCTACTGTGTGTAAAATGCTATCAAATAGCATCTCATGCTGCAGAGAAATCTTTCGTGAAAGGAAGAGTCAGTCAATGTGGCAAACTTTACTGTTGTCTTCTTTTAAGAAATTGCCAACCTTTAGCCACCCCAACCTTCAGCACCCAGGACCCTGATCAGCCAGCACCGTCGATGTGGAGGAGACCCTCCACCTCCACCTGCAAAAAGATTATGACTTGCTGATGGCTCAGACGATCATTGGCCTTTTTTACCAATAAGGTATTTTTAAATTAAGGGATGCGTTTTTTTAGACATAATACCCACAACACATATTTTTGCACCTTCAAGTCTATAATTATTTCAGAATTATCCTATAATTATTTCAAAATCACTGAAGGGTTGGATGGGGACTGTAAATGTTACTGATCCAGTTTGGGTCACAAAGAAGGTGGATTTGAGATGAGCATCTTGAGAAAAGAATGTTATCTGCCACCATCTCGGGCTTCAGTGGGTAGAAGGGTGGGACACCACTTTCTTCTTAGAGGCCATTAGCATTGGCAGATATAATGAAGAGTGGTACAGAGAGTTCTGGATTCGAATCTCAGCTCCATCCCTCATGGCTATGTGACATGAGGCAAGTTGCACAGCTTTCTCAGCCAGGGGGTTCATTATCTGTAAAATGGGGAAGGTTGTACCAGCCTCCCCACATGCAGTGGAGATCAAGTGATGGTATATATGGTACATATGTCAGCCTGGCACGGAAGAATGCTTAACAAACCTGAACCCATTAAAACAGGGTCAGAAACTATGACCCTTGAGCCAAAGCTGGCCACACCCATCTGTTTCCATAGTGCCTATAGCAGCCTTCGTGCTACAGCAGCAGAACTGAGCGTCGCAAAAGAGGTCATCTGGCCTGCAATGCCCAAAAATGCTTGCTGTGTGGCCCTTACGGAAAAAGTTTGCTAACCGCTGCATGAAAAAGTGTCTTACCATGCAATTGTGTCTAAATGGCCTTTGGCAAAGGAGCACTTCATTGGAGGAATGAGGAGGTTTTCAATAAATGGTACTGGAGCAACTGGACATCCGTAAGCAAAACAATAAATAAATAAAGTGAACTTCAACCTAAACCTCACACTTTATATAAAAATTGACTCAAAATGGATTATGTACTTAAATGTAAACAATAAAACCATAAATCTTTTAAAAAAAAATGTGAGGGGAAAATCTTCAGGATCTAGACCTAGGCCAAGAGGTTTTAGATTTGACATCAAAAGCATGACCCATAAAGAGAAAAATTAATCAATTGGACTTCATCAAAATTAAAAAGCTTTTGCTTTGTAAAAGACCTTATTAAGAGGATGAAGAGACAAGTTACAGAGCGAGAGAAAATATTTGCAAACCACATGTCTACCAACGAAAGTGCTTGTACCTGGAATACCTAAAGAACTCTCAAAACTCATCTGAAAAAAAGAAAACAATCTAGTTAGAAAATGGGCAAAAGACACGAACAGATATTTTACCAAAAAAGATACACAAATGGTGACATAATATAACAGATGTTCAACATCATTAAGCCGTTAGGGAAATGCAAGTTAAAACCACAATGAGATACCACTGCACACCTGTCAGAATGACTAAAATAAAAAATAGTGACAACACCACGTGCTGGTGAATATGTGAAGAAATGATCACTCAGACATTGCTGGGGGGAATGGAAAATGGTGCAGCCACCTTGGAAAACGTTTTGGCAATTTCTTATAACACCTAACATGTACTTACTGGAAGACCCAGCAGTTGCACTCGTGGGCATCTATCCCAGAGAAACTCATGTTTGCACAAAAACCTGGACATGAGCGTTCTTAACAGCACTATTTGTAATAATCAAAACTGGAAACAATCCAGATATCCTACAATGGGTGAATGGGTGAGCAAATTGTGGAGACAGCATCGTCTGGACTCTCCTGGGTGTCCCCGCGTATGGGAGGGTCCTTGGTTTAAGGGATGTCTCCATCTGTTGAGGCAGAGGTGGACAACTTTACATATCCCAGTTTCACACTTGTCCCCTTGACTCTTTCCACAGGGAAGCAGTCTTTGCCTCCTGTATTTCCTTGATCTATATGGAAATGGGGCGTAGAGGCCTTGCGCAGAGTAGGCACCTAGCGTTGGTTGAATAAGTGAGTGAAGAAAAAAACGAAGCATTCTTTAGAAGCTTTATGAACATGTAGTCCATTATAGGCCATCGTCATGATTTATAGTATGAGGTCCTTTTCTACGGCAAAAAGGATGTATGTGAGAGAGAGAGAGGGAGAGAGAGAAGACAGCAAGCAAAGAAGGAGCAGGGAAGAGAGGGAGGAGAGACAGAACAGACAGGGAGAGCGACACCATTGTTTAAACCTTTCTCTTGTTACCGTTCCTGTTTTGGCAATAGATGTTTATTCAGATTTTTAAAATGTGCCTCCTTGACCTTCTTCCTAAAAAGAAGTCTGATGATGAATTATACCAGAAGATTCTTTCAAAACAAGAAAACGTAAGTAAGTCTTCAACCTGTATTTCAAGGTAACTTAAAAAACAGTTTATTATAATATATAAAACTTAAACAATGACAGTATTTTTGCTTTCATGTATAAAAATAGTTTATTATTAATATAATATACACTTTTAACACAATATAATGACATATAAAAGTATTTGTACAAATATAAAAATAACAATGTGTATTATTAAACTTGGGAAAAACGTTTACAGCAACAAAGAGAAAAATGCTGGTCATAGCCACCACTCAAAGACAATCTTAGTTGATGTTATTTTCTGCACAAGTGTGGGGTATTTTTAAAGATATATCTTGGTTTTTGGTTCAAGCTGTTTATCCTTCTTTGTATTCTACTCTTCTCAGTCTTTTATAGAAAGTTTATCTTGTTTCATGTGCAGCAAAGAGTCAGGGCTTGGAATCAAACTGGTCCCAGCTGGTGTCCTGCTTCTTTTACGTGCTCTTGGAACCCTGGTTTCTTTCTGTGTGCAATGGGATAATTCCGATCCTGTGGGGGTGCAGACAGGAAGAGAGAAATAAATGTGTATGACACACCAGGAATAGCTGGACTGGGGGTGTGTGATAGCTGCCATCATTGTCACCACAGCCACCACCACAGCCACCAGTGTCTTCATCATCGTCGTCATTGCCATCATTTTTATCTCATTACCATCACCATCACCACCACTGCCGCCACCAGCACCTTCCTCATCATACACGCTGTCATTATCGTCACCATCACCACTGTCCTCTTGGTCGTCGCCACCCTGGTTGTCACCATTATCGTCACTGTCTCCACCACCACATTGTCATATTCATCAACAGCTTTGTTGTCGTCCTCATGACCCCTACTGTCACCAACCCCATCCTCTTCGTCCTCCTCCTCATTCCCGTCAGCACAACCTGCCACCTTCATTGTCATCACTGCCATCATTATCATCATTGTCAGTGTCATCATCCTCACTACATCGACATAATCATCACCACCATCCTCATCACCACCATCACATCATCCTCCTCAACATTGTCATCATCGTTGTCATCACTACAGTCACCACCCTCTTCATCCTCCTCCTCCTCCTCCACCCACCACTAACATCATCTTCTTCATCATCATCATTGTTATTGACATCGCTTTCCTCACTGCCATCACCACCACCATCATCTTCTGCATCTTTGTCATGATCATTTTCATCACCACAACCATCACCACGATCATCTTCCTCACCCTCTTTACTCTACTGCTACCTTGTCTTCATTATCATCGTCATTGTCATCCTCATCCTTGTTACCACCACCATGAGCCCGATGTGTGGGAGGGAATGTCTCTGTTGTACTCTTCTGGATTCCATGAGGAAGGATTGCTCACTTCATTCTGCGAGGGGAGGAGGTACCCCATCGCCTCTGTTTCTGTCCTCAGCACCGCTCCTGCAGTGACCCTCCCAGCAGGCAATGCACACGGTGCTTGACATGCGTTATTTTATTTAACCTTCGCCACAGCCCTGGGAGTGGCCATTATTATTTCTGTTTTACAGCTGAGGAAACTGAGGCTCAGTGAGTTTAAATGATTATCCGATAGTAAAAATAATAATAATGGTGATGATATTCATAAGTGTACTATTACAGTAATAATGAAACAATACTGTTTGTTATAATGGGAAGAGTAAGCTCTGGAGTCCACGGGCCTTATCAAATCCCACCTCTACCACTTACAGGGCTGTTTGGCTTTGGACGAGCATGTTATTAATGATTCTAACAGTGGCTACCACTCATTGAGACAGTCTATCCAAGTGCTTTAAATGCATAATTTCATCTAATGCTTGCAACAACCTTCAGACTGCTAGAAGAGGACAAGAGGTGCTCAGAAGTTGGAAGAGTAGGGACAAGCCTGGCATTGCCATTTCCTGCCTGGGAGACTTCGGACAAAATATCTTAACTTCCTGTATACCAGTTTTGTCATCCGGAAAAGAGCCTTAATTTCTCTCTTGTGGAGATGCTGTGAGAATTAGAAATCACATATGGCCTTAGCTTGGGTCCTCAATAGTAGTTTATACCAATGTTATTTTTCCTAATGAACCTGAACCCACACCAGTATTGGTTACATGGCAGTGAACACAGCTCTGGAGGAAATAGAATTGCCTCCCACATGCCGTGTTGGGGTTCAAAGGACTCCATACATATGACTCCCCCTTCCCCCCCTGAGTTCAGAATCAATTGAGAGAGAGTTGGGGAGACAGATATCAAAATGTAGCTTTACTACCGATGCAAGACCAGCTTGGAGGACGTGGCTCAGGTGCACAGCAATCATGAGTTCCTAACACTGAGTCCCAGAATTAGCTCAATTTCCTGCTCAAAAGCCACGTCAGGCTTCCCCACATGGAAGCAGGACCTTTGCTGCCCATCTTATTCTAGGCTGAGACCACACCAGAGCAATGGCCTCCCTGAATGGTCTATCCAAAAAGGAAGGGGCTGGGCAAGCTAAGCCACTGTGCTCACTTCTTGCTCTCGAACCCACCAATCAAATACATATCACTTCCTCACCTGGATTGTAGTGGGTAATCCTTCCCCAGGGAAACCAGAAGGGGAAGGAAGAAAGGTTCCCTCCTGACCCCTCAGATGCCATGCATTTTCCAGGAATTCATAGTGATTGAAGGACACTGTTTCATCGTTTCTAAAGTATGTTCTATTTTTGGGGGGGGGGAGGCGGCAAGATATAGAAGAAAACAATTTAATGAGAAAATAATTTAATGAGAAAAATAGATTTTTTTAATCAAGCCTTAAGTAGGACAACACCCAGAGCATTTAATTACTGTTAAGAACTATTTCATGACAATGTGGTGAAAAAAGCATTTATTTCTCTAGAATTTAAGACACATTACATTTTTTCTTAGTTTATTTGCTTTCTCTTTCTTCTCCAGGATTTGGAGGAGTTAGAAAAGGGACTTCAGGTCAAGCTGTCAAACATGGAGATGTTGGGTGCCGGTGACTCGGAATACTTTGCCCTGGCCGACGAGGAAAGGAAGGAGAGAGAGTGTTCGGAGCAGCTGATGGACAATGTGCGTGATGGACTCTCTTCCTGTACAGAAACCCTGGTTCCGGGACAGTTAGGTTGGCCAGGTTAAACAGGTGATACCTGGAAGCGTGCGTAATGCTTGAACTCCCTGTCACCATCTGCCAGAGAGGCAGGATCCAGCTTGTGACTGAGTGTTAGGGAAAGTGTCATTATGGAGCAAAGCTTTACAAAGTGAGGATTACTTTTTATATAATGAATTCCCTCGTTTAAATTTTAGATTGACCTTTTTATCATTCAAAACAAAGATTGCTCTGACCCCTGATGTTACCCTGCCCTCTGAGGTGGGGTAGAGGCCAGGTGCTAGGCATCGCTCACAAAAGCATGTTTTACATTCCAAAGGGAATGGCTTTCCCAAAATCTCTCTCTTTTTTTGTCTTTTGGGTTCCACCACCCCCTGTTCACTTACGTATTAAATATTTCCTTGGTGCTCCATCTTTGCCGGGCATTGTGCGGGGGATTGGGAATTCAAAATTCGTTTAGATGTGGCTCTGCTTGAGAGGTGCCAGGAGAGACCCGCAGGAGAGCAGACGGTGGCTTCACGGGTAGCACGTGTCGTGATGGAAGGACGCAGAGGGGAAGGCGAGGCAGGCGCAGTGGAGGGAGGAGTCCGTTTTACCACAGGCTTGGGAAGGTCTCCAAAGAAGAAGGAACCCCCGAGAGGCTAGCTGAGGGGAGCGTGGGTGCTGCCTGGTACCTGGGCAGAGGCAGGAGCCAGGGAGGGCTGGGCAGCAGGTAGCAGCAAGATAAGGCTGCAGAGATCTGGCCAGAGGGTTTGCGTCTTATACCAGGGAGGTGTGAGTCAGTCGAGGTTCAAAGCAGGGGATGGCCTGGTTTGGTTTCTGTTTTAGAAGCACCACCCCGGCTGCCGAGTGGAGGGTATTGAAGAGTTATTGGGCTAGTTTGGCAGGAACTTCATTAAGGCAAGTGCAGTAGGGATGGAGAGCTGACACGGGGTATGTCACCGGGTGGCACGTGGAGAGGAAGAGGGTGCAGAGGGCCAGCTCTGCTAAAATAAGGATCCCAGAAAGAGAAGCGAGTTGGTAAGTCCAGCTTGGACATCTCGAGTGGAGAAGCCTGCGGGTGCAGGTCTCCATGGAGCCCAGGTTGCAGAACCAGGAGGGTAGGGATGTGCTTAGACCTGCGGGCCAGATGAGATGGCTGCAGGAGAGGGGCTCTGCCCGGATTCCCGCGGTCTGCAGACTCCCCAGCGCTGTGTGCGACACCGTGTCTGTGTCCGCATTGTTCAAGCAGAAGGTTTATCATTTTCATAAGATTCTACAAAGTACTGGTGACCTCCAAAAATGGAGAGGCCTCTGGCCTGGGAATGTGTGTGTAAAATGGGAAGAGAAAGGAGCCTGGTGCCCACTCTTGGATCCTGCCAGTATTTAAGGAGGGGCCGTCGGGGAGAATCAGGACAAGAAAGCAGGAGAGAGTGGAGGGAACTTTGAGGAAGCAGGAGAAAAGCAAGTCACCAGCTGCAGTGACACAAATTAAACCCCCAACATTCTCAGCCACTTGGTGGTTCCCAGCTAGGCTCCTGATAAGATGGGGGAAGAAGGAAAAAGATTTTAAAGCAAAATGTTTTCCTGGTCAGCATCATCTCTGCCATGTTGCTCTTTTGCACTTTTAGGACAATGATTCTTATTTATTTATTTGGAGACAGAGTCTCACTGTGTGGCCCAGGCTACAGTGCCGTGGCGTCAGCCTAGCTCACAGCAACCTCAAACTCCTGGGCTCAAGCGATCCTTCTGCCTCAGCCTCCAGAGTAGCTGGGACTACAGGCATGTGCCACCATGCCCAGCTAATTTTTTTCTATATATTTTTAGTTGTCCAGCTAATTTCTTTCTATTTTTAGTAGAGATGGGGTCTCGCTCTTGCTCAGGGTGGTCTCAAACTCCTGACCTCGAGCGATCCTCCCGCCTCGGCCTCCCAGAGTGCTAGGAATAATTCATATTTAAATGGCAGTGGGTGCTTTTATTTCCAGGACATGTTTAATCCCTTTTAAATCCCGAAGCTTCCAGGAGCACATCATCACGTTTCATGTGCCTCCCGGGTGGCAATCACGACCTGGGTAAGGGTCTGTAAGCTGGGTGAGCTCATGGCTTGCCTTCCTCATCAGCAGCAGGTTGGCGTTTGCCAAAAAGCCATCTCAAAACTGACTGGCACCTACGATGGAACCAGGAGGGGCCTCTCTATAGACTGTGATCATTGCCAAGATAAACTCTCCAGAATTACAGACTTGTTTAGAGTCTCTGTCTGCGATAGGGAGTGAATTATAATTCCCAAGCATGAACCGTTTTGCTTTCTTAAATATGTTTTCTCCTCCACTTCTTGCTTCTTCTGCTCCTTTCACAGATGGAAGCTTTCTGGAAACAGATGGAAAACATCCAGCACTTTCTTGTGGACCAATTTAAGTGTTCCAGCTCCAAAGCCCGACAGCTCACGATGACTCTCATGGAAAGAATGATCGCAGCCGAAGGGCTGCTGCGCGACTCCCAGGATCTGCAGGCGCTGGTAATGCCGGAGGGGGCGGGGAGGGAACATGAGACATTCACACCAGAGGCTGGACTCACAGGCCCTGAAGCACCTTAGAGATCACTAAGTAGAGCACCTTCGTGCTGTGGCTGGGCATTTGGAGCCCCGGACAAACAGCAGTGGATTCGCCCATCCGTCCACCCAGCAAGTGGGGGCTCCGGCCGGCTTGGCATTCCTGCAGCCTAGTGCACTTGTTCTCGAACCTGAAATTACACGCTGAAATTATCTGAGGAGCTTTAAAAAGTATGATCCTTGGGCCCCAGATGAGTCCCTACCCCAGAGATTCTGGCTTAATCAGGCTGGGGTGCAACCCAGGCCTTGGGGTTTTTGGAGCTCCCAAATGACGTGGTGAGCGCCTGGTTGACAGTGTAGATGGAGCGTCAGTTTGCTCTCCTGACTGCCCCGTGTGTCACCTGGGGAGTTTTAAAAAATGCCGGTGCCTGGGTCTCACCCCTGAGATTCCAATCAGAGTGGTCTGGAGCCAAGGCCCTGGCATCGTGGGTTTTAAAACTCCCCAGACGATTCTGATGGGAGGCCAGGGGTACAAGCCACTGGCCCGAAGGAATCTGGGAGTCCAGCTTTGAATCTGGGCTCTGCTTCTTGGAGCTGTGTGATCTTGAACACATTACTTAATCTCTCTGAGCTTCTATTATTCTAGTTATAAAGTAGTGGTCCTAAGAGTTGCCATAGACAGGGCCCAGGTAGATGCCAAGTTACTACTAACACCCTCATCACCATGGGTTTCTCTGTGCTTATCCTGTGTGTGCAAGGCCAGTGTGTACGAGGTCCATGGAACATGCCCTCTGAGGGTGCTCCGCCCCCAGTTCCCTGTGCTGTGCACCAGCCCAAGGGACAGCCCAGCTCAGAACCCTCCAGTGGCCACGCTGCCCTCAGCGCAGAGACCTGGCTCCTGAGACCCGTGGAGAAGCCAAGCCCAGCAGGACCCCGCTGCTCCTCCACACCGCAGGCCTCTCCAGGGGCAGCGCGCAGACCGCAGCATCGGCAGTTCTGGGAGCGGCTTAGAGAAGCAGAGTCTCACCCCACCCCTCCCAGCGAGAATCTGCATTTTAACAAGACCCCCCCCCCCACGCACAATTCTTTGAGAACCTTGTGTGCTTTCTCTCATCGTATACACATACGGTCTCCTTCTTCATAGCACACAGATAAAAGGCCTGCTAAGTGACTCACCTAAGATCCTATCCTGCCTAATGACGTCGCTGAGCCTGGGCCCCCAGCTGCCCCCCAGCCTGGGCCCCCAGCCCCTTTTGATCGGATTTTAATTTGATAAGAACTGCTGACTCACAGTAAGGCTCATCGAAGGTGAAAGACTTTTCTTTTCTTCTTTTTCTTTTTGCTGTCAATAGGGTATTGATGCAGAAAAAAAAAAGAAAATCCATCCTTAGCTGACTCTGGCCAGAGTATCAGCCAGTAACTTAAGGAAAGAGGTTATCCCGTTTAACAGCACAACTGTCCTTCAGCCGACATTTAAGGAGCACCTTCTGTGTGCCACATGCTGTTAATGGAAACAGGATTGCAGAGGTTAAGATTGGAGACTCGAGGAAGAAACCTGAGCTCCTGCTGTGGTCTTGCCACTTACTAGCTGTGTGATCTTGGGCAGGTTACCTAACCTCTCTGTGACTCAGCGTCATCATCTGCGAAATGGGGACCATAATAGCACCTGCTGTCTCACAGGGTAGTGGAGAGTGCTAGAGTTGATGATATGTCAACTCCTTAGATCCTGGCACATAGGGAGTGCTCAGTATGTGTTAGTCAGCAGAGTCCTGCAGGCCCTGTGTCAGCAGGCAAAACAGACACGAGAGCAAATGGTTGCCATGACGGGTGGCAAGGCCTACGGTCTGTTTGCACGGAGGGCACGGGTCAGCTCTGCCTGCATCCTGTGTGCCAAAGAGGGAAAACGTAGCTTCCTTATCTCAAAACAGATCGACTCTGTGTTCTGAGATACCACGTTCTGATAAATCCTCGGGGCACCATGGGATCTTTCTGGCCTGGGCGGTTGGGCATGGAATGTGTCACGTAGCATCCCTGAATATCGAAACTGGAAGCGCCCTTCAAAGGGACCCTGGAGGTCATCAGATCTAGTCTCTCGAGATCTATTAGGAAAGAGAGATGTGGCACCCGCTGTTGCTGGTGATGGAAACAGCCAGCATTCATGGAGCACTCCCCGGGCCCTGGCCACCGTTCTAAACGTTTTGTGTATTTTAACTTACCCATCTTCACATCAGATCTGTGCACCCGATCAGGCGAGGGGCCCGTGCCCAGGTCACGCAGCTCTGGAGGCTGGAGCCAAGCCCAAGCCTGGCGGTCGGGGACTCTGCTGCCCTCCAGCAAGGGGCCCACCCTTCCCCCTTCCCATGTCCCTCAGTTGCGGGTACCTTCTCCCCTGCCATCCTCCTTGAACACAGGCCCTAGGTTGCACCGTCACTGCAGAGCGCAGCAGGCCTGCGTTGGGTCCAAACGTCCTCTGCTTCCCTGGGTGGGGGCTGCAACCTTGCCCTCAGCAGCCGCCTGCCTGCCCCACCCAGCACCTCCTCTTATCCTCTCGTGCCCTCTAGGGGTCACAGGCGCTGAGGTGGTTGGGCTTGTTGACTCGGAGGAGGGGCAGCCTCAGCACAAGGGGGGGCCTTCTGCAGGGACTTCAGCGTCCCCCTCCAAAACTGGGGATCATTCTTGCCCAGGTCTCACGCTGCTGGAACGCAGGCCGACGAGGCCCAGGGCTGGGTGGGGCATGCGGGTGACTCAGGCACGGCTCTGGTCCTCAGGGCTCTCGGTCCAGCCTGGGACTGTCCCTTGCAATCAGGTCCCAAAGACAGAAGCACTGGCGCCATGCAGCTTGGAGTAGGGGCCTGTGAGCACAGGGACACGCAGGGAAGGGCACCAGAGCCCACATAGCTGAGCAGGACTCGCGAGGCAGGGGAGTGAGAGGAGGCTGAAAGGGGTCCTGGGAGGGGGCCCGCGTGTGCAGAAGCTGGGAGGCAAGGAGCAGGCAGGTGTGTGGGACAACGCCCTGAAGCCCTTGGTGCTCTGTGCCCAGGGGCTTGGGCTTGACCTGAGGGCTTGCGGCTGATGGACACAGTGTCAGCGTCTCTGAAGGTCCCCGTCTGCCATGCGCAGGCAGAGCGTATGGGGAGGGCGGAGGCTGCGAGCTGGATTGGCCGCGGCTGTGGCGCAGGACAGAGGTGACCAGGCGGGGCTGGGTGTTCTGCGCCAAGGGAGGTGCTAAGGCCCCACCGCTCAGGCCCCCGATGCCTCCGCTCCACATCTCCTCCCATCTTCTGCGGGAGTCGTGTCTGTGAGACGACATCACTGAGCCTGGGCCCCAAGCTTCCTGGTTTGCCACCGGGAACCAGCAGGCAGGGGGCCTGCTCCGCAACCTGACTGCCGGGGAAGTTGCGCTCGGAGCCAGCCATTCCCTTGGAAATCTCGTGCGTCCCCAGGAGTCGGCTCGGAGGCTGGACAGCCAAGCACTGCAGTCACTTTGCTGGCTGCTCCTGTGTGTCCTCACTGGGGCTGGGAGGCCAAGGGGCCAGATTGGCTGGGGGAGGACGACAAGAAAGCGG
This sequence comes from Propithecus coquereli, assembly GCF_000956105.1. Taxonomy (NCBI): domain Eukaryota; kingdom Metazoa; phylum Chordata; class Mammalia; order Primates; family Indriidae; genus Propithecus; species Propithecus coquereli. The sequence continues at coordinate 1,443,170 of NW_012154007.1, forward strand.
ATTTCCTTCCCTCTTACTTACGTGTATGTTGGATTCCTTCCCACAGGGCGGTCCTCTGTGCAGTGCTCACAGGGGACCAAGTGCCTTGTGTGTGCAGCCCTGTGTCTGTCTGCAGCACCCTGGGAGAGGCATTCTTATCCTGCCTGAAGGGCGGACACGGAGCTCTCAGACGGAGAGTTCACTCCTCTGTGCTCCGGGGCTGGAGCCCGGGGCCTTGTCCCCACCGTTAGTTAACAGTCCCTGGTGGCGGACTGGCCTTGGATGCCCCGGCCACGGTCCCATGTGTTTCTCCCGGCAGGATACCCTGGAGAGAACGATGGGGCGGGCACACATGGCAAAAGCAATCGAATCCCTGCGGCTGCAGATCCAGGAGGAGACCAGGTGCCGCCTGGCCGCCATTTCCCGCGGCCTGGAGCAGCTGGCAGCAGAGGGGAAGCTGTCCGGGCGGCAGAAGGAGGAGCTGCTGACCCAGCAGCACAAGGCCTTCTGGCAGGAGGCAGAGCGCTTTGGCAGGGGTGAGCCGGCAGCGCGGGCCAGGACGCCTGGGCTGGGGTGGCGCTGGCAAGGGCCAGGAGACTGGAGCAGCACGCCCGCGACGCCTGGCACGGCTGCCCTCCTGCTGCTGCCCTGCAGACTGGGCCACTCACCTCTCTGGGCCCCACTTCCCTGCTGCCCACAGCAGAGTCAGTGAGGGCCACTGCCGAGGGCGGGAGCCACCTGCTCCCTGTGCTTGCCGGGGATTCAGGCCCATGGAGCCCCTACGTCCTGCAGCAAAGCCACCTGGAACATGCAGAGAGGCAGAGGAGAGTGGAAGGTCTCCCACTAGAAATTAACATAGAAAAGACCAGAAGGGACCTTGTTACCCAGTGGCAGCCTAGGTACTGCCAGAGTCACATGGCCCTGCGGGTCGTGGGCAGGAAGGGAGCCCAGTGTGGCTGAGCCGTGTGCATGTCCCACACACACTCCGGCCCTGGGGCCGACCCTAGGACAGCTCAACTTAGAGGGCATCTGGGACTTAGTTAAGGTCACACTGTTAGAGAAAACCCAGGTATGTCACCTGCAGGGCAGACACCAGCCGCCTCATCCCCTTGGCAGAAGAGCACATGAGAGTCCCACTGAACGTCTTGCTAGGAGAGTCACCTCCTGTCCTGTGGCTTCTTTCAATTGCAGAGTTTGTCCAGCAAGGCAAAGACCTGGTCCAGGCATCTCTGGCTCACCAGGTGGAGGAGACGGCAAAGCTCACACTGGCCCAAAAAGAGGAACAGAGAAGCCTCCTGGCTGAGGCCCAGCTGACCACTGACCCAGAGAAGTTCCTCCAGGTGATCCATACTCCTAGTCTTAGAGTACACATGAGGGGAGCCAGCTGGTGGCTCAGTCCCCATGCACAGAAACCAGAGTCATCCGTCAGACACGAGGTCAGCTCCCTGCCTCCCAGTGTCAGCCCAGTGACCGCAGCCCAGTCCCCTAACCCCTGAGCCCCCACTTCCTTGTCTGCGAACTAGTGATGAGAGTCACGGCGCCCTCACAGGGCTGCTGGGAGGAGGAGTGGGAGAGAGTTTGGCAGAGTGCAGGGGCTCCATGGAGGGCAACCCATGCCAGGTGTAAAGGGAATATTGCGTGGGCCAGAGGGGACAAGTATGTCCCCAAGAGTAAGGCAGACTCATGCACCCAGGGACAGCCCACTTGTGGGTCAGCTGCAAGACTGCCTCAGCCCTGTGCATGGGGTTGAGTGGGCAGGACCGGGAGGTGGCCGGGCTGGAAGACGCCAGTGGTCTTGCCTGGGAATGGGCCAAGGAGACCTGGAGGAGGACAGGAAGCAAGATGTCACCCTCCTGGAGAGAAGGGGACTCAGCGATGCCAGCACAGGCTGGAAAGGCCCAGGCTTGCCAGTTCTTAGAGGGAGAAAACAGAACTCTGTTTCTGCTCTTCATATTTCCCCCGGTACCGGGCAGGGGACTGGGGAGGGACTGCTTGTCCACGACCCTCCTGCGTGGGGGTTAAGCGCTGGGCTTAAAAAAAAAAGAGGGGTGACAGGGTGACCCAGTGGCCCTACTCACACTGGGTTGAACAAAAGCACAGTCTGTGGTTTTTCTGGAAATCAGGTTTTCAGGTCCTGGCCTCACTGTGACAGCCATGTGACAGCCCTTGGCTCAGTTTCCTTATGTGCAACACAGGGACGAACATCCTCCTTTCTGATCTGAGAGGCGGGGGTCAGTTGGGGAGAATTTTTTGGAAAAAAACCCTGCATTTTTGTACTAGACTCAGCTCCTGTTTTACTCACAGGCTTTCCACGAGGTCCTGGAGAGGCAGAGGCTGACTCTGTGGGACCTGGAGTCGGAGGAGGACATCAGAACCACTGAAGCCCTGGCTGCACTCTGTCAGGTACGTGGACTCACCAGGAGTGGCAGAGAAACCTCTGGGTCTGCATGTGCGTGAGATCCTCACCTCCTCCTACATCCTCCTGGCCAGGGACCCCAGAGCCAGGCTAGTTCCTACCCCAGCATTCATTGGCTGGGTGACCCAGACAGGCCACATCCCCTCCATGGGGTCCTCCCTGTCCCTATCAGAGACCAAGGAGGTTGGCTAAGGCCCTATCTGAGGCTCGTTCCATTTCTGGGGTACTTGGACTCTCACCTCCAAATGTCCCTATAGGCAAAAGTCTCTGGAAGTCAGTTCTCCTGGAATGAGAAATAGGCCCAGCATTTGGAGGTGTCATCTGTGCAGAGTGGTGATTAGGAAAGAGCACTGGGCTTGGAGTCAGAGGCCTGGGTTCACGTGCCAGCACCACTTCTTTCTCCCTGCGCAACCTCGTGCAAGTCTGGAATGGGGAGGTGAAGCCTGCCACGCTTGCCCTGCAGGCTAGCTTTAGAGAGAACGGTAGAGCACACCTGAGCCTCCAAAGGGGCGGGGGCCACTGGGACAGGATGCTGAGCAAGACAGAGCCCCTGCCTCAGCAGCACTTACAGCTGGCAGAAAGGCGGAAGCCTGGTCTTCCGGCTTCGCAGGAGTTGACAAGCACCAGGGTGGTAAGTAGTGCCATGGAGGGGTGTTGACTCTGGACCCCAAGTGCCTGAGTCTGTGTCCTGGCTCTTCCCCTTCCTCGCTGTATGGCCACAAGAACACCACCGGGCTTCTAGCTCTCAGTTTCTTCACCTGTGAAATGGGCACAGTGACAGTCCTTCTTCATGGTGGTGTCTTGAGGACTGAATACGTGTGAGGCCTGAGACAGCAGCTGGCACTCGGGACGTGCCCCGTCCACGTTGGCTCCCACTGTAGCATCCCTGCTCGTGAGTCCAGAGAAGCAGGGCAGGGACCCCAGGGGGCACGGTGCAGTGAAGGGCGGCAGTCTGCAGGAAGCCATGCCCGAGTCAAGCTTTGGAGGAGACAGGCCCAAGTGGACAAGGAGTCAGACGCGTTCCAGGCAGGGAGAAACACGTGCCAAGGCAGGACGTGCAAAGCATCGCCATGCCGGTGGCTGTGCCGAGTTGAATGGTGTTGGTATTTATTAGGGCTGCCAGGACAAAACACCACCGACTGGTGGATTAAACGACAGGAATGTATTTTGTCACCACTCTGGAGGCTGGGTGTGTAGACCGCAGTGCCAGCAGAGTTGGTTCCTGGTTTGGCCTCTCTTCCTGGCTTGCAGACGGCTGCCTTCTCCGTGGCCTCACGTGGCCTCTGCACTGCGCTGTGAGGGTGCGGGGGAGGGCTACACAGAGCTGTCTGTTCCTCTTCTTATAAGGACAGCAGTGCTGCCACACCAGGGCCCCACCCTGATGACTTCATTTAACCTTATCCCTTAAAGGCCCTGTATGCAAATGCAGTCACACTGGGGGTTAGGGTGTCAATGTGGGAATTTAGAGGGGACACAATTTAGTCCAAACACCGTCCCGCAGGATTTCATGTCTACCTGGAAACTCAGAATGTGGCTAAACAGTTAAGAAGAGGTCACACTGATAAGGGTGGGCTCTGCATCCAGCGACTGGTGTCCTGACATGAGGCCACAAGAAGACACAGAGACACAGGGAGGAAGCTACGTGGAGGCAGAGACTCGAGTGATGTGGCCACAAGCCAAGGAACGCAGAAGAGGCGAGGAGGGACCCTCCCCAGAGCCCGCAGAGGGCACGTGGCCCTGCCGGCACCTCGCTTTCACACTTACCGCCTCCAAACCTGGGACGGAATCAGTGTCTGTCACTTTAAGTCACTCAGTTTGTGGTGCTTTGTCGTGGCAGCCGGGGGAAAACAATACGAACCGATCGTTGTGGGGCCAGCCGCTGTTTTAAGTGCTTTCTGGGTATCTGATCATTTACTCTTCAGTAGAATCCCGTGAGGTAGACACTCCATTTTCCTTTCCTCACAGATGAATAATTAGGAGGGATTTTCTTGAGAAATGCGCACAGTGGGACTCAATTTATCAAAGCCCCAGGCCCCGCAGGCAGGAAAGGAACAACTTTGCCCCCTGAGGCATCAAGACTCAAATCCCTGGCTAGGAGTGAGGAAACGGAGTTCCAATCCCCCTCTGAGTGCTGTGTGACCTTGGGCTGGTTACATAACCTCTCTGTGCTGTCCCAAGTATCTTACTCAAGTTTGACACGTCAGCAAGCAGTGAAGATGGGATTTAAAATAAAATCTTTCTCATGTCAGTGCAGTGTGGGTGTGTAGCATAACGGTGAGAAGACCAAGCTCTGCAGCTAGACACCTGGGTTCAGCTGTCGGCCAGGCCATTTACTGCGTGTGTGACCTGGAGCAAGTTATCTAACCTGTGCCTCAGTGTCCTTAATCTTGGTGACATTTTGACACACAGCAAGGATGGAGAACCACCGTCTTGGAGAAGATGGGGCGAGACTTCAAGGAGCTAACACCCGGGTGGGGAATTGCTATTCATGCCCCTCCCCGCCGTACCCCCTGGGCCCACCTGGGCTCACCTCTGGGTGGGGACAGTTTCCAGCGGCTGACACTTCCCTCCTAAGCTGGGCTGTGAATCTAAGATCTTGACCAACTAAATCCCTCTTTCCTCCTCTACGAAGCAGTGATGAACCCCGGCAATTATTGCTGCAGGGGTACACTGGGCCACGTGTGGGCAAGCGCCAGCCTCAGTGGGTGCCGGTAAATACATCAGTAAAGGTTTGTCAAAGATGTGGAAGTGACCACAGCCTCATGTGTCCCAGCCACATCCTTAGGATGTCATGCATTTGGTTGTTCTGTGCGTGGAGCTAGTTGTGGGGCCCATGAGAGCTTGGGCCAAGGAAGGGAAGATGGCCCTTTGGTCTGCTGTCAAGAGAGGCCGTCGGGTGCGCACGAGGTGACGGTTCAGGAGGGGGTACATGACATACGCTGCGTAAGAGGGTGTCAAGGGGCAAGTGGAGGTGAGCACAGTTCTCTGCATCTGCCTGCGTGTCTTTAAGGGAAGTGGCCAGAGGCCCACGTCGCTTGTTTCTCTGGATTAGTCCAGGGGTATTTCCTTAGATTTACTCTGTCATGTCATCTCAGACCCTTAGGTTCCAGGTGGCTTGGTTTATTTTAAGTTCCTTAATTTGGAAATCATTGCCTTTGGCTACTGGAAACTGCTTTACTTGATATTCCAAAAGGAGGAGGCTGCAGCCCCCTGCTGCGGATGGGGATGCCGGCTGCGCCTTGCGGGCTGGGCGTCCCTGGGCGGGGCCTGCCCTGCGCTGAGCTCCGGTTTCTCTCTCCGTGGAATGGAGACGGGAGCCTCTCACCTTCATGGCAGCACCCAGCACAGGAGGGCAGGCCTCAGGCCTGGGGCCTGGCACAGGGTGGGTGCTCAGGAAATCCCTCCCCACCCCACGGGAGCGTGGCTGGCAGGAGGCACTGAGCCCCATAGGGGCAAGCCCAGATCTGGGTCTGGGATCCTGAGCATGAATCTACTTACTCACTGGTTAAACCAGTGACCTCAGGAGAGTTTCTTCATTCATTCATTCATTCATTCATTCATTCAATACGTGCTATAGAGCACTGCTCTGTGCAGCACAGAGTCCGCGGTGCAAAGGGCTCAGCCGCAAACCATGCAGTTAAAGTGCTTACGTGTGCAAAGCTGAGAGATGGGAGCATGCTCGGGGTTGCAGCCGCAGCCGCAGCCGCAGCCGCAGCAAGAAAGCCAATGTGCGGGCAGCAGGGGAGCCAGGAGGAAGGGGCAGGTAGGTGGGGACTGAGGCCAGAGAGCCTCGCCTGGGAGGGTTTGCAGACCATCCCAAGACGTTTACATTTGCTTCTGAGCGAGACGGGAAATCACCAGCGTGGTCTGAGTAGAGAAGTGGCTTGCTTTATGTTTTACAAAGGTCCCTCTGGTTGCCGTGCAGAAACAAGACTGTGGGGGCAGAGGGGAGGCAGAGCGCCCTGGCGGGAGGCATCACAGTGGCCCATGCAGGAGACCTGGGGGCCTGGACGAGGGTGGTCTGACAAGGCAGTGAGAAAGCCTAGGAACTTGGGACTGCGTGGACAGTCAGCAGCCCTGCCTCCTCCTCCACTGAGGCGGGGCAAGAGGCTGCCTTCCTATGGCTACTAAGAGGTTTAAATAAGGTCACCCTGTAAAGCACAGAGAAGAGTGTCAGGCACACAGTGGGCACTCAGAATGTGTCATTGTTGTCATAGTTGTTCTCTGTCACCATCTAGGAAGGTGTCTGTGCACAGAACGTGCTCACAAGGCCCTTTGCCTTGCTGTCTGGCGTCCTGTTGCCGGGCCCAGTCAGAGAGGCATAATTTTACCCTTTCTTTAGGCCTGACACCAATCACGATATTGCAGGGACGGTCAGTGAGATCAACTTGGTTGCCACCTAATGGTTCTCAGGGCTGCAGAGAAAAGTGCATCTTTCTAAATTCCCACCGTCTCTTGGCCTCTAAGGAGACAGTGCGTTCTCAGTTCGACTGAGTTGGATGCTAGCACGTGGCGTGAGCTCTGCGGCTCGGCACCTCACAAGAGGCGCTGCCACGAGCCCAGAGCCATCCTGACGACGACAGGGCTCCAAGCGGAGTTTGGTGCCATCTCATTCCAGGGGCGGCACAGACCTGCCTATCTGTTTGGATTTCACATTGGACTGTTTCTCTTGAACTGTTTCTCTTACCACCTGTGAGAAGGTGGTAAGATCGCAGCCTTGTCGTGCTGGGGCATCTCAGCTGCAGGCTGTCGTGGGAAGGTAGGACTGAGAAAAAGAGAGAAAACAATTGAACTCTGTCCTGAGGAAGTGTCCGAGAGCAGTGCCCAAGGCCACCCTCCAGTCCTTTAATTCGCAAGAAGCACTCACAGAATGCGCTGACAGCTGCTGTGGCCGTGCTGGGCCAATCGCAGCAAAGGGTGCAGACTGAAACCCGCCAAGAGAAGGGGCAGAGGGGCAGAGTCCGGGAGAGCTGCCCGCACAGGGCTTTCCGCTGTCCTCGCCCGGTGGAGTCAGGGACGGCGCTAGCTCCTCCTGGTGGTGGTGTATGACAAGGCACACAGGGAAGCTCACCCGGGCCTTGGTGTCCAGGGTTTTTGTTGGGGTTCAGCCGTATGGGCATGGCTGACCACCCGCACAGAGGAGGTGGGTCAAGCTGATATGACGTTTCCCAAGGCCCCCTCCATAAATCACACTGTTAGTGCAGAGACTGTCTGCAGGGCTCAAGGCCTCCAGGTGAATAAAGACACGCCAATCAGGCTGAAAATTCCAGGGACTTGGAGGTCACCTCCCAGGAGCCGAAGGTAAAAGCCAGAGCCCTCTTTGGTCAAAATGAACTATTTACTGCACAGCAGTGGAAGTTTCCAGTGTGGTCGGAGGTCACTCACTCAGCTGGCGAGCCTCGAGTCAGCTCAGTGCTCGTAGCGTTCGGGTGGGAGCAGCGACTTGCTGGGCAAGGAGAAGGAACGAACGCGCAGTCCTGTCACACTGGGCTGAAATCAAGGTGTCAGCAGGGCTGCTTCCTCCTGGAGGCTCTAGGGCAAAAACCATTCCATCTCCACGGCCATGAAGGGCGTCACTCCTGCCTCTGCTTTCGTCCTCATATTCCCTTCTCTGACTCTGACCCTCCTGCCTCTCTCACATATAAGGACGCTGTGAGGACATGGGCCCGCCTGGGCCGCCCAGGGTGACCTCCCGTCTCAGGATCCTTAACCCAATCCCATCTGCAAAGCCTCTCTGCCCGTGTCAGCTTATACTCAAAGGATCCAGGGAGTAGCATGTGGATATCTCTGGGGCCTGTTATCCTGCCTTTTACAGAGAGAACTGGTGAATTTCCAAAGAGTAAAAGAAATCAATTCTTGAAAAACCATGAAAACACTGATTTCTGGGTAGTAGTCTATATGAAGCCAATCTTGAGAAGGAAACAATAGACATTCTTTCTTTCCATATGCCCATGTGTCTGGAAAGCAGGTGTCCACAGGTGCTGTAGAGGGCGAGTGAGTTTCCATGGTCCTTTATTAGGGCTAAAGGGAGATAAAGCATCATCAAGGATGCAGAAACTGAAAACGTAGTCTGGGATACTCTGGAATATACCTTTATAGTAGCAGGCTAAGGGAACATGGCTTCTATTTATTTTTTATTTCAATAGATTTAGGGGGTACGAGTGCAGTTTTGTTATGTGGACATAATGTATAGTGGGGCAATCTGGGCGTTTAGTGTACCCATCGCCCGAATAGCGTACTTTGTACCCATTAGGTAACTTTTCCTCCCTCACCCTCCACCCAGCCTCCCACCTTCGGCATCTCCAGTGAATATTATTCCACTCTGTGACAACACATACCCATAGCTTGGCTCCCACTTATAATTGGAACATGAGGTATTTGATTTTCTATCCCTTAGTTACTTCACTTAGGATAAGGCCTCCAATTCCATCCAAGTTGCTGAAAAAGACATTATTTCATTTTTTCTTATGGCAGAGTAGTATTCCATGGTATATATACACCACACTTTCTTTATCCACTCAACAGCTGATGGACACTTAGGTTGATTCCATATCTTTGCTATTGTGAATTGTGCTGCAATAAACATACGGGTGCAGGTAGCTTTTTGATATAGTGACTTCTTTTCCTTTGGGTAGATACCCAGTAGTGTGGTTGCTGAGTCTACTTTTAATTCTTGTAGAAATCTCCATACTGTTTTCCATAGAGGTTGTACTAATTTTCATTACCACCAACAGTGTATAAATGTTCTCTTTTCACCACATCCATACCCATACTTACTGTTTTTTGACTCTATGGTAATGGCAATTCTGACTGGAGTAAGGCGGTATCTCACTGTGGTTTTAATTTGCATTTCTCTAATGATTAAGGATGTTGAGCATTTTTTCATATGTTCGCTGGCCATTTGTATATCTTCTTTTGAAAAATGTCTGTTCATGTCTTTTGTCCACTTTTTAATGAGGTTATTTGATTTTTTTTCTTCCTGAGTTGTTTGAGTTCCTTGTAGATTCTTTGTATTAGTCCTTTGTCGGATACATAGTTTGCAAATATTTTCTACCATTCTCTAGGTTATCTATTTACTCTGTTGATTATTTCTTTTGTTTGTGCAGAAGCTTTTTAGTTTAATTAAGTCCCTTTATTTATTTTTGTTTTTGTTGCATTTGATTTTGGAGCCTTAGTCATAAATTCTTTGCCTAAGCCAATGTCCAGAAGAGTTTTTCCTAGTTTTTTTCCTATCATTTTTATGGTTTCAAGTCTTACATTTAAGTCTTTAATCCTTCTTGAGTTAATTTTTGAATATGGTAAGAGATAGGAATCCAATTTCATTCTTCTGCACATGGCTATCCAATTTTCCTAGCACCATTTATTAAATAGGGTGTCCTTTCCCCAGTGTATGTTTTTGTCTGCTTTTTATTTTAATTTAATGAAACTACTGGGATAATTAATTTATGTTTTCTTTATTTGCAGAAGTAAAACTCACCAGTACCCTTATGGTATCATGTGCTACCCCTCTTTCCTTTTAGTAATTTTTACAACCACCTCACCTCCCTGCAAAGAGTTGCAAAGGAAAGAAGAGTAATTCAGGAAACAGACAGACCATTTCGTGGGCCGATTTCAGCTGCATACCAGCTGTGTGGCCTAGTCCATATCACTTAACCTCTCTGATCCAGGAATTCTTGGCTACTTTCCTTGTAAGTTCTTGACCATATGAAGAACCCACTTAACACCCAAAAATGCTACCCATAGCTCTCAGAATAAAGTCTAACAACATATCCTTAATCTGGCCCACAGTGACCACCTACCTAGCTTCGTCTAGTCTATCCATCTAGCCCATCCTCAAACTATTCTCAATCTGGCCGCAAGGTCTTCCTGACCTGGCCCATGAAGCTCCCACCCAAGCTGGCCCACAAGACCCACCTAACATGTCCCAGGAGGCCACCCAGCCTTGTCCAAGAGACCTACCCACTTGGCCCAGAAGTCCCACCTGACCTAACCCATAAGGCCCACACAGCCTGGCCGACTTGTCACCCCTTCTGGAGTCCTGTCCCTTGCTATCTGCCTTCCCATTGACTTCAGACATCTGTCAGTTCCCCAAAGGCACCCTGGTCCCTCCTACTTCAGTGCCTTCACGCATGATCTTCCACTGTCTGAAACTTTCTTCCTGTCATTCCCTCCACTTTGCCCAGCCAGCTTATTCTCATTCTTTGGGTCTCAGCTGAAATGTCACTTCTTCAGGGAGCCCTTCTCTGACCTTTCCCAGACCAGTCTATCTAGGGCTTCCATTCTTCCTGTCCTGAGACTTGTCACAGCCTATGGCAAGCACTTGTGCAATGTCTGACCCCTGCTGGGCTGGGAACTCCCTCAGGTCTGGGTCCATGCCTGCCTCATTCACCACACTGTCCACTGCATTGTCCTGGTGCGGAGCCTGGCCCACAGTAAGTGCTCAAGAGATGTTTGCCGATGAACCTGTGAATGCTATGAGGACAAAACACATATTTATGCTAGAGTTTTCACTTTTAGGACCCCTTCCCTCTAGTGTTGTACCATGTAACTGTGACCACAATCATGCTATGTAACAGAACACCTCAAAACCTGGTAGCGAAAATAATAGATTTATTCTCAACATCTGTGCCATGGCCAGTGGTTGGCTGATCCAGGCTGGACTTGATTAACATCAGTTGGCCTTGTTCCATGTGTCTTTCATCTTCCCATAAGACCCGTGGGCTAGCCTGGGCATGTTCTTCTCATAGCTATAGCACAGGCAGAAGTGTGCCTCCCAGGCAGCACACTTCGCTTCCATCAACCTCATTCTGTCAGCCAGAGCAAGTCACATGCCTGAACCCAGAGTTAAGGGCCAGGGAAGTGCTCTGCACTCACTGGGAGAAGGCCCGCAAAGTTACGCTGCAAAGAGCGTGGGTATGAGGAGAGAAAAAGCACTGGGGACAGTGTGTCAAGCTGCTCAATTGTGTTGTGCAATTTCCCAAAGTCTCCGCAAGTTCATGGCACGTACCTTTTCCTTCTTTGTTGGGGGAAGAGGCCCAGAGAGGAAGGGAGTTGGTCCACGGCCATGCTCCTGTCCAATGGCCCTGAGCCGGCAGGTGCTAAGGCTGCTGACCCTTGGTCCTACCCTCTTCCCGTGTTTAAGAGACCCAAGCTCAACCTGTGCTCTCCAGGACAGTCCTCTCGTGGGAACCTGAGCACACCTTACTCTGAAGTCATTAAATGTGCATCTTCAAAACAAGCAGGCTGTGGTCCCTATGAGGGGGCATTTTGGGTTCCTGTGATGAGGAACAAAAGGCTTCCCAGGCCAGGGCGTGTCCACGGTATCCTGGCAGGATCCATTCCATCCGCTCTGTCGCAGCCCACCTTCGCCAGTGCGTCTTCACACCTGGCCACATCCATGCCTTACCTGAACCTCAGTCCTCCAGGCCTCCACTCCCCAGTGTAGCATCTGGGCCGCCAGTATGGTGCAGGCCCCCTGCTAGTCCTGTGTCTCCCCCGACACCCTGTACTGCAGCCCCACTGGGCCACCTGCCCACATCTACCCCTGTTGCTGTGCCAGGAACGCCTCCCTCCACTCACCTGCAAACAGACCAGAAGAAGCTGCCTCTGCCCGGAGGGTGTCCTTTCCAACTCTCTTCACCCGAATGCTTTGTTCCTAGAATAAAAATAACAATAGATAACGCTTACTGAGAGCCACGCACCGACTTTTCCAACTTTTATCTGATGATAACAGCTTGTGTTTATTAAGATCTTGCTGTGTGCTGTGCGCAGCCATTCATAAATCCTTTCAAATCGTCACAGTCAGCCTTCAGAGCAGGTATTCTCAGCCCCCTTTTACAGATAAGAAAACCGAGACTTGGGTATATTGGGTCAGCTTTTAAAGGCTCCAGACTGTGTGTACGTTCTCCGTCCTAAGCCGCTGCTCTGCAAGAACCTGTGGAGGGCAGCTGGGCTGGGTGCAGCTGCAGAGACAGAGGCCCAGTGAAGGAGCAAGCTACGAGGCGGGAGTTTGCCTCTGCCTGGGCTCTGCGTGCTCCTGCATACGGGGACGGGGACATCCTCCTGAGCTTAGGGTTGAAGCCTGGGCCAGACCCTCTGCCCAGAGTCCCCTACTGTCCTGATTCTTTTACACGTACCGAGGAGCAATAATGCACATAAATGCTGGTTGTGTTTCAGGCATAGAGTAACTCAGTATCTCCCACATGACACGGGCCAGTGTTAAGTGGGAAGCGATGCGTTTTGCTGCCTGTCTGAGCGTGCAACAATAACGCAGACTTGACTCTTTCCAGGGAGCAGACAGGATCAGGCACATTTTTGATTAGAAAGAGCCTAGACTAATGGACCATGTAGCTTTTACAAAGTTAACCTTTCTTTAATTTGCAAAACCCATATTTTTGTGGTTTGACAATCATGGACAATAAAGAAAAAGGTTTGTCTCAGTGTCCTAACTACAGCTGTAGAATGATGGAGTCCGTGGTTTTTCAACAACAACAAAATAACCTGCCTCCTAGCAGAAAATTGGGGTTCTCTTCAGAGACTGGGAAAAAATGTCCATCAGTATTATTAAACTGTTTTTTTATTGTGAAATGTATAGGAATACATGGATAAGGCATAAACTTATAAATTAACAAATGATTATTAAGAGCCATCCATAAAACCACCACCTAGAGCAAGAAAGAGAATGTGGCTGGGATCCCAGAAATGCCCCGTGACTCTTCCCAGGCCTGTCCACCCCACTCCTGGGAGCCGTTCTCCAGCTGGTACGGAAATCAGATCCTTAGCTTTATTGACAGTGGTGCACCTCAGAGCACACCCCTGAACACTGTTGTGTAGCTTTGGCAGTTTCTGAGCTTTATACAGATGGAATCATACAGCACGTATGTCGGCCTTCTGTTGCCCAACTTTACTTCTGTGAGATCCATCCACATGGTTGCATGAGGCAGTAGTTCATTGCTCCTCGTGGCCTCCGTGTTCCATTGTATAAAACACTACATATGTGTCCACCCTTCTGTGGACGGCCTCTGGCGTCTTCTTGTTTCAGCCTGTCGCATGTGCGGCTGAAATGAACCTTCTTGTAGACGCTGTGTGCACACATTTCTCTCGGATATGTATCAAAGAGTGGAATTGTTGGGTTAAAGAGAATGTAGCTTCAATTGATATCCTGTACAGTTATTGATTAGGATTTTGTATTTATAGGTCAATTTGGGAAGGATTAGCATGTTTGCAATATCAAGTCCTCCAATCCAGAAACATGGTATAATATATCTCTACATTTATTTAGGTTTTAATTTAATTTTTCCTAATACTGTTTTGTAGTTTCCACCATTAGGCATATGTAATGTATGCTATAGCTGGGGGGTTTCTGTTTGTTTGTTTTCTTTAATCAAGTTAAAGAAGTTCTTTTCCATTCCTAATTTGCTAAGTGTGTTTCTCATGCATAGAAATTAAATTTTGTAAAATGCCTTTTTTTCTTCATCTACTTAGGTAATCAGTATCTTTTTCTCCTCTATTCTGTTAACTTGGCAAATTGCATTGATTCGGGTAATACTATTAAGTGCATACAAATTTAGAACTTTTTCATCTTTCTGGTGAATTAAACCTTTTAGCATTAGGAAGTGACCCCCTTTGTGTGTAGTAATGCTTTTTTTTTATCTGCTATTCATGTAGCAAAAAGTGATCCTATATTTACTAGATGCTGGCTATTCATTCATTCATTCATTCATTCTTTTGAAAATACCTGAGTAGCATCAAGGTTCTAGGCACTGGAGCCTGAATGCCAGGGCCCTCCATGTAAATCTTGCAACTTGACTTCTCTTTTACATTTATAGAATAAGCTGCAGTTTCCTCATCTGTAAATTTCTTTCATCAGTGTGAGAAATTTCATTAACTCTTCAGATATTATTCTGTCCATACTCTCCCTTCTCTCCTTTAGGGACTCCAGGTAAACATGTTAGACCTTCTCATTGTATCCTCTATGCCATTATCTTCTCCTTCATATTTTCCATCCTTTAGTCTTTCCTTGCTTTTTTATGGTAATTTCTTCCGATCTGTCTTCCAGTATACTAATTCTCTCTTCAGCTAAACTACAATTAAACCTGTACACTGAGTTCTTAATATTGGGCAATGTTTTTCAATTCTAGAACTACTAGTTGGTTCTTTTTAAACTAAAGAGTATTACTTTTTATAATTTCCAGCTCCTTGCTTGAAGGTTTAAGAGTACCTTTTAACTTCGTGAGCATAGTAAGGATCAATGCTTTAAAGTCCACATCTTGTAATTATACTCTGTCTTATAATTACTCTCTTGAGTACCTGTGGATTTGTTTTTGATGTCTATTGTTTGCATAGGTCTTTGGTCATGTTGTCTTGTCTCTTCACGTGTCTGTGTATATTTTGTGTACTATATTTCAAATTTGCACATTCGTTTGTAGAAATATTTTCACATACGCAATGATGTTCTCTTCTTCCAAAGAGGATTTTTTTCCTTTGCTTTTGCCAGATGACAGGTCCTCTAGCAAGCCAAGGTTTCATCTTAATTTAAGGTCAGGGCTTGAAATACCCTGGGCAATCTAAACAGTATAACCTGACTGCAGGTCACGGTCTGTATAACAAGTCTGGGCTGGTTCCATTTCCTTTCAGTCCTGTTTCTCCAATGCAGCTTTTTGGGTCCCAACCCTAAGCATGGAAGGGTTTACCACACTGAACCATGAACTCTGACTTCGTCCCTCTGATAGCTTCAGGCCATCGAAAGTCCTGCCCAGCTGTTCAGCCTCCTCCTCTGAGTTCACCCATTTGCCCGGTGAAAGCAGCCCCCAGGCGGGGCGCCCCTTGAGATGTGTCTTCTCCCAGACCGTGGCCCTGTGCTCTTCACCCTCTTGCAGTCTTTTCAACTTTTATGAAGATTAAATAATCATTTTGTTCAGCTCTTTTTTTCATTCATCCTCAGTGGGAGGACTTGTCCAAATTATCTATTCAGCCCCATCACAAGTAGAATCTCTAAGTCTTTTAAAAGAATGCAGATCCCTTATGGCCTAGCCATGGTTACTTTGTTCTGACCAGAGTCAGGCTTGGCTTTGTAGAGTGTGACATTCTTTGGGTTTACTTAACACTGATTGGAATTCAATTTAACTTATATTCATTGAGCACACCACGGATGACCTAGGTACATAGACCATACCAGAATATGTTTATTTTTCTTTCAAAAAACCAATTATCCACGCAGCATACTAGTTAAGATCCCAAGAGTCCAACAGCCAGGACTTACCGTCTACAAACTATGTCCTAGTTACTTACCTTTTCTGTGCCTCAGCTTCCTCACCTGTAAAATGACGGCAATTATAATACAACATCTTGATTGGACTGTTGTAAGGATTGAGTGATATTATACGAGAACGGTGTTTATCACGCTCTGGCAGTGGCAAGAATTAATAATTATTACCCATTACAGTTACTGTCCCTGCCATTTGCCAGGCCCCCTGCTAGGCCCTGCCGAGTCTAGTCCGTGAGAAAGACAGTCACACAACCAGTGACTACATCAGTGGTGAGCGCTGCCGGGGTAGTAGCAAAGGAGGGGCACCTCTGGCGGGGTCCCCAAGACACCAAGATCGTGATTGACTAGGACGGCTCAGGGTGCTCCGTGTACAGGTGTGGCCATGACTCAGGTTTATTACAGTGAAAGGATTCTGAGCAAAAGCGGCAAAGGGAAAAGGCATGTTGGCAAAATCTGGAGGAAACCAGGCACAAGCTTCCAGAGTCCTTGCCCCATGGAGTCACACAGAATGTACCTAAGGCCCCCAGCAATGAGTTGTGACAGCGTGTGTGAAACGTCCGCCAGGAAAGCCGGCCTGAGCTCAGGAGCGCAGGGTTTTGCTGGGGTCGGTCACGTGCCCAGCACATGCTGAGATCCCAGAACTCGAGAAGGAAAGCAGGGGCTCAGCTGCACAGCACTGCACCCAACCTAACCCCATGGTCAGGGGCCTTGCCAGAGAGGGGGCCTCGACTGAGTCCGAGAACACGTGTGGAGAGTTCCGAGACACAGTGGGGGAAGCCGCGTTCTGGTCACGTTGGCACCCGAAGCCGGGAGGAGAGCAGTCGGGTGCTGGGCTGGGGGGATGTGAGAGGCAGGTGCAGTCCCAAGTATAGTATGGCCTCCAAGCTCAGGGCGCTGCGGTCCGGGGGGATGACACACGAATTGTGGTTTGGATGCCCTGGCGGGCTAACCAAAGAGCCCAGGGTCGGAAATGCCCAGGTTAGTCGGGGCAGCCCAGGGAAGGCTTCTGAGAAGGGATTGTGTGTGGGTGGGTGGAGGGAGGGCTGCAGCATGAGGAGGAGTCCATTCCTCCCACCCTGCAAAGTGACTAGAAATGGGGCAAAGGCTTGAAAGAGCATCTTCATAATAAAACATGCGATGAGATGCCCTGTGTATGTTAATGAACACACACGCCAAAAGCCATGTTCATGAGCATCACGCACAGTGAAAGTGTAGGAAGGTAAACTGCAGCGAGACACCATGTTCACGGGGACGGGCAGAGGGGAAGAACCGCCGGGCACGTGAAGGAGTCCAGCTTAACCCGCAAGGTTTGGTGTTTTGAATGCAAAAAAAAAATATCCAAGTCATGGATCCACAGATGTGTAATATTATCATCTATCTATGGTGTGGGATTTTTTTCATAGTTTAAAGAAATAATTTTTAGAAAAAGACTAGGGTTGGGGAGGTGAGATGAAGGTCACAGGACGCTGAGATGGGAGGCAGGACAGCAGGGGCCACACTTGGAGCTGCCTGGAATCCCTGCCAGGTGACCTTCCCTGGGAGGGGTTCCGGGGTCATCCAGGTTACCTGAGCAGGCGGGGGAGGGCTCACGGTAAGATCTGAGGTTTACACCAATAACTCGCCCAAGTGTGCAGGGTGGACAGGGAGACGGTTGTGAAAATGGCCCAGATGGTGACCGGGGGAGGCCCAGTTGGTGACATAGAGGGGATGTCAGCGATTAGAGCTCACTGGGGCCAGTGGGACCACGGGGCAGGGCATGTCTGGAGCTTGCCTGGGTGAGGTGAGAGGCAGCAGGTGTGTCCTGAGACTCTGAGTGTGTGTAGGGGTGTGTGTGTATGTGTGCAAGTGTGTATGAGTTTGTGTGTTCATGCGTGCATATGTGCCTGTGTCTGTGCATTCGTAAGTGTATGTGTGTGCATGTCTGGTGTATGTACAAGTCTATGTGTACACATGTGCGTGTGTGTGTGAGAGACTGTGTCTGTGTGTGCATGCACACATGTGATCTGAGAGCTCCCATCCCTGGATCTCCTCTGTGTCTTGGGGGAGGTGGGGGGGAGGGGCAGAGGGAGGCCCAGGCCCTCTGCGGGGTCCTGCCATCACCCATGACCCCAGTGTGGTTCTCGGCTTCAGGAACTATACTGCAGCACCATAGACACTTTCCAGAAGTTTGCGGACGTCCTGTTCCTTGAAAGGCTCCCGGGCGTGACTGGCCTCCCCCGGGGGGCGTGTGACTACTTGAGACAGGAGGTGCGGGAGGACGCCGCCCGGCAGCTGGGGGAGTCGGAGCGTTTCCGGAGGCAGCAGTGGCAACTCTTCCAGGAGCTCCTGCAGCAGGAACAGCAGGTGCGTGCATGTCGCAACCAGGGGACTTGGGAAGAATGATGAGACGTCACGCTTGGTGAGCGCCCCTGGTGCCTACTGCAGACGCTCTAGAGAGATTACCGCCACAGCAGCCCACCGGGGTGGGATAGGGAGCAGGACCGTCTCTCCCATGGTAGGAAGTCAGGAGATGATGCTTTGTGTTGATCAATCAAGAAAGAGCAGCAAAGCGTGGTTTTAGAACAAGAGAAATAAATAGCAAACAAATGGCAGCAGAAAGGAAGGTCGTTGGGGGGGGGTGTTTTTAGTGAAAGTCATTTGCTTATTAGGGCCATGGATCTATGCTGTGGACAAAATCGTGGTCCCTCACAGATGTCCACCGTCTGATCCCCAGACCCTGGGCACATGTCCCTGCACATGGCAAAAGGCCCTTTGCAGATGGGATTAAGTTAAGGATGTCGAGACTGGAGAAGATGCTGGGTTATCCAGGTGAGCCCGGTGTAGTCACAGGGTTCTTATGAAAGGGGGCGGGAGGCTCCGAGGTGGAGAGGGGATGCTATCAGTAGAGCGGTGTGGCCAGGAGCTGGAAGAGGCAAGGAAAGATTTCACCTGGAGCACCGCCCAGCTGACACCTTGACTTTAACCCATTGAGACCCATTTCAGACTTCTGACCTCCAGAACTCTAAGAAGATAAATTTAAGCCATAGTTTGTGACAGTGTGTTACAGTAGGAATGGGAAACTACTACAGTACTCATTGATTTTATTTTTAAAAAATTTAAAACCACGAAATAAAAGAAGGGACTTCCAAATTCTGCATCCACCAACACTGCCCACGTTTCCTTTCTCCCTCGCCTCTGCCCTCGAGAGGCTGTAAAACTAACGTGCTCAGTAGCCCGGCATCCTTTGCAATAGCAGCCGCTGACTGACACAGCTCTGGCCTATGAGACAGGGCGTGGCACCTACAAGGGTTTCCTAATGCAAATGCCAGGTCTTGCTTGGAGCAACCCTGTTCTTCCTGCCTTTCTCTGCCCGACAGACAGCCTGTGTGAGGACAGAGCCTGGCGTGCTCAGACAGTGGAACAAAGTCCTGGACGGCCTGAGTCCCTGGTGGTGGCGCTGGGCCACTGTTCCAGCCCCAGACTGCCCAGCCCTAGGTGCTTCTTGTCAGAAACAACCCCTGTTTCTTTATGTGGGGTTTTCAGTTAGTTACAGAAGACCCCTCTGACTGATGCATCTAAAAGAGGTTTTCTAAAGCAATTTGTTGGAGCTGTAGAAAGTATGAAGTAAATAGAGGAGAGTGTCATGCAAACACATGGCCACTGCCCTGTCACAGGTAACTGGACTCTCCTGCATTTGGCTTGAGTTCCTTGAGGGCGGCACCCTGATTTCATATTGACACCCCCTATTCAGAGCCCAGCGGCTGCAATGCAGTAAGGGCTCAGGAAGATTTTGTTGCATTCCTGGCAACAATAATGCAGCTTTGGAGATTATTGCAGGGTCACCTTCACCCTGTATTCTTCCAAAGGATCTAAATGAAGCTGAATTCATCCAATTTGCACCAAATCGTGGGCCCCAGACCAATTAATTTGCAGTCTCTCGGGAGGCAGGAGGACCCTCAGTGGCTTAGAAAGCTCACCAGGTGGGCCTAATGTGCCTCTGATGTGGACTCACCAAGCGAGGGGGGCCACCTTCTGGAGACCACCGTGGTTTTGCAACCGGGTCCCTAACCTGGGGAGCTCCAGGCATGGGTTTGAGCCAGAGCAGACACATTAATGGGCTGTGTGGCTTGAGCCGATTAACTGAGATCCTGCAACTCTGTGATTTTGCACAATGTGCTAAGCGTCCCAGAACCCCAGCTTCTTTGTGAAAACAAGAAATCAAAATACCCGACAAGCTGCCGTGAGGTAGTGCAAGGTAAGACCTTTTGCGCGGTGTCCATTGAATCATTCAACAGTATAGACAGTGAAAAATCCAAAATTTCATTTCCGATAAAACACCTGTGGTTCATCTAAAACTCTCTGATTATGAATCTTAAGTTATTAATATTTTAGGTAAATATGAGACTATGCATGGCTCTGTTTTTTATTTTTTTATTTATTTACTGTGGGAGCATATGATTGTGAATTTTCTTTGGCGTGTGGGGAATGTTTTCAAAATGAGTTTTGCATTCAAGAAGCAAGCAGAAGAGCTAATGACCTCATCAACTGATTAAATAAGTGTGACCCAAGACTGTTTCTCAAAGCTTATATGTCATAATTAACTTACTGATTGCTTAATTGCCTTAAATTACCACGAGATATTTAGAGATCCTCGTTCTCTGCCTCTTGCCGTCTTTCCTCATCAATGACAAAAATGAGAAATGAACTTTCTAGCTTTGGATGAATGTTAGTCCTGAAAAGCACCAGCACACCCAGACCGAGAATCGCCTTTCCCACGTTGTTTTCTGTCAAAAAGGCCTTGGTGGTTTCGCAACGTGTTGCTCAGGAAAGTTGTTAAAAATTATGGAGTTTGTGGATTACACAATGAAGACAGGTTTCCATTTCTCAAAATTTAATCCCACTTTAATGCAGGTGTCTGGGCTTCTCCCAGTCCACTTGTGGTAGGCGACATAACGGCCCCAAAGAGGTCCACACCATAATCCCTGAAACCTGTGAATGTGGCGGGTTACAAGGCCAAAAGGACTTTGCAGAGTCATTTCGGATCTTGAGATGGGGACATGCTTATCTGGCTGGGCCCAATGTCATCACAAGGGTCCTTATAGGTGGAAAAGGATTCATGAGAGTGCCAGTGTCAGAGCGATGCCGTGGCAGAAAGACCCAGCCAGCCACTGCTGGATGGGAAGACGGAGGCAGGGGCCGTGAGCCGGGGAAACGGTGGGGAAACATCCTACCCCAGCCCCTCAAGGAGGAATACAGGGCTGCCGACACCGTCGCTTGAGCCCCACAACACCCATTTTGGGCTTCTGGTCTCCTGACGTGTAACATAATAAATTCTTGTTGTTTTAGGCCACTAAGCTTGTGGCAATTTGTTACAGCAGCCACAGGAAGCTTACACAGCGCTACATAAGCCTGCATTTCTCGCTGGGAAGGTGCAGCGGGTTGCTCTCTGGCATGACGCGAGAACAGCCGTGCTGGAGGCGGTCCACCCAGGTTTATGTCCCAGCTCCCCTCTCCCCCTGCTCTTAACCCCACTCCAGGCAGGTGTCCGTCGCCTCATCACCAAATCTGCCTCCTGTGCACTGAGCGCTCAGGCCTCGTCTTGCTGGACTCGGCAGCGGCGGCATGTGGCCACACTGGGGTCCTCCGCCTTCCGAAATGCTCCTGACTCTCCTGCTTCTCCTCCCTGCACACAGGCAGCTCCTTCTCAGTCTGCGCTGCTGGTTCATGGTTCCTGGACACTGGAGAGCCCCTGGGGGTAGCCTGCAGTCCTGTCTTTCATCCACATGCGCTGTCTTGGGGGTCCCATTTAGTCACACGCCATCTGTGTTAGTTCTCTAATGCCGCATAACAAAGATCCCAGACTATTACAGCAGCTTAAAACGACACACGCACAAGGCTCTTGGCAGGATTCAGGTCCTCGAGGGTTGTTGGACTGAGAGCCAATGCCCCAAAATGTATCCCTCTGGCTCAGACTTGTTCACAAACTCAGCTCTACGTGCAGTCTCCGTTTGGGTGACTGAAAGACGTGCAAATTTAGTGTGTCCCACACAGCTGTCGCCCGGGCTGCTTCACCCACGGCCTCTTCCCACTTTCTGCCTCACGAAGCAAAAGGTTTGGGATCGTCTGCGCCACCGCTTTCTTTCACACGCTACAACGGTTGGCAGGAAATCCCACTGGTTCCAGCTTGTCTGATCCAGAAAGCGACTGCGTGTCGGCACTCCTCTCAGCACCTGCCGGAGCTCCCGTGCCTCTGGCTGAAGTCCTGCCACAGCGGCCAGTGGTGCCCTCTGTCCTCACCCCCATCCAGACTGGCATTTCTAAGATATGCTACATGCCAACAATACACATTTAAAAATATATTAACAGCCCTGAAATTGAGATGCATCTTAATTTAATTGGCAGTGACTTTTCTCTCTCATATTTTATTTTTTGAGACAGAATCTCACTCTCTTGCTTGGGCTAGAGTGCCGTGGCATCAGCCTAGCTCACAGCAACCTCAAACTCCTGTGCTCAAGTGATCCTTCTACCTCAGCCTCTCGAGTAGCTGGGACTACAGGTTCACACCACCACGCCGGCTAATTTTTTCTATTTTTAGTAGAGATGGGGTCACTCTTGCTCAGGCTAGTCTCGAACTCTTGACCTCAAGCAATCAGCCTGCCTTAGCCTCCCAGAGTGCCAGGATTACAGGCGTGAGCCACTGAGCCTGACCAACTTTTCTCCTTAGTGACACCTAAAATATTTGAGCATCTTACAATCATCGGCACAATAGATTTGATAAAGACACTAAGTCACATCAGGTAACTTCTCTGTTCAAAACCCCTATTGATTTCTCATTTCATGTAGGATAAGAGCCAGAGTCTGGGAGGCCAAGATGGGCAGATCAAAAAACCAGCCTGGGCAACATAGCAAGACCCTCTCTCTACAAACAGTAAAACATAGCCAGGCATGGTGATTAGTGCCTGTAGTCCCAGCTACTTGGGAGGTTGAGGCAGGAGCATCACTCGAGCCCAGGAGTTCGATCACACCACTGCACTCCAGCCTGGGTGGCACAGTGGGACCCCATCTTTAAAAAAAAAACAAAAACAAAGCCAGCATCCTCCTCTGCCCTGCAAGGCCCATCACGGCAGGACCCGGAAGCCCCGGACTCAGCCTGCCCATTCCCACCCTGGCTCGGCCTCCAGCCTCGCCGGCCCCCTGCGTCCCTCTGGCTGCCTGGGTACACTGCGGCCTCACTGTCCTGCTCCAGATCCTTGCTCCATGTCACTTTCACCACAAGGCCTACCCTGACCTTGCTTTTTATAGCTGCAATGCCTCCCTCATCCTCAGTGCCCTGGTGTTGCCTCAGGTGCTGACTGCAGAGCCCACCTGTTCCTGGAGGGCACTGCCAAACCTCAGCATGTACCAGGCCAGCGACCATCCGTGCCCTTCCCTTAGTCCTTGTACAATATGTGAATTTGAAACAAAGTGTGTACCTTATCCAGGGCTACAAAATGACCTGCAACCTCCTCAGTGGTAGAGCATTTGATTGCAAAATGACCTGCAACCAATGACCAGCGTGAGCACGTTGACCCTGGAAGCCACTTGCTGCTGCTGGATTTAAGCGTCTCTGGGCCTGTGCTGGACCGTGTTGAAGAGGCTCATGTGGCAGTGGCAGGGGCCATGTGCCCGATGACCTTGGCCTTCCTGATCCGCGTTGAATCCTGCTGCCAGTTTTATCTGCACTCCCAAAACACAGTGAAGACCCCCAAACCATTTAGTGACATTAATTCACCTTTGAAAGAATCAAGACTGTGTAGAATTTTCTAAAATGTTCTGGTTTCCCAAGCACTTTGATAGATTATGGAGTCAGAGGCTGACTTTACCCAAATGTGCCAGGTGACAGTGTGGTTTTGTGAGATTGCGTGTAGGTGTGACGCATCTCAATACCCGGGAGGGCTCAGTCCAGGCCGCGAGTCCTTCCCTCCCGGCCGCAGTTCTCTCGTAGTCTGCGTGCAGCAACGTCACCTCCAGGCGGATGGAGGCACAGCCTTTCCACGCAAGCGCAGGAAGAGGGAGGGCTCCCACCCTGGTGATGGGAGCGTCAGGAACATGGCGCAGCTGGGAGAGAGTTGAGCTTTGGAGACAGATGGACCTAGATTTCAGTCCCTGCTCCACTATTTATTGCTGTGCAGCCCTGGACCTAGTAGGATTTTCACAGATAAAGCCTTGCTGAAGATGAACTAACATCCAGAATCACAAAACACAGGGCACAGTCCACCGTAAGGGTTTGCACACACAGCCAGCGATGTTTAGACCACAGCAAGCTCCAAGGAATTCAGATGAAGGCATTATCAGCAAGTGCTTATAAAGTAAGTTTTTTCAAACAATTGAAAAAGAACAAATACCCCCCAAAACAAGACATTATGAAAAAAGACAAGACAGATGAAAAAACATATACTTTTATGAATGAAAATTCTAGGCATGAAAACAGCAATTTAATGGATGAGTTATATAGCAGATTGAATGTGGCTAAAAAAACTGTGTGAACTAGAATATAAATGTGAGAAACTGGTCCCAGAAGGCAGCTCAGTGATTGAAAGACATGGAAGATAGGAAAGAAGGTTAGAGACATGTAGAGTGAGAAGTCCTATAGAAATAGAATGTGTCTATAATTCTGCGGAAACAGAATACGTCATTTTCAAGACAGGAAGGGAGAACCGAGGGAGTAAGAGTGAAGGAAATAAATAATCCTGTGAGAGGGAGCGTTGATGACTCAAACAACAAAGACTTTAGAAGCAGGACGGAACCAAAGCCGCGGAGCAGCTCCCGCGCTGTGGGGAGATCTCTAGAATTACACCCCCTGCTGTTCTGGGGTCACAGAAGTGTCCGCGTTATTCCTACAAAGCAAGTGTGCGACTTGTAAAATGAAGAGCGACCATGGGGGGGAGAATGGAGCAGCCCCCATCCGGGAGCTGCCTGGTGCTCCCCGCCGGGCCTGGTGTCCTACTGAACAGCGCCGCAGAACGTCAACTTCAGACAAGGCCACTCCGTGACCGACCGTGGCAGAGGGAGACAAAAGCGAGACCACTGCGCAACCACGTCCGAACACAGACCAGACGTGAACGCTGCCCAAGCCCCCAGGTGACCAGACGCCCCGTCCTGGCTGAGACAGGCGAGGTGGCTTTAGCCCCCCCGAGACGCCCCTCCCTCCAGATAAGACTGACCGAGGTGCAGGGCAGGACCCGCCTTCCGTCAGCACCGCCCAGAGCCCGGTGGCTTCCCCCAGCCTCCCCAGGTCCTCTCCCACGGCCACACCCAACCATTGGGCCTCTAACCCCCTCATCCAGTCGCCGGTTCCCCAGGGTGCACGTCTGCCGCCTGCACAGCACAGGCGCGCCTGGTGATCCGTGGAGTGCACCGACAGAGTGGAGTGAGCAGAAGATGCCACTTCCAAGGCAGAGAAGAAAATACGCAATAAAGAACAATCACTCCAAGGAGCATGGGAAGCAGGGGCGACGCAGAGGAAAGCACAGTAACTAGAGAACACTGGATCGGCGTTTGGGGTAAGTCCAAGCACGCCGTCAGTCACAGCGAGCAGCAGCAAATTCACTTAGATTGCGGGAAAAGGATCTAAATATGTGGTATTACAAGAGACTCAGCTAAGTCATCGTGGCACCAAAGGTGAGAGAGCCAAGGAGAGGAAAGGGACGTACCCGGCAATACCGACCAGAAGAAACATCCACCGGGCAGAAAGCACCCTGCAGGGGTGGAGCGGGCCGTTCTGTGGTGCGAGGGCACGCTGCCTCAGAAGATACAACAATTCAGCCTCGAAATACATAAAGCAAAATTTGATGGAATTGAAAAGAAAAACGGACAAATCGAAATCATAATCCCATCTCACAGAAAATCAGATAAGCCAATCAGACTGTAAGTCAGGCCATGAAAACAAGGTCCGCGCCACACCGTGAGGTCGAGCGGACACTCCTCCGCAGAATTTTGTGGGTCGTGTGCGGGGAGCATGGGCGTCTCTGTTGAAAAGCCAAAGAACGGATCGACAGACACACCGTCACATTGAGATTGCCCTGCAAGGCCGCCACGTGCAAGATCAACATCCCAGCCAGTGGATTTCCTCCCAGCCAGCAACACCCTTGATGACACGAAGAACGTCTGCAGAATGAAAGCCATAGGGTGCCTGAAAGTAAGTCTGACCAACATGTAAAAGAGCTCAACGGAAAAGTTCAGAAAATGTTTTTGAATACACAAAACGCGGCGTTCTTGGGTAGGAAACTCAGTTTTGCAAAGATGGCAGTCCTCTCCAAATTAATCTATAAAATCAACCCAATGACAAGAAATTTTTTTAAAAGAAAATTTATTTCCTAAACTTGACCAACTAATCCTAAAAGTCACAAGAAAAGAAAAACACCCAAGCATAATCTTTCAGGTTTGAACAAGAGAATGAGGAAGGACTTGCCCTAGCAGCTATGATGTTTATTGCTATAACCCAGCAGTCAAAGCAGTGTGCAGAAGCAAACAGACCAACAGAACAAAATAGCCTGGAACTAGCTGTGTGAGTATATATTAATCACGTAAGACAAAGTGGCATTATAGGAAAGTCAGAAAAAAATAAATTATTTAATAAACACTGCAGGACAATTAGTTATCCATTGATCCAGAGAAAATTAGATCTCTTCCTCGCTTCCGCCTTGGAAAATAAATTTTAGATACTTTAAGACTTAAATGCAAACGTTAATAGGAAAAAATTTAAATTTTTAAAGAAAACATGGGAGAAAATCTTTATGACGTCAGGAGATAGGGGGATTTTTTAAACAAGAAACAAAAGGCACAGCCCAGCACAGCAAGGCTGATGAGATGAACTCCAGCTGAGTGACCACATGCATGCTCTGTGCTCTGTCCCGGGCTGTAGGTGTGGATGGAGGAGTGTGCTCTGTCTGCTGTGCTGCGGACACACCTGCAGGAAGACCACGAGAGCACCGTGCGCGGAGTCCTGGGCCGACTTGGCGGCCTCACTGAAGAGTGAGTACAGCTTTCTGAGGGACGGGGCTGGGAGTCCCCATGATTTTCCCTGCTCCTCAGTGCCCCATCTGTCGGGTGGACACACTGACTGCCCCTGCCTGCCTGCCTGTGAGTGTAAATGGCTTCACATTTCTCAGCCTCACTTTCCTCATCTGTAAAGTGGGGCTAAGGATACCTACTTCATAGGAGCTTTTTTGAACAGCTTTTTTGAGATATAATTTACATATATTTATTTTGAGTATAATTCAATGATTTTTAGTGGATTTACAGAGTTTTGCACCCATCACCACAATACAAATTTAGAACATTCCTATCGCCCCAGAAAGGCGATAGACCTTTTGCAGTCACTCCCCATTTACTGATCCATTTTTATATTCATTTTTACACTTTTGCTGTAACTATTAGTGCAATATGGTCTTCTCCATTTGCTGAAAAATATTTCTTTTTTCCTCATTTCATATGAGAAAAATTACCTCGATATAACCATAGTTGTTGAGGCTTTGCGAGGAGCCTGCTTTGGGTGTGCCGCCCGGCAGCCGGTGCACAGCTGCGGCACTGACTCTCACGGGGGCGGCATCGAGAGAGGACCATGAGTAGGGCCGGACCAGGGGACCTGATGAGCCGTGCTGAGGGCGGCAGGCAGCGGCTGGGGGATTTGTCTAGCCTGAAAACCTGTGTCTTTAAACTGTATTAGAGTTTATTTAGTCCATTTACGTTTAATGTAAGTCCTGATGCTGACGTATTTGGGTTTTCATACCAATTTATGAAGATTCTCATCCATTTTCTCTGCAAACCTTCCTCTGCCCTCTCTCCCTGCCTCTTCCCGGGCTGCGGTTCCTCGGTTCGTCAGCCTCCCCGTGCTGTGTGTCTCTGACCTGCTGGCCGCGTTCTTCATTCTGTTCTCTGCGGTCAGGCTGGGTCTTTGCTTCCGCGCCATCTTCATTCACTCTTCAGCTATGTTTTACAGGCTGCCAAACCCACCTACTGAGTTGTTAATGCCAGTTACTGTGTTTTCAGTTCTAGAATTTTCATTTGATTCTTATAGTTCCCAGTTATCTGCTTTATCTTATTTAATTTCTTGTGGGTATTAATCATAATTATTGTAAAGTTTATGTCTGATTATTCTATTATCTGATATCTTGCAGGTATGTTTCTATTGTCTCTCTTTCTGTTTATTTTTGGTAATTCTTATCTGTTTACATGTCTGGTTATTTTTATTGAATGATGAACCTGTGCATGAAAAATTGTAGAGATGATTTATGACTTCAGATGGTGTGATCTTCCTCCGGGGAGGGTTCGTCCTCCTTCTAACAGCAGTTGCGGGTCGTGGTAGATTAACTGCACCCATTTGGGGATTTAGCTGACACAGAACTAGGTCTTTGTGAGAGATGAGTCCTTATTCCAAGGGTAAAGGCCCCAGTGGGAAGCCGGGCGTGTTGGCCAGGCCTCTCTTGCTTGGTAGACGGGCGCCAGCCCTCTGGTCTGCCTTTCTGCCTCTCGGCGAATCCCTGAAGCTGTACAACGCTGGGCCTTAGGCAGATCACTTAGATAGGAACTCAAAAATAGCTCAAGATTTCCGTTTGAAATGTGTTGATTTGAGAGTTATGTAAGAAACTCAAGTGCCCATGTGGCAGAGGCAGCTGGGCTGGGTGGGACAGAGATTTAAAGTTAACAGGCCGGGCGCAGTGGCTCACGCCTGTAATCCTAGCACTCTGGGAGGCCGAGGCGGGCGGATCATTTGAGCTCAGGAATTCGAGACCAGCCTGAGCAAGAGCAAGACCTCATCTCTACTAAAAGTACAAAGAAATTATCTGGACAACTAAAAATATATATATAGAAAAAATGAGCCAGGCATGATGGCGCATGCCTGTAGTCCCAGCTACTCGGGAGGCTGAGGCAGGAGGATCGCTTGAGCCCAGGAGTTGGAGGTTGCTGTGAGTGAGGCTGACGCCATGGCACTCTAGCCCGGGCAACAGAGCCAGACTCTGTCTCAAAAAAAAAAGAAAGTTAACACAAGAGCAGGTGGCTGAGTAGCACCCAGGTGAGCACCCGTGTCTACGAGGACAGGCGGCAGATGGCGAGATGATTCCAGCCCACTTCCTTCCGGAGAGGCTCCCTGGGGGAGCAGGGAGCTATCTGGGGAGATTCTCAGGAGCTCAGTGAAGCCAAGAGCATTGACGCCCGCCCCCACCGCTTTCCTCCCAGGTCGGCACAGCGCATCCTGCAGGGCCACAACCTGCTGCTGCGCTCGGCCCTCCGGAGGCTGGATCTCCGCGGCAGCTCGCTCGCCAGCCTGGCGCAGATGAGGCTGTCGGGGAAGAAGCGCCTCCTCCACGAGCTGCGTGAGCAGCGCGCCCTGGAGCAGGCGTCCGCCCAGTGCCTGGACGAACACCAGTGGCAGCTGCTCAAAGCCCTGGTAAGGCCGGCGCGGCGGCTCCCCCTGCCCCAGACAGCAGTGCCCACCTGCCAGTCACATGACCTCCTTTACCTTAATGGCCTCTTTAAAGGTCCTGTCTCCACATATGGTCACATCCTGAGGTGCTGGGGTCAGGGCTTCTGGATATGGATTTTGAGGGAGAACAATTTAACCCATAACAGGCGGGGACACCGGCTGCCCACTGTAGGGGTACCCATGTGCCAGAAGGTTCTAGTGTAGGTGCTATTCAGTAACGAGAATCGCACTAGAAAATCCATGTGAAATCAGAGACGGGTGTGGTTGGCATCAGAGATGTGGGAGAAGAGGCCTCTCAATCTCTTCGAGGTCTTTAACACATTGAAAGAAAGAACTTGTAAATCGAGCTGGGATTTAAACCCCAGTTGGCTGACTCGGGGTCTCCTGCACGCAGCCACTGACCTGTGGGAGCAGCTGATGTCCTTCGACCCGCGAATCGGGCTCGAGCCCACAGTCTCCTTGGTTCTGCCCAGGAGGGCTCTGGGGGAGCACGAGGGCTCACGCACCTGGCGCCAACTCCCCTCACTTCTTTCTTTCACATTCCTACGAGGACAGCCAGTCCTCAGGCCCCTGTGTGCCCTGCCTCAGCTTCTAGGATGTCCTGAGAGACTCAGATCTGCCTTCAAAACCTGGCTCTGCTGTGCGATTTTTAGAAAGTTACTTAACTTCTCTGAGTCCTTGTGTTCTCATGTGTCCTAGTGTTCAGGTCTCATGATGTTCTAGAAGGGTGAGCAAGGCTCCGCATCTTATGAGGGACCACAGATGGTATTGGCACACAGTTGGTGCTCAATCATTGCCCTTTTAGAAGAGGGGGAATCTCAACAGACCCTAGCTCATCCACTGTGTGCTGGTTTTCACAAGCCCAGAGGCCACCTCTTTCCTCCCTTTCTCCAACCCTTTCCCAACCCTAGAGCCCTGGGCAGGACTAACCCCACACCCTGGTCCTGGCCGGAGCATCTCCGTACAGGGCAGCTTCATGGCCCCTCCCCGTGCCTTTCTCTCCAGGAGGCGCGTGTCCTGGAGGAGGCTGGCAGGCTGGAGGAGGAGGCGCAGCAGACACGGCTGCAGCTCCAGCAGCAGCTCCTGGCTGAGGCCCAGGAGGTCGGGCAGCGGCTGCAGCAACACACGGAGCATGCCATTGGTCAGGCACTGCTGGGGTATGCACGCAACGTGGCCACCAAGAGCCAGGCCAAGGACAGGGATGACTTCAAGGTACGTGCCAACCTTCCATGCCCTGGGACGCCCAGGACCAAGAATTGGGGTGGGATCTGAGAGCTGGGTCTGGTCTTGCAGCACCTGTCATGGACCTTCTGGCCTTGCAGAGTACACGAGTTCCCCAAGCCTTGCTCTCTTCTCCTCTGTAAGATGGGATCTTCTCCCCGTAGCATTCTACGGTGGGGAACCACAGCAACAGACTGCAGATTTCCCGCCTGCTGTTCAGCCCTGCGCTGCGTCGTTCTCGGCACTGGCTCAGCCCTTACAGCAGCCCTCAGGGGACGCGGTGTCACCCAGAGCCATGCAGCCGGGCAGTGGCAGAGCCAGTCCCTCCCCCAGGGAGAGACGTGTGCTTTCCTGACACATGGAGGCTTTTCAGAGTTCGTCCTGACAGCTGAGAAGCGCGGCTGAATCAGCCTGGCTTGAGTAGACAGTGGCTTACTCTGTACCTGACGACAGTGGCTAACAGCAGGCACAACACTGATAACAGGGAGAGGTGCTGTCAGACTGCACTCGAGGCCAAGTGCGTGTGCCTGCCTCGTGTCACGGCGTTCTCCCCACAGCCCTCGCACCCCTCTGCCGCTGCGTGTGGGCACGTGCACTGTCTGCATGCAGCCGCCCCTCGCGAGTCGCGTTGCAGATGGCTGGGGTGGGGGTGTCTGTGGCTGGGAGACACCAGCGGTGTCACAGGCCTAAGACCAACAGGCAGCCCTCGTGTCGTGAGGTGCCGGAGCCTTTCTAGGCACCCACCAAGGGATTCTTTCATTTTAGTAGGGAGTCACTCCGCTTACCTGTGCAGCAAAGCGGTTGGACCCACATTTCTGTGACATCGCGTTCTGAATAGTCCATGGCTGCCTCTTCTGTCTGGCTGGTGAAATGGGGCCTGTCCCCTGTTTCCCTAAAATTTTCCGAATCTTACCTAATAATCACTGCTCGCTGCATGAAAAGGTAGTAGGATGCAAGGGTGTCCAATTCCATCCTCAGCTTCCCAAAGGGACTTTGAGCTGGGGCTAGAAAATCAGGACCTCCCCGCAATTCACACCTGCAAGGAAGAACACTGTGCTTAGTTTCTAGAAGAACGGACTTGTGTTCCGTGTCTATTCCCAGAGCTCCAGGCCCTACAGTAGGCGCTGGGATAGAGTGGGCCAGGTGGGCAGTGTTCCTGCCTTCGTGGGCTCAGGTCTGCTGGGGTGAAGAGTGGGGGAGGCACGGCCGAGAGGTTCTGGAGAGCTTCTGCTGCGGGGGGGCAGGGCAGCAGGCAGCGCCGGCCTGGATGAGGCCGGGTTGGACAAGCAAAATACTAGAGCAGATCTGTTTGCTGATGTGCACGAGATGCCAGCCAGAAAAACTGTGGAGGAGGAGAGAAGGGTGGCCACAGACGGAGGGCCTGGCGGCAGAGGAGGGGCATGGACGCCGCTGCACTGGGCAGGCAGGTGGACACAGGGCAGGATGACGATGCAGGTGGGTTTCCCCACTCGAGGGGAAGAGAACAGGACTCCTGCCAGGAGGTGCAAGGCCGGAGCCCAGGGTCCCTCGAGGGGTGGAGTCTGGAGTCAGAGCCCCCTGTGTGCACAGGGAGGCCGGGCAGAGGGGGAGGAGAGAACCAGCTGCAATCAGGGGTGCGCTTGGCAGTTAGACCAGCCCAGACCTGCACTGCCACCTGGGCTGTGCAGTCTCCTCACCTCCGCAGCCCGGGTTCCACACCTGCGTGTCCAGGTACGTTTCTCAGACGGTGCTATGAGGACGAGTGGACAGCGCAGCCCTTGGAACACAACCAGTCAATAGTAATTACTCAATAATAAGTGGGGGCCAGGAGCCATGGCTTGTGCCTGCAGTCCCAGCTGCTCGGGAAGCTGAGACAGGAGGATCTCTTGAGGCCAGGAGTTTGAGACCAGACTAGACCCCACCTCTACAAAAATAACAATAATAATAAGTGGGTATTTACCTTTTCTTGCCCAAAGCCTGACACCATCCAATAAATGTTGAAATGGGCACTTTTGTGTCTTAACTTTTCTGAGTTTTGTCCATAATCTTATGAAGAAAAAGTTGGTAACTTTGTCAGAGCACAACCAACACAACCCCAATAATGAAGTGTCTCAGCATTTCCTCTTTTCTGCTTTGGTCTGAAGGTGTATCATTTAGGAATGCCTATAGCTGTAAGTAACAGAAAGCCCTACTACAATGGCTCAAATAAATGGAAGTTACTTATGCCATGCAACAAGAAATGTGAGGTGGTTGGTCCCAGCTGGCACAGTGGCTCCCTGTGATGTGACCAAGGACCGGTCTCTTTCTTTCCAATCCACCATTCTTGCTTTTTTCTTTTTTCTTTTTTCTTTTTTTTTTTTTTGCCTCATAGTGTCAAAATGGCCACTGCCTCTCCATACATCAGGTCTGCATTCCAGGCAGGAAGAGGGAAGTGGCAAAGTCTTTTACCCACTGAGGCTTCTCATTAATGTTCAGAGAGGGAAGACCGCCCCAGCAGACTTTTCCTAACATTGTATTTCATTGGCCAGAACTGGGCTACACAGGCAGCCTTAGACGATCCCTAACCTAGGAAAATATAAGATTATCATGACTGGTTTAAACCAACCACACACTCTCTGCTCCCTGACAAACCCCAGTCGGTGAGTAGGTGGAAGAGATGAACCAGGGCAAGGGGAGGCAGGACACAAAATGGGCCACCGTGGCTGCCATGCGTGACTTCTCTGCTGTCACTGTCCTTCTCTCCCCCTGCAGAGGACGCTGGTGGAGGCGGCAGTGGAGAGCGTCTACGTGACCAGCACCGGCATCAGCCGCCTCGTGCAGACGTACAACCAGCGAATAGGGAAGATCGTGCAGGACCACAGGGAGAGAAAACTGCAGCACCTGAAGGCCCTGCAGGGTACGGCTCCCCCGTGGGGACCCCCAGAAGGGACGGTCCAGGCTTGTAGTTTGGGGCAGGATGGGGCGTCAAGTGCTTCAAATTTTATTTGGGGGAATTTAATTTTTTAATGCTTTTATGTATTTATTCATCCCCTGCTTTGTCCCAAACGGCTTTTCAAAAGGCCTTAAAGAAACACATGCACAGGGACACACGGTGCAATAGGGTGTTTCGTAAGTGGGTAGGTCCGCGCAAGGACAGGTAGGCGACAGAGTCGGGGAGGGTCGTCATCTAGGACACGCACCCGCAGATCCCACTCAGATGGGAAGCGAGTTTGTCTCCAGGCTCCCTGGTAGCCAAGGAGATGGAAACGTGCTTGATTAAAGCCACTGCAGTGACCATGAACAAGAGCAGGCCGTGGCCCTGAGATGGTCCTGAGACCCCAAGAATTTTCTCCCAAGGGCTCTTGTAAAAGGAACCAGGGGTGATGGAAAGGACATTATCCCCAATTCCAGTAATAACATACAAATTATAACATTCGAAAGCCATTTCTTGAAGGCTACTTCTGGTAGCATCCTCCCTGCATCCGGAGCTTCCCAACAGGGGGGCTTCCGCATTCCCCCACGAGCTCTGCCTGGTTCGTCCCAGGACAGAGGTAGCAATCGATCCCCGGAGGAATGGGGGTCGTGGTTAGGGTGCAGGGCCGGGGCTGCCTTCCCCGAGTGCTGTTCCTCAGCTGAGCTCAGCTGCCACCTTTGTCTTCCCCGTGTCCTGGGGAATTAGAGGCCTAGATTCCAGTAAAATCTGGGCACATGCCCAGGAATGTGCCGATGACTACAGATTCTTCATGGTTTTCCGAAGCAAAGTTGGGCTTGTTTAGCAGGAAAGAGACATGATTGCTTGCCACTGCAGAACATTCCAGATCCAGGGGTGTCACTTCCCCTCACTAGGCCTCCGTTTCCCCATCTGTGGGACCAGGGTTGGACTCGCCCACACATCTCAGCCCTTATTTCTTGCTTCCCTGACACCCCAACTGTAATGTGGGGATTCCACAGTAAATGCATTGAAACAATGTAGCTGAGCTTAACCACGTGAACTCCTTTGTCTTCATTCAGTGAGCTGTTCTGTTTAAGAGTTACAGTGTTCTAGCAGTGAGGTCACCCAGGTCTGGTCTCTCTGTAGGTGCTAGCAAGTTCGGGGCCAGCCAGGCAGTGGCCGCTGTGCGTCTCACAGCTAGCTGGGTGTCACGGGCCTCCTGGCAGGGCTCCCTGGACCTGCCGGCCGGTGAGTTGGCTTATCCAGCTGAGCGGTGTCTTGAAGAGGGCAGTCCTGCGGTTCACTGTCCAGCCAGGACCTCTCGAGAGTGAAGGGTACTGTTAATAACTCTCCCGGGCAGATGGCATGAACCGAGCCTGTCCCGGGTAACCCAGGACACCTTGTCACTTCACGTTTACTTCTAAAGACCACGAGCACCTAAATCTGCAAACAGGACAGAGCTCCAAGAAGTGGGGCGTGACTTCAGAGGCCCGACTGCCCAGACCCGCGGCGGCATTCGTTAGGCGCTGGCATTCAGAAGGCTCGCTGCACTCTGGAGAGTCGCTTCTCCTGTTCGCTGCGGCTTTTCCAGCTCTGCGTGGTGCCTCAGTGTGGAGTCTTTCCCGTCTGCCTCCCTTTGTCCTCTGCTCATGAGAAAGCAGGGGAGGGAGCAGAGGGACAGAGGGCAACGGGACAGTTTCCTCCTGCCACGCATGATCTGTTCCCACACACACCACACCCTTCCCCGCGCTGGTGTCGTGGCACATCCTTCGAGAGCAGGTGTGTCCTGCTCTCCCCAAAGCCCAGCCCCTGTCCCAGACCCACCACAGTGCACCCCCCAGACAACCCCTTGACTGTCGCGTGTTCCGTGGCCTAGGTGAGAGGGTAGAAAATCACAAGCTGCGGAAACAGCAAGAGCACGGCGGCCCTTCGTCGGGGAGCAGGCTGGCAGGTGGAACTCTCGGGGCCTCCCAGGCTGTCCACCAGAGGTGAGGTCTGCACCTTGGTCTCGGGGGTCCCCCTTGTAGGGGTCATTCTCTGCCACTTCGTATAGCGCGTCTCCCTGTGACACACTGGCACGTGACACTGCGCACGTGTGCCCATTAACATGGCCGTCGTCCGCTCCCCCGCGCAGCGCAGAAGCCAGCAGCCTTGGTCCTGCCCGTGGTCTACACGCAGCACCTGCGATAGCTCCTGGCGCAGGTCAGCCAGCAGGTACAGGCGTGACGGTGGCTTCCTTACAGCCCGGACACGCACCTCCCCTCTCACCCACACCTCGGTGTCGCAGAAGCAGACCCCGAGACGGGGATTTGGGTGCGGGCTGTTCCCCTGGGCGGTGACTCCAGGAAGCAGGCTGAGGAACAGGGACGTGCAGGGAGGATGGGCGTTTTCTGCAACAGCAACCGTCACAGTGACCACAACCTGGGCAGCCCACGCCACACACAGACTGATTGTCTTGCAGTGTGGGAGGCCAGAAGTCGGGGTTGGCACTTCCGGTTTCTCTGGGTCTCACAGGCCCAGATCAAGGCGTTGAGCAGCCGGGCTGTCCTCCAGCCAGCTGGGAAGAATCTGCTTTGAGCACGTGCAGGTCGCTGGGGACGGAGGTCCTGGTTTCCTCAGCGGCATCCCCTAGCCACAGGCCACCCCACCTCCCTCTCTGTCCTTGCGTGTGACCCCTCAGCAAGAACAGCGACAGGGTCGAGTCCTGCTCACGCGTGGACTGTCCTTCTGCACCCCACTTGCTCTGCCCCCCCAGGGCCACCCGGTCACCAGGCTGCTCTCCAGACCTCAAGGGCTGTATCCTTAGTCACATCTGCCATGTCTCGTTTGCCACGTGACGTAGAGTCCTCCTAGGTTCCAGGGACTCGGGCGTGGACATCTTTGGGGGTCATGGTGTGGCCCGTGGCAACGGGAGAAAACCCGGCCGGCCCCGTGGTAAGGACGGTTTCCACGGGGCCCTGCTGAGGACTGTGCAGAGCACACAGCTCCCTGCTGCGTCCTCAAGGGGCCGGGAAGACAGGACGTTTGCGGCCCCCCTTCCGCACTGGCAGCAGGTCTGTCCGGGAGGTGTCCTGGCGCCCAGCGAGCCAGGCACACCCCTCCTGTGGCCAGAGAAAGCCCTAAGGTGTAGGCACAGGTGCTTGGCGTAGGAAGCCGTTGGCATGTGCAGGAGCTGTCCGTGCACGTGCAGGTGACCCCCGGGGGGCTGAGAGTTTGTGGGCACAGCACCAACATGCCCTCGTAAGCACTTATTCTTTGCTTGGCCTTGAACTGGGGACCAGGGGCAGTTCCTGCCACTCGGGAGCTCAAGCCTGGACAGGGAGACACAGGCAGAGAGAACGCACTGAGTGGGAGCAGGCGCGGCGCCGGGGGAGAGGCGCCCCCGCTGCAAGGAAGGAGGAGCCCCGCCACACGCAGCAAAGTCAACTCCAGCCCTCATCTGGACGCTCGTGCAGGAAACAAGAAGCGCAGTGTCCCCTGGGTCAGACCGATGCCAGCATCCCCCCAGCCCCTCCTGAGTCCTCCGACTGGCCACTCACAGCAGCTGGCAAATGCCCTGCTCTCGGGTTTCGAGGACTGAACTCGCCCTGACTTTCTGTGCCTCTGGCGAATGATGGGCCTGGCAGTCCTCAGATCCGGGACACAGGAGCACACTTGGCTTCCCGCTGAGCTTGCAGACTCTGGGTCCCACAGCTTCAGACTCCTCAAAGATGGAGCCCGGGAATCTGACTTTTTAACCCTCGTGCTCCCCACCAAGGGATTCTACGGACGTGGTCCAAGGACTTCCCTCTGAGCCAGGTGATCCCAGAGGAGGGCCTCAGCAGCCACCCGGCCTGCCCTGGTTTACGGAAGAAGAAAGCAAAGCCCGTGGCGAGGGGGGCATGACCCGTCTCGTGTGACGCAGGGGCTGGTGCACGGCTGTGGATGCCCTCCCCTCCCTCGTCTCTGTGAACTCACAGGTGGTTTCCAGTGAAACTCGGCCTCCTTGAGGGTGTGGGAGAGGCTACCACGGAGTGCTCACTTCAGCCGTGTCAATCGAATGAGTTACGTGTTCAGCATCTATCCCCTTGCCAGCTCAAAGCAGAGCCCCATGAGGGCAGGGACTGCGAGTCTCTTACACCTGTGTCTCAAACCCAGCACAGAACCTGGCAGGCCAGAGACACTTTAATGAATCAATGGGTGGATGAAGGGATGATGGGGTCTTGTAGGATGAATAGGAGTTCTCCAGACGAAGACAAAGAAGAGGGGAAAGGCATTACTGCAGACAGCAGGAAGCAAAGCAAGGTGGCATTGTTGTGCCTCTGGGTACACCACTTGCACGGCTGCCTATGGATGCTAAAGGTGACTTCTGCCTTCAGGTGTAGAAATTCAGCCCCTTTCAGAGAATCCACCCTAAAAGATTGAAAGAAGGCAGGGCAATGGTGGGAACAGGGTGGCTGGATTTGAATGTTCCTGTTTGCCAAGGGCCGGAGAAGACTCAGCTGAGGACGTGAAGTATCCAAAGAGGGAGGTGGCAGCTCCCGGGGTCAGGGACCCGCCTGGCCTCTGCCCCAGCTCCAGTTGCTGCATCCGAGGAAGTGTCCTGTTTTACAAGGGAGGGGCTGGGGTGCTTCTGAAATTTAAAATCAGGGACGGGTGGCTGGCAGGCCTCTGGTCCTTTTAGGGGAATATTCCTCCCTCGGGGGTAAGATTGCTTTCTCGGGAAAACATGCCACTTTCTGCTCAGCCTCTTTGCACCCGCATGTCCTCAGGGTGGCCCCACCTGTGGGCTTCTCCTTCCCCTTCCCTTTCCTGCTCTGTCCTGCCTGTGCCACCGAACCACTCCAAAGATCGCGTGAAAAATGTACGTGCAGGATTCCTCACACTGCCAAGCATCAAGCAAGGGGTGTCCACTTCCATGATGAGCCGGCCTGCCGGTGGGGCCTCGCGCCGTGGCTGCAGCGTGTGTGGCCCCAGCGAGTGGTGCCCGCTGGCCAGGCTCCTCCCCGGCTCCGAGTGTCCAAGGACGTCTCATAGCCACTAACTGCCTCAGCTCAGCAGGCTTTTCAGGAAGGTTTGTGCTAGGACCGGTGGCCCTGCCGTCCTGAGCAGTGTCAATGGCCTTCATCCCTTCCGTAGGATGCTGTCGCAGCAAAAGCGGTTCCTGGCCGAGTTCCCTGCGCACCAGCAGATGCGCCTGGACGCCCGGAAGCAGCAGGCGAGAGCTATGGAACTTCTGGAAACCCAGCTCGAGACCCAGCTGCAGGTACCAGTCATGTAACCGGGGCTCTGAAAGGCAGTGGCTTAAAGAGGAGTAGAAATGGCAAAAGGCCAACCCCATGCCACAGGTCAGCCACGGGGCGATGTGAGGGGACTCCCTCCACCCCGCGCCTTCCACTGTGGTAATGCCTTGGCCTCGCCGTGGGACCGTGGGCTCCTGGAAGGCAGGCAGGGCTGTGTCACCTCCCCAAGTGGCTGCAGCGCCCCTCACAAGCCAATCAGCCCACGTCTGCTGGCCCAACAGAGAAATGAGCCTTTCCCTGTGTGCACATGGCCACCAGGAAGCTTCTCAGGGTCAGGCTAACGTCTGTGTCACCCAGGCAGTGCTGGTGGTCACTGAGATTTGCACTTATCTGAAACATACAGCATGCTCAGCTCTCTTGCTATAAAGTGGATATTTCATCACAGAAAAATCTCCTTAGTGTGGGATTATAAAGTCCAGCAATAAAGCAAAGTGGCCACCTACATATAAACACTTAAATATTCCAGAATGGAAGCACTTAATGGTGTGTCCCCACCAGGCAGTAGTAACTGTGACAGTAAGAATGACAGCAATGGGCCGTGCGGTGGCTCACGCCTGTAATCCCAGCACTCTGGGAGGCTGAGGTGGGAGGATTGCTTGAGCTCAGGAGTCCGAGACCAGCCTGAGCAAGAGTGAGGTCTCTACTAAAAATAGAAAAATTAGCCGCGCGTGGTGGCTCCTGTAGTCCCAGCTACTCGGGAGGCTGAGGCGGGAGGATTGCTTGAGCCCAGGAGTTGGAGGTTGCTGTGAGCTACAGTGACGCCACTGCACTCCACCTGGGGCTACAGAGGGAGACTCTGCCTTAAAAAAGAAAGAATGACAGCAATGGTTGTTGGTGTCTATTTATTGAGGGTCTGTCGTAGAAGCTGCTGAGCTGAGAGCTGGACACACACTATCTATTGTCGTCCTCCAGCACCTGAGGAGGTGGTCACTGTTATTGTCCCAGTTACGGATGGGGAAACTGAGGCTCGCAGAGGTTAGATTGCCATCCAGGGTCACGCAGGTAATAAGTCATGGATTCAGGTCTGCCTGGTTAAACTCCTGTGTTGGCAGGTGACAGCGCAGACTGTGGAGTCAGGCATAAGGGGGTTAGATCCTGTTCTGCTGCCACCGCCACGGCAGGTCACTGAGGCCATCTCACCTCAGTGTTCTCATCTGTACAGTGGGGGTCGCAGGCATGAGGCGACAGTTATCTGGCAGGAGCTGGCGAGTGGTAGCTCCCTGCCTTGCAGGTGCCTCCTCCCTGCTCCTAAGTCTCTGGGGGGCGTCTGAGAAAATTCTCCTCCACGTCTGGGGCAGCGTCCTGTCAGCCTCAAGGGTGTCAACCCCATTCTGCAAAGGGGCGTTTGGGGAGGTGGAGGAAGGCAGGGGAGGCCCCACTGATCTCCGTTTGCATTTCAGGAAGCTGAGCAGAACTTTATCTCTGAGCTGGCGGCGCTGGCCCGGGTGCCCCTTGCTGAGAGCAAACTGTTCCCCAGTAAGCGCGGGCTGCCGGGTGAGTCATAGACGGCGTTGCGCTAGAGCAGGAGGCACTCGGGGCTGTGAAATAGGAGTCTAGTCCCACTTCCACCATTAACTAGCTGTGTGGCCTCAGGCTTTGCACCTAACCTCTCTGGGCTTTCCTGCCCTTGGCTGTAAATGATCAGGCTCACCACAGGGCCCTTGCTCTCTGGCATTTGATGATTCTGGTTCCTGGGTCTGCCGCTCCCCAGCTGTGTCTCTTCTCTGACTCTGTTTCCCCATCTGTGAAGTGGAGATACTAAGCTCTCCTCCCCTTGCCAGCAGCAACTCCAGTGATGTCCCAGGATGTCCTAACCTGGCGACGGGAGAGTGACTCCGAAGGTAGCATAGAAACACAGATCTATTGAAATGGAAGCCATGGTACCGGGGCTATGTTTCCAGCTTCTTACTGCTCTGTTAAGTCTTACAGTCAGTGGGGTGGAGAGGCAGCACGGTGCGAGCCCGGCAGACCTCAGTTCAAATCCCAGCTCTAGCTCCAACCAGCTGTGCTGGCTTTCGGGGCCTCAGTTTCCTTGTCAGCGAAATGGGAATAATAGCCTGGGGTACTGAGCACACATGTGGCAGTGCTCAGAGGGTGCTCAGAAATGTCAGGCTGGGTTGGAGTGAGGCCCAGAGAAGTTGTCAATCATCTGAAGTCACAGAATGCCTGGGATCATCTATCTTCTACAGAGAAGCTCCTAAGGACCAAAAGGAAGAAGCCCCTGTCCAGGGAGAGGGCCGACCCAGGGGTGCCCAACGATGAGGACCCTGCCTCCGGGGACCACACTTCAGGATCGCTCAGGTACAACGGGGCCCCAGCTTTTGCCTGTGAGTGAGTACGGTGCGTGCACGCAGCTGCCACGTGCCTGGTGTCAGGGCAGGAAGACCGGCCCTCCTCGCAGAGGCAGTGCTGCGAAGGCCCGAGAAATGGGCTACGTGGCGTGATTTGAGAACAGCAGGCCCTGCTGTTACGGGAAGTGCAGTCCCTGCCACTGTTGGGTCCCACTTGGCCAGGCAGGCTGTGACCTACCTCCATGCCCCATCAGGGTCCAGCCTGAATTGCTGTGCAGTGCCTTCTGTCACCAGGGCTGGCCACTGGGCACAGAGCTTCGGGATTTGCAATAGGGGATCTGTCCTGGGGCACCTCAGTCATGGCACCGGATGGTCGCCCACCCAACAACGGAAACTGGTTTTTTGCTTTTCTTAACAACTCATGTCATAGTGAAAATTGTTTTGATTGCCCACTGATGCCTTTTCATTTAATCCCGTTATGTGAGTCGTGCACGGAACAGGCACGGAACCAGAGTCCTAACCAC
This sequence comes from Propithecus coquereli, assembly GCF_000956105.1. Classification (NCBI taxonomy): domain Eukaryota; kingdom Metazoa; phylum Chordata; class Mammalia; order Primates; family Indriidae; genus Propithecus; species Propithecus coquereli. The sequence continues at coordinate 1,484,484 of NW_012154007.1, forward strand.
TGCATTTCCTCCCTGTTTTAAGCAGCAAAAGGCTGAGTCAGCAGGAAAGTGACGTTGGTGACGGTGAGAACTCAAAGAAGACGCTCAAGAGAAGGAGCAATCTGTAGTTTCGGACCAGTGTGGGGGACCGAACCTGAAGCCCTGGGTCTGGACGCCCTGTGGACACCGCCTCCCCCGCCACAGCCGTGAGAGACCGAAGAGGGAGGGCTCGTGGGTCTCTGCTCGGCCTCACTGCCCCGTCGTGCCAGGGGTGGGCAAGGAAGCTGGAAGGCATGGCGGGGTACGGCAGGCCCCGTGGCCCGAGAACAGTGGGAGCCGGCGTTGGAGACGCGGTGTCGGAGATGCGGGTGCGAGTTTGCGTCTCGTTTGGCTCTGAGCCCTGGCTCGGGTCCTCAAGGGTCTCAGTCTTCCGCGGAGCTGCCCCCTTCCCCGGCTCTCCTCCCCCCCGTGCCCCAGCCCCAGCCCCTGGTCCGGATGCCTCCGAGCCTGCCTTCCCTGAGCTCGAGGTGCTCTCACTACGGCTTCGGGGCCCTCTGCCCCCAGCATCTCCGAGAAGTGCTGCCAGGGAGGGGCCTCTCGCAGCGCAGGTGTTTCTGATCTGAGGCCTTCGTCTCTGCCACCTCCAGCGCCCCATCCTCTCCCTCCCACGCACCCTGGCCGTTGGCGGCCACAGCATTCTCGTCGGACCCGTTCCCGGCTTTGTGTTTCCCTGCCTGTTGGCGCAGCTGGCAGCTGAGGCCTGGTCACCATAGGGGCGTCTGATTCTGAGGGCCTGATGACCCTGACGAGGGAATCCCTGGCCCGGAGTCCTGTCCTGACCCACGGGAGCTGAGGAGCCACAGGTACATGGCGGCGCTGCGGCAGCGTCTTCTCTGGGAGGCACTTAGAGTGCGTGGAAGGGAGCCCGTGCCCGGCCACAGCGACACCTGGGGGTGGGTCCTTTGACTGGGCAGCAGCTCCTCCCTGGAGGAGTCATGTCCCTGGGGGCACCTGCTTCTCCTGATGGATGAGAGAACATCCAGAAGCTTCCAGACCAGCCACACATAATCCGCAGCCAGGAGAGGCCTTCCCCATCTGGAGAGAAAATTACTCTTTTCGTTGAAATCAGGGATTCTCAACTCCAGCACTGTGGACATTTGGGTGAGATAATTCTGTCGGAGGGAAGGACCTGTCCTGTGCATAACGGGATGTTTGGCAGCATCCCCACGAGATGCCGGCAGCATCCTCCACCAGTCACGGCAACCAAAAATGTCTCCAGACATTGCCCAGTGTCCTCGGGGGTGTCGCCTGCTGACCAGAGTCGAAGCCTGCCCCGGTCAAGTCTAGGTTGTGGGAGCCGATATGTCCACTAACTCCCAGAACGTAATGGGCCCTGTGGATTTTCTGGGCCATTTGTGAATTTTCATTTCTCAAAACCTGAATTGGACTCTCTCAGTGGAGGAGTGGCTCCTTCCTGGAAGAAGTAACCAAAACCCCGCTGGGGCATTCTTCCTTCCTGCTGCAGCGGAGGCGCCGTTTCCAAAGTTAACCAACAGCCCCCTCTTGTGGCTCAATAAAATACTTCCTCAGTCTGTGGAGTCTTGTAAGGAGCTGTGGCTTCCTCGGTGCCATATTCTCAGAGCCTGCTTTGCATAGAAATCACTTGTACCTTGTCACACGGGTGCTCTGTGCAGAGGCTCTGAGGCAGGTGGCTCCTGTGTGGGGATGCCCGTTTTGGTGATGTGTGCATGGTAAATGCAGACCCGCTGCAGCACGGGCATTGGCCCGTCACCCTGGGACTAGATCTCTGAAAGCATCCATTTAAAGATCTCAGGGCCCGACCCAAACTCTGCCCCTCTGAGGGGTGCCCCTGGCGGCTCCCCACTCCACAGTCCTGCAGCGTGACTCCCTGGCTGCTGCATAGATCATCATTTTGCTTTTAGGTGTGACTTCCTTAGCCCAGGGGAATATGCCACTTGCTGTGGGACCCTGCCCCAACCTCGCTGCCCAGCTGTTGTGCTGGGCGCAGTCTGGGGCTCAGAACTCCACGAGGAGGCCTGTGGACTGTGTGTGTGTTCATCGCATCACAAACCGACGCCCGTAACTCCCAGCAGGAGCGTGTCAGAGACTTACATGGCAGAGTCACCTCCCTGATTAAAGTGAACCGTGGTGATCTGGACGACACTGGATGCTCAGCTGTGCCCAGGCACAGGCTTGGGGACACCCTGACGCTGATGGGGGCTTGAAGGACAGAGGGGCTGAGCCGTGAAGATCAGTGATGGGGACCCAGGACACATCCCAACCGCCTCCCCCACTTTGGTCACCATCCCCGGCTCTTATCGCGGGCTGTTATGGTGATGGCAGGCAGGGGTGGAACAGGAAGGGGGCCGTGAGGGATGACATAGCGAGGTTAATTAGGGAATAAATTCTTCTATGGAGACCCCGGGATGAAGCCAACAGGGTTTGCAGGGTCAGCGCACTCCCCCGGGACTCTCCGGTCTCATCCACTATTCCTCCGATGCCCGGGCCAGGGCGCAGCGGACCTCACTGCTCCCAACCTGCTCCCGCTCCACTAACCTGCCCATCACCTTTCTCAACACAAATGTGACGACGGCCGTGGGTGGCATTCCCTGGCTGCGAGGTGAGAAAGCAAACTCTTCCATGGACCGGGAGGCCCAGTGAGGCCTGGCCTGAGCTCACCCCCAGCCCAGCCAGTGCCCCTTCCCTTCACTCCGCACCTGGCCCGTGTCCTCTTGTGTCCTGCCTGCCTCAGGTCCTTGCCCGTGATGTGCATTCTGTCCGGAGCACCCCTGCACCCCCCAGCCCCCTGCCCTGTCGGCTCCGAGCCGCCCTTCACACTGACTCGGGACTCACATCTTCAGGGACCCCCCTGCCCCGGCCCCAGGCCAGATAAGACCCCCTTAGACTCAGCGCTGTGTGCTTTGCTGCAGGGCCGGGCGGGCCGGGCTAGGGGTACGTAACATTCCTTTATTTCTTGTCCAAGCCCAGAACCATACACAGAAGTGTACAGTGGGACCCACAAAAACATATCCCACGAAACCAAATTCGACTAACCCTTACCCAGGTCCCCCAAATGCCCCAGGCCTCCCCAGTGTCACCTGCTCTGCAGGGACATCAGAGGAAAAGGGAACAGTGGTCTTAACTGATTGCAGCTAAAACCTCTGACACAGTATCGTGTACTGTATAGAACCGTCTTGGTGAACACCGTGGTAAGCGCACTTCGGGGCCTGGTGGGGTCTGTGCAGGATGAGCCCCAAGCTCTGTTAACCTCACAGTAAGGCAGCTGCAGGGCACAGGGCAGGCGCTCCCTCTGAAGGATCCCTGGAAAGGAACCGACAAAAGGCAGATCAAGAGGAGAAAAAGGCATAAAATTCATTCAACATGCATAGCACCGGGAAGTAGGGTGTGATGACCAATAAACAACATGGTCCCGATGCTCCTGTGCCTTCTTTCTGGGGGGAGGCACATGTGGCAATTTTGAGGGGTAGCAAGTGATCTTCAGGGCAGAGAGTGGGCCAGGAGGCAGATGGCCGTGAATGACTCTCTCTGAAAACTGAACCCTCCCGATGGTTTGGGATGAAGTTCACCTGGACCCCACGTGCTGTATGATGTCCAAACTCCTGTGATTTGAGCTTTAATCTCTGGTTAGTGGAATTTCCGGGAAAGGATGGAAGGCAACTGTGTTCCTCTCCAGGGGTCTGGTTTCCAGATAGATACGGGAGCTTCAACGACAGCCCCCTCCTGTGCCTCCGGAGGGACGGAGGGCTGAGAGACAGGAGGGGTTCAGAGGGGCCAGCATGGCCATGCGCCATACTTTGGGGGATTGTTTCTGATCCCCAACACAGCATCTGAGGCAAAGTGTTTCCTGAGGCCAGCCATCTCCTCAGGGAAAGGAAAGGGCTCCTTCTTCCCAGACTGACTCTTTCCTGGGGAAAAATGAGAGAGGGGTGCTGGGGTCCCCCACACTTCTCCCCCAGAGAGTGGAAACCCTGCCTCTGCGGAGACATGCGTGTTGGGAGATAGCATTCTCTATTCTCCCCTGGAGGGCACTTGGCATTGTGCAGTTCGGCACTTCGGGTAATAATCTGATTAGTATCTGCCTGTGCTCCGGGATGCACACCCATCGCATTCCCCTCGACCGGCCGAGCGGCGTCCGCCATGTGATAGGCGTTCACAGTCACGCGGAGAGAGGAATAGAGGGAGGGAGGAAGGCTGTGTAATACTCTTCCTCCTGTGACTTATAGATTGGGCTGCATTCAGAATTACCCGGGTACACATTAAAAACAGATTCTCAGGCCTCTCCCAGAGATCCTGAGTTAGCAGGTTAGGCAGGAAACCCAGGAACCTATTTTCCCCCACTGGGCCCCCGCTGGTGGGGTACGCACATCCCGGTGCACTGCCGCCCTCCCCAGTGGCCTGTGGTCTGGTGGCTGTACTTTGCGGTCAGCTGCTTGTCCATCTTGTTCTGAATGTGGTGGCCGCAACAAGCACCTCTCCGGTCCCGGCGGCAAGGGGCAAAGATGACTGGCCTCCCCAGCTGCTGCCTCCACGACCCTTCCCTGCGTTGGCGCGGAGGTAGGCTCCCCGCCGCTCAGCCAGGACCGAGGGGCCGGATACGGAGGCAGGTCTGCGCCTGTGAGACGCGGCTCCTCTGAAAGACACGGGGGCTCGAGGACGCTTGGCTCACCCTGCTGAAACCATCTGAAGGCATCAGAGGCCTGCCGCCTCCCTCCTTCCTGGCGCTCAGATCTGCATGACAACCTGCCCACTGTTGCTGCCCCGGCGCCCCAGGCGTTTCCCCCAGTAAGTGTCTTGCTCATGTCTCACCCTGCCTAGTGACTGCGCCTCAGAGGACCTGAACTAAGGCACCGGCCAGCTCAGGCTTGGAAGCCCTTCAGCCTCCTAAGAACTCTGGGCCCAGGCAGTTCTAGAGCCCTGGCCCTGCCCGCGCTCTTGCTCTCTCGCAGCCTCAGGCTGCCTCCCTCCCAGAGGTGAGCAGAGGCAGGCGAGTTGTGGGAGAGCGGGGGGCCTCAGAAGGATCCCCGCACCGGGCTCTCGCCCACATGGGTACACTCCCACGCTAAGCTGGGAGAACGATGGCTCTTCGAGAAAGCAGGTGAACGCTGGGAAGCGGAGCGTCTGTCCCTGTTTGCTGTGAAACAGGAACCATGGCGGTCGCGGGCGTCACACTTACCTCCAAATGCAGTAGCCTGGACAAAGGCCGGTGGAGGTCACAGTGGCCTTCCTGCTCCAGGGTTGGGGGCTATGGTCACTGCAAACTGCCCACCCCTCCACAATCCAGGCATCAACAGGATCCCAAGCTACCCGTTGGAATTTCACTGCTCGCTGGTAGGGTAAGAGTTTGCAGTCCACAACCAGGAATAATGAACAGGCTGCCTGAGGTTTTTGATGGGATTCCCAGAAAATCTCCAGCGGGCCCTGGAGACCTGGCACAGCCATGCCATGATTTTCCTCCTGGGAACAGGGCCGCCAGTGAGCGAGAGCTTTACTCCAGAGCCAGGTGGGCCCAGGCCCCAGTACCTCCTCCTGCAGCACCTCTGCAGGTCTGCACCAAGTGGAAAACAGACACTTCAGTTTGCTAGGAGTCCCTTTTGTTCAGGAATCCTTTTTTTGTACCCTTTCACTCCATAACTTGACTTAACTGGAGAGAAACTTTAGGCAGATGACATTGTAAATGTGCATCACCAAGCCCACGCTTTCCACATTGGAAAGAGAACAGAGAGGGTCCTTGTGCACTTCAGCAGAGGGGCTCGGCTGTGTCTTAGAGATTTGGCAGCAGGCTAGGGGCAGTAGCCTCCCGTGCAGTCTCTCTGTCCAAGGCTGCCAAACCAACTCTGTGGTCCAGAACATGCCAGGTAGTGCATGTGGCATCTGAAAATGGTTTGGGCTTTACATGGATGGGGGAAAAGGGTATGCAAAGGTCTTGCCCATTATGTCTCACTTGTTAAGAGTCAATAGGCAACCTGGTGCAGAAATGAGCGAGGTGACGTAGTGGGGCCAGAACCAGCCCTTCCTGGGACATCAGAGCCAACTGTCACGTTGTATGGACTCCACACTCACTGACTTCCTGCTGGTAGCTTCAGATTGGCTGAGATCAGCCTGATGTCCAGTATGGTACTATTGAAAGGTGGGTCCTTTAAGAAGTGATTGGGTCTTGCCGCCTTCATAAATGGAGCAATCTTTTCATGGGTTAACGGATTAATGGTTTATCATGGGAGAGGGACTGGTGGCTTTACAAGAAGATGAAGAGAGACCCAAGCTAGCACACTCAGCCCCCACACCGTGTCATGCCCTGTGCCACCTCGGGACTCTGCAGAGTGCCCACCAGCAGGAAAGCTCTTGCCAGGTGCACATCTTCAATCTTGGACTGAGCCTCCATAACTAAGAAATAAATTCCTTTTCTTTATAAGTTGCCCAGTCTCAGGTATTCAGTTATAGCAGTGCAAAATGGACTAAGACAGAAAATTGGTACCAGAAGCGAGGTCCATAGAAATTAGCAAACACTACAAACCAGGGCTTTATAACCTACCTACCCTCAAGCCAGCATCCAACATCTATTCAGCAGCACACTCTTGGACCACTGCACTGGGAGGCCCACACGTTTATGGTCACCCGATTTACAGCCCAGGCTCCCTGTTGCAACTTAGTGGGGGAAAGGGTGGTCTTTCCATGACGGTGCTGGGTCAACTGGATGTCATGTGGGAAAAGGAGAACCTTCAGCCCTGCCTTACATTGTACGTAAAGATTATTGTGAGATGACTCATAAAACTAAGCGTAAAAGACAAAACTTCTAGGAGAAAACTTAGAAGACTATCGTGAATAGTGCCCCCCCGCCCCCGCCACCATGTCTGCATCCTAATCCCTGGAGCCGTGAGTATGTTGCGTTCCGTGGCTAGGGGTGATTAAGGATGCAGGTGAATGGATGAAAGAATGACTAGCCTCCCCGCTAAAGCTTTCTGGGAAACGCTCCCTCCTCCCAAGATCTCAAGAGACGGAAGAAAATCACATGCCTTAAAAGGAATGCTGCATCCCGGCCTCCAAGAGCTAAGATGTGTCTGTCTGACCAGGACTCGCCCCCTCTGACTGTGCCTCTCGGAGGTCCTGGGGGACCTGAAGTCGGACGCGGGCTCCAGATGATGCTGGCTGTGGCCTGGGAGTCAGGCAAAGGCCCCGTCGGACTCAGAGACAGCATGCAGGGGCTGCCCTGCCTCCACTTCCGCCCCGACGGACTAAGGTGGGAGGCAGAGAGCAGGGTGCCTAACTTACTCTTCTGGAAGTTTCCGGTGCTGCCCTTTAACAGTCCAAATGGGCCAAGGCTGAACATCAAAAATCCTTTCCATCCATTCTTGATCTTTCTCAATATTTAGTTGTGTTTCGAGGACGTCTGTAAGTGTCCCTCAGCCAACACATCTCTGGACCTTAACCAAGGTGTCCTGGCCAGGCTGAAGGGCAGAGGAGGGGAACACACTAAAACCTTCAAGGAGATGTAGGACCAGACCACCCAAAGCCATCTGCCTCAATGACAACAGAGCTCATTGTCAGCAGTGAGGGTCTGTGGACTTTGAGGCAAACTGCCTGGGTTCTGGCTTCAAAGCCTGGTTCTGCCACTTCCTGTGCGATCTTAGACAAGATTGACCTCTCTGTGACTCAGTTTCCTCATTTGTAAAGTGGCGTTGACAGCAGTCCCTAGCTCGTAGAGCACCTGGCATATATACCAAGTGGTATACAGATATCAGCCCGTGTCATCAACACCATCATCATCGTCACTGCTACTACTAACAGCTAATGGAAGCAAGCAGCTTGGCCTGAGTTTTTCATCCTCCTTTAATGCGTATCTGGCTCCTGGGACTGGAGGGAAGAAACGTGAAGTGCAGGTGATCAGACGACACCAGAAGAAAGAACCAAGGAAAGGCTGAACCGCAGGGAACAGTCACAGGATTCCAACCCATTTCTCAGAAGCCCATCCACCAGCCATCTTCCTGCTTCTCATGGCTATCAGGGTCTGGGGCCTCACCCTGCAGCGGTCATGGGGTCGCGGGCTGGCTCTCTCCTCCTTCCCTCCCCACCCTCCAGGATCTGCCAAGAGCAAGTCCTCAGGGAGCAGCCACCGCCATCTGTTATCACGCTGGGGGACAGCCAAGCGCCTGCCCCAACCCAGACACCACCACCGAAATGAAAACACCCCAGTCAGATCGGCGGGCAGTTTATTTTCTTTATTTTTTCACAAGCTTTGAATTCAGAAATAAGAGCCACGACAAGTTGGTTGTTAAGTAAAAATGGGGGTGATTACAAAGGAAAACTTTGTACAAAACTTTAAAAATATGACTGCCCCGCCAGCCGCCTCGGAGATGGCGGTCAGCCCTGGACGGGGACGGGGAGACCCCTTTCTTAGTGTGAACCCGGCTCGGCCTGAAGCCCAGAGCTGGCTGGAAGAGCACACACAGACCAGAAAGACGGCATGGCGAGTCACAGGTGCCACAGAGACCAGGGTTTCTGACACAGGACGTGGCTGATGCTTCTCTGCAACCAAGTGGAAGGCGTCCCCTGCTGTCCGGAGAGCTCACAGGAGACCTCAGTCGGGGTGGGGCGGGGCTGGCTTCTTTTCAGTATAGGCTTGGGGGGAACGACGAGTAAACATCTTCGTTTTAAGAGTTTTGGAACTGCCCCTGAAGGCTGAAGGTCTTGGCATCGTGTCTCCGTCAGTCCTTGGCAATGTCCCCTCAGACGCACTCACAGACTTGCACACGTAATCTAGCAACATGCATCGACTATCCTAGAACAGCTACAAGGGTGCGAAGGAACCCCACTCGGAGAATCATGGAGCCAGTGGAGTTAGAAGTGGAAGGGACAGAACAAGACGATGCTAAAACCTGCGGCTCACTAGGAAGGGAAATGAAAACACCATGCTCCGAGGTGAACTCAGCGTGAACACACAACTGTGGGCAAGGAATTTCCAAGCAAACACACCACACTAGTACCACTTCTTCCTAAACAAAAAAAGGAAAGAACATCATTCGATTTCCCCCTCCCTCCACCAGTACCAACTAAAACTGTGGGTTTCAAAAACACTGACAGGAAAAGGAATGGACATTATTCCCAGAATCCTTCACTCTAGCTCATCGCGCATCTGCGTTCAACCGAGGCTGGTGATGTTGGAGCGGCCACCGGGGGGCGCCACGATTCGGTGGCCGGTACGCCTGGGGTTGTTGTCATCTATCTGGGCACCTGAAAGAGACAGAGGGCCGGTCGTTTCTGGGTGAGACCTGTTCACGTCCGTGCCTCCTGCTGCTCCTGAAGGCTGTGTACGCTGTGGGGGCCCTGCCTTGGAGGGTGCTGTGCCCGTCTCTGAATGCTCCCCGGGGTGCCCACTGGGGCAGGACTCAGCCCAGGACCACCTCTGGGAGCCCCGGACCTCCGCAGAGCCCACCGCTCTCCTCTGTGGCCCTCAGGCCCTGGGGCCACCCTCCCGCGCCCCTGACCTCCTTGTGCTCTTCCTTGTCAAATTCCCAACAGAATCTGATGTTCCTGAGACAGGTGAGCAAACACTTACTGAGCGCCTACTGTGTGCAGACACAGACGTGGTGCTTTGACAGCTGTTATTGGATTTAGAGCACACAACACTACTACAAAAAGGGTGTTTTTATTCCTAATTTATAGATGAAGAATTTGGGGGACGTAGCTGTTGGGGGGCGAATGCAGAATTCAAGCCCGAACTGGTTTGTCGCAAAGTCCGTCTTCTCACACGTAGTGTCCCACGCTCCACAGGAATTCTGTGTACGGTGTGTGTGTATGAGTGTGCACATGTGCGTGTCAGTGACTCAAGGCCAGATCCCGCCCCCGGAAGTGGGCAGAAGAGTGTGGAGTGGGAAGGAGGCAACTTTTGTCTTAAATCTTCAAAGCCAACCATCGTTCTGATCTTATTATTCTCTTGCAGTCTGTGAAGGTTTAAAATTCCAGCAGCAAGCCCAGTGCCTGGCACTCGATAAATATTTGTTAAATGAGTGAACAATGAAGGATGGGCAACGCTGAAAGGTGGAGACTCAGGTTTTAGTACAAATCGTGCCTTGCACTTGGGCAATTTGGGATAAGACCCCCCCACCCCTTTGGCCTCATTTCCTTTTCTGAAAACTACGAGCAGCAGACTGGATGAGCCCCTGCTGACCCTGACATCGTGCAGTCTGGGTGAGCCACTGAGGATGTGGCCCAGGGCACTGACTGTGCTTCTCCCCTGGTCTCACTTGTAGACAATTCGTCTTCCCAGTAATCCAGGAACCTCCTAAAGGCCCAGGAATCAGGAATCAGGCCTGGCACTTAATTTCTCCATCACAACCATCTGTGCCTTGCTGGTTAAATGTCTGTACTTTGAAAATACCTGTCGAACCAAGGGACACTAGATCGTGCTTTGTCTGTGTAGTGCAGCGTCAGACAGGTATTTAAAGGGGCACCTGTGCAGTCGTTGCTGACAGCGAAGCACCTATGCTGCTGGCAGCAAATGGAAACACCCGTCAAACTGCCTCAAGGCCGGCCGGGCCGAGCCGTGGGCTGCTGAGAGGACTGAGAGGGAAACTGGGAGAACAAGGGTGGGGGGGCAGGGAGGTGCTAACAGGCTTTTCGTTTCCCTGTCGTTCTTGTTCTAGGATAACTAGGAGGGACCTGCTGTACACGTTTAACTCCAAGTGTGCAGTGTTTCACTGCGTGACTCGAGAATCGAGAGCCAGTTTGCAAACTCCTTGAGAGCTTGTGTCGTCCCACTCAGCTTTTCCCAGCATTGACGCCAATCCCTGCTTTGTTCACTGTGCAGCAGATGAGATTCTCGAGTTGCAGTTAGGGTCCATTTTGTGCAAGCATGTCAGTTACCTTTAAACACTGGAAGCTGCTCCAGGAAAGGCTCATGGAAAGGGAGGCAGGCGGTTCCAGGGCCTTTGCATAAGCACCGAGTCAGACACGCCCGAATGGGTGATGGACTCCCCACCCCCACAGTTTAAGTTGATATTTCACCCTCTGTCTCTCTCTGTCCCTTCCACTCTCTGGCTAAGCGTATCGCCTTTTCCGACCAGGATGTGGCAAACTATGGTTCTTTGACCAAATTTGGCCCATCATTTGTTTTTGCACAGTCCATAACCTGAGAATAGTTTTTACGTTTTTAAACCGTGCCATACCAAATGGCTATTTCATATGACATCCTGGATTTCGCCTCTCAGCTCACAAAGCCTAAAGTATTAAGCTGGCTGATTCCAGGCTAGACAGAGAGCTGCCCGCCCACGTCTCAGTCCTCACCGCACTCCCAGCACCCAGCCTGGTGTAGCTGGTACCTGAAATGTCCTGCAGGACAAAGGCCACCGCCATGCTCCCAACATGCACGTGCCTGCCCCCACTTGGCCACCGGTGAAACCGCAGGCACCTGCCTCAGGGGCCTGGGTGAGTCTGCTGGGTTACCCAACATGCGACTTTGTTGACACACATTTGTTGAGCACCAAGTCCTGGTATTCTGATTTTCTGGGGGCCTCAGTTTCCTCTTTTCAAAAACAGGGGTAATCCCCCTCTCCACACAGAGCTGTGAGGATAAATGCTTTCGTGGGCTGTGACCGTGCCCGGCAACAGGCACTGGACGGCCAGGCTGGAGACGTGCAGAGCACACACCGGGCCAGTGGCAGCTACTGCCATCTCGGGGTCCTCCCCACCACCCCACGTCTACCCTCACCGGTAAGAGTGTGAAACTGTCCCCAAGGCGCAGAGGATGAGCACAGGGCCAGTGTGGGGCCAACTCTTTGTAAACCAAGGTCAGTATCACCTGCTGCCCCCCACACACACGGACCCCGCCCTCCTGACTTGGTGACAGCCCCAGCCCACTCCGCCCGCCCGGGAGGACAGGAGAGTGGCCCACACCCCCTTCCATGTCCACTTGCACAAGGGCCGCTGCAGCTCCTACCTGATAAGCTGAAGTTGGACTGGTGGAGGTTCCTGATGGGGGGTGGCTGGTGTTTGGAAGGCGATGATTTGGCTGAAGGAGCAGGAGTTGCATATTTGGGTGTAGCTGGCACCTCGTACACGGGACCATCGTACATGCCCCTGGAAACCCCTTGCAATCCAGAAACCTACACGGAGGGAGGGAGAGGGTGCCTGATCGACACCGTGCATGTGTGCCTTTCCATCCAGATGGGGCACAGCCCAGAGGGTGAGAGACAAACCTGAGGTCACCTTGGATATGCATGTATGTATGCACACACACCCCTCACACACACACATGCATGTACCCCACACACCACACATGCACACATATATCACGTGTACCTGCACTTAGACATGCACCCCCACATATACACATGCACCCACACATTCACATTCACACACACACACACCACACATGCCTTCACATGCAAACACATTAATGCACACACATGCATACACACACTCATAAAACACGTACATGCCAGCATACACACATGCACATGCATACATGCATTATACATACATATTCACACAGGCATACAGGCATACACACATATACATACAAATATATACACCCAAACATATACACACATGCATACATAAAGATATACACACATGTACAAACACTTGCACAGATAGGCACACATATACTGCCCCCCACAAATATATACTCTCACACACATACACACACACAGAGAAGAAGACCTCAAATTCATTTCCAAGAAGAAATCACTTTCCCCGACACTACTGCATACCCCGCAAAAGGACCTCTGAATCCCAGACCGGCAGCCTGTTTTCACCTATGTTCTTGCAGAAGGCCACAGGGAGACATGGATTTGGGGGCAGGTAGCTTGTTTGGAAAATGATTCCAGAAAGGAGGGAGGACTGGGGAGGTGAGACAGGGAGAAACAAAACCCAGTACAGAGAGGGTGACAAGTGGGCAGCAGGGCTCAGGGACAGTGAGGGAGCACCCCTTAGCTGATCTGTGGGAAGACGGGAAGAAGGGCATGGGTGCAGGGGCTCAACCCCATGGGGAGGGGGCTGCCTGGGGAAAGAGGGGGCTGCCTGGGGAAAGAGAACCTGGAGGCAGAGGTTCCAGGTGGGAGGTGGAAAGCCTGCTGGAAACTACCAACAGCAGCCCAAGTGACCACAGGATGGCCAAGGGCAGGACATCTGCTCCAGGCTTGGAGAACAGCATGTGTCCAGGGCCCTGCACAGGGTCCCACCATGGAAAAATGACAGCACTCTCACCCCAGCCCCAGCTCCCCCCTCCTCTACGGCAGGTGATAGCACCCTGACCCCAGCCCCAGCTCCCCCTCCTCTACGGCAGGTGATAGCACCCTGACCCCAGCCCCAGCTCCCCCTCCTCTACGGCAGGTGATAGCACCCTGACCCCAGCCCCAGCTCCCCCTCCTCTACGGCAGGTGATAGCACCCTGACCCCAGCCCCAGCTCCCCCTCCTCTACGGCAGGTGATAGCACCCTGACCCCAGCCCCAGCTCCCCCCTCCTCTACGGCAGGTGATAGCACCCTGACCCCACACTGGGCTCCTCCCTCTCTATAGCAGCTAGGCTCATTTTAGCACCAAGTTCAAAGACCCAGCACCTACACATGCTGTTGACAGCCCTCCTCTGGCTCCGAAGCCCTGCTCCATGACTAGCTGGGTCCTTGCTGTACCCTGAGCCCCTCCTCTCTGCACCTCCTGCTCTGCTTCCTGACCCCAGCCCCAGTTCCCCCCTCCTGTACAGCAGGCTTCCTGGGTGACGTCCTTTGATTGACGTCTCCACCCCCACCCACTGTGCATGTCCTTCCCTCACCTGGCCTGGCGCTTGGCCTCTGCCCACAGGCAGCAGGAAGGAGTCCTGGGCCATGGGACCCCTGGCCCTCTGGCTCCTGCAAACTGATGTCTTGGCATTTGAGATCAGGCACCTGCTGTCATGAAAGCTGACTTTTAACCACAGGCCTCAGGTTCAGACCAATTTGGAAGGAATGAAGCCAGCCAAGGAATGTTTCTGCCTCTTGAGTGGGTGTCCCCCCCGGGGATGTACATGAGTTCCCTGTCCTCGCTCAGCCCCTCAGCTGAACCCGGCCACTTATCGGACCTGCCTTGCTTCTGCTCCACGTCCACCACTTCCCCGTCTGATGCACAGCTCGGCGCTGCACCTTCCGGGAGCTGCACGGGGGCCGCAGCACACGGACGCAGAGCATCCCAGTGGGCACTGGGAGTCCAGGAACGCCGGTCTCTGGACTTCACCATCTAAATTGGTGGTGGTGCCAATCACGAAGCACAAGAAGAGCGGGACCACACACACACACACACGCACACACAACATATACTCGTGCACACACATACACATGTGCATACACGCACACACATGCACACGCACAGAGCTGGGCTTTCTGGCCAACAGCATCAGCTGTCCCACGTGGGACGCAGGCTGCCGTGGCGACAGGAAGGAGCTGGCCACAGGCGAGTGTTTATCTCAGCTGTGGGGAAGCTCCCTCCTCTGAGTTGCACTAGAGACAGGACGGAGCCTGCCCCTGCCAGACAGATCTCCTGGGGCCAGTGCTAAGACCCTTCCAGAACAGAAAGGAAAGACAGATGTGGAAACGGCAGGGGAGGGGCGGGCAGGGGCAGCTCTGAAGGGAGCCATCCCTCAAGGACGCCAGAGGTTATCTGTCCCCATCACAAGGCTGGGCCCAGGGGTCTCCGAGCTCTATGACTCCGATTAAGCTCTTCACGGCTCTGAGCATTAGGGTTCTGACCTGCAAAACGAGGTGATACAGGATGGCACGACCCTCCCTTCCCCTCTGGGGCACAACCCCTTACAGTTTGCAAAGCCCTAGAACCTGCCTGACCTCGTCTGATGCTCGCTATCATCCTGAGACAGGGGCGCAGGACAGTGTCACTGCCCACTTAGCAGGCAAGGAAAGGGAGGCCCCCAGGTGTGACATTCGTGAGCTATGTACACGTCAGGCCCCGACTCCCCGAGAACAGGCGCCAGCTGTGGTCCGCCGCGCTGCACCCACTCACCTTATTCCTGATTTTGACGCGCTGGTAGAGGTGTTCAGGGAACGGCTTCCGAGGGATGAAGCGGCCCACGCCCCTGCTGACGTTCACAGTTCCGTCTTCGAAGACGATCTTTCCCTGGCTGATGACCACCCGCGGGGAGCCGTGGCACTCCATGCCCTCGAAGATGTTGTACTCGACCGCCTGCCCGGCCAGAACACCAGCGTCACTTTCGCCGTGCGTCCCAGGATCATTCACAACAGTGACTTTGCCCAACACCATTTCCTAGCATTTGGGGGAAATACCTTTCTCGGGGGTGTGTAATATTCCACGGTGCGCTCCGCAGTGTGCACAAGCAACACCTCACTGTCGGGCATTTAGGCTGCTGGGGGCTTTACTTGATCAAATTAATGCTGTTCTGGGCCACCACGCATGTGAAAGGCGTCCCCTGGGGTGATGCGACGTAGCTACTCGGACTATACTGCACATTTTTGTGTCTGTTTAAATAAAATATCCTGTCTTTAGGATAGTTTGCGAAAATCAAATTACTGGCTCAAGGGATATGAGCTTTCTTAAAGCACTTGTTGCTTATTGACAAGTTAGGTAATGCCATTTGTTTGTGTTTTTGTTAATCTAAAAGACAAAAGGACATTTCCTTTAAAACACACATTTCTTTTGTTATTCCTAAAGTGAATACTTGGCCCTGTTTTTAACTACCGCTAGTCAATTGTTCTTTATTTATTATTTAAAAAGTGGGTCAGACACCCGATTGAAAGAAATAAAATGGTACACAAGATATTCGATAAAAAGGTAAGTGTCTCTGCTATCTCAGCCTGAGGCGAATGCCTTAAAGAGTTTCTTCTGTATCTCTAGGTATTTTCTGTGCATGAAGAATCATCCCACACATATGTAACTCCCTGCAGACGGTTTTCACCTTAACTCTTCTCCTTACCTCAGAGATTGTTCCATGTTAGCACACGTACATGGTTAAACTGCTACACGTATTTCGTCACGAGAATGCCTGTCATTTATTCACACAGTTCCCAAGGATAAACAAGTGGGTCATTTCTGTGCTTTTGCTAAAAACAATGCTGAAATGCAATTTGCACACATGATCATGTTTATAGATGCAGAGTTTAGAACCAAAGAGTAAATGGATTTTCAATCTTGATAGATTTGCCCTCCACAAAGGCAACACTAGTTTCTGATCCCAGCGACACTCTAGGAGCTTGCCCGCCTCCGCAGTCTTACGGCACCTGTTACCCGGTGGCCACTCACAGTGAACGGATATGAGACTCCTGGATCTCGGTCGCCAGCACCGGTGAAAATAGCATCTCATGGTTGTTATCTGCATTTGTTAATGAGTGAGATTGGGTCTCTTTTAAAATCAACACACACCATTTCTATATTTTTTACTGTGTTAATTATGTTTTTACACATTATTCCATTTCTTAGAGTCTTGGTATTTTTCTTACTGATTTCTGAGTACATGTGCAATGTTAAAGAATGCATCCTTTGTTACGTGTGTTGAAAACACTCCCTTTACCCCTTGTCCTCTGTCTTTAGAACTCTATATAAAGTTGCTTTGTTTTGTTTTGCTTGTTTTTTCTTTGCCATACAGAGGATGATTTTGTTTAATTTTTATGTAGTCAATAGTCAAATAGATCAATCTTTTCCTTCGTGATTTCTAAGTTTTGTGTCACGTTTAGCAAGGTCTTCTCTCCTTCAAAATGATGATTTTTTTTAATGTACGTTTTATTCTAGTCTGTTCATAGTTTTATTTCATCTCAATCTTTGATCCATTTTGAGTTTGTTTGGTGGTAACAGTAGCCAGGTGTCCTACAACAACTGGTTGAATAACTGCTTTTCCTCACTAACTTTAACTGTCTCCTTTATTATAAATCAAATTAGCACATGTGGTAAGTCTAGTTCTTGGCTCTCTTCCCTCTTGTACCCATGCCAAACAGTTTGGTTTACTGTGGCTTTATAATATGTTTTAATAACTGGGGATCACTCATGCTCTCCCCTTAGTTTTCCCTTTGTGCAGAAGTATTTTGGCTGTTCTCACATTTACCATCTAGGAGCTCCGCTTTCTTAGGTAAAAAAATAAACCTATTGAATTTTCTGATGGGATCACATTGAATTTATAGATTAAATTAGAACTGATATGCTCACTATATTGAATCTTCTAAGTATAAAAGTCTTTGAATTTATGTAAGTCTTTGGTTTTTACTGTTATTAGAAATAGGATTTTGATTTTCATTCTATTTTCCAAAGTGGCTTTTAATTATTTCATTGAAAAGCTACCAATTCTTTATACTGATTTATAACCAGCCAATAGATTCACTTACAGTTTTTGATGATTTCTAGGTATATACTGGGGTTCTCAGACAAACCATCTTCTGCACACGACCGTTAGCACTGTGCCGGCCTCTCTGCTGGCAGCTGCGTCTCGGGCTCCAGGCAGACCACGTGCTTTCCACGTTAGCACTTGCTAATCTAATTCTTCCCGAGTCCCCCTGGAGTGGCCCCGCTGGGGAGTGATTATCACTTTGCTGAAGGACACGTGTGGATGGCGAGTGCTGGAGGGGGCAGGAAGCCAGTACAACGTGCAGGTGGAACTGGCCAACCCTCCGCCCCGCGGCCCAGGGCCGGCCTGCTGCCCTGCTCCTGCCTGAAGGAAATTCATGCTGCAGGGGAATTCCTAACTTGGGGGATTCTTACAAGAATCGGATTATGTTACAAATGTCACATACTATATTTCACAAGGCTGTAGAACTTTCAAAGTCAATCACTTCATTTCTCAAAAGCAATACACAAACAATGTAAAAAATTTAAACAGTACCAACAATTATGATTAAAGAATACCTCTTTTCTCTTCTATCCATGAGCCCCACCCAGTTTCCTCATCCCCTCCCAGGGATGACTGCTGTTACCAGTTCCTTTCATACAACGCTTTGCAAGCTAGTGGGTCACCTGGTGAATGCACAAAGTGTGGTCTATTCAGCCACAGAAGGAAGCTGGTATGACCACGCTGCCTCTTGGGGATCATGCTGTTTGTAAGTAAAAGCAGCCAGACATAAAAGGCCACATATTGTATGACTCCATTTACGTGAAATGTCCAGAATAAGCAAGTCCATAGAGAAAGAAGGTAGGTAGATTAGTGTTGACAGGATCTGGGGGCCGGGGCGATGGGGACTGGCTGTTAGTGGGGGCAGGATTTCTCTGGAGGGGTAAAGAAAATGGTCTGGAATCAGTGACGATTGTACAACCTTCTCAATATACTAAAAGCCACTACATTGTACAAAATCGTGACATTTATGGAATGTGAATTATCTATCAATAAAAAAAGTTCTAAAAACCTAGTTGTCACTGCATGTACAAACACACGTGTATACCTACCATGCAGCACTTGGAAGCAAATATGTTTTCCACTAAGGTAAAAAAAATAAAAGTTGTTTTCTTTTTACAGAAAAGTAGATTTTAAAATTTAATCATTGATCAATATATAAGAAATGATCTCTCCCTATATAAGGAATGTTAAAAGAAAGGTAATGATTTTAAAAACTTATAAAAATAGGCATTAATAATACAGCATTTCTTAATCCCTGTTCTGAAAACAATTACTTTCCTGCAGTATGTGAATGGCATTGCTTTGGACAGAGAAAATCAAACTTTGGCCCAGCCTGCCTCATGCTGCCCTAAATTGCCCTCCTGCTGCTGTGGAAAGGATTCCAGTCTGGCCCCACGCGGAGAGGGGATGATGCCATGAGTTCAACCTGAAGACAACGACCTCTCAGCTCGCAACCGCAGGCGCGTTACCTATCGCTGCAGGCCGAACTGTGTGCCCCAGAAAGACGTGTCCGAGACCTCGGAATGTGACCTTATTTGAAAATAAGGTTTTTGCAGGTGTCATTAGTTAAGACGAGGTCCCACTAAGGTATGGCGGGCCCGAAATCCAATGACTGGCACCCCTGCAAGGTGACAGGACACAGAGGAGAGCACCTGTGATGACAGAGGCGGAGGCCGGAGTTGCACCCGCACGCCAAGGATCGCGGGGACCCCGCGCTGAGAGGGCCTGGAACCCTCCTTCCTCGGCGCCTTCGCAAGGAGCCTGGCCCTGCTGAGCCCTGCCTGACTTCCAGCTTCTCGCCTCCAGAACTCAGGGAAGACGTTTCTGCTGCTGGAACAACCCAGTGAGTGGCGCTCGGCTGGGGTGGCTGCAGGAGCTTCCACGGCGTGTCCCTGCTTGCGAACACCACGGACTGGCTAGACAAGCGCCATGAGGATAAACAAGGCAACACACAGAGACTACGAAGCACACAGTAACCACAAAACAGCATCTGGCCGACCACGCGGCTCCTGAGCGCGGAAGCGGCAGGCCCCCGACTGCACGCGGAAGCGGCGAGGACCGAGAGGGCTACGTGCCGGGCTGCTCCTTTTGCGTGCTCGGCAGGCGGCCTCTGAGTAGCTGACTGGACCACCTTGGGAGCAAGAGGCAGTGGCGCAGGCCCCAGAACTCCTGCTGGCGTTTAGCCGCCGTCTTGATGGTAGCAAGAGGCGGCATCGTCAGCAGGTGATTGGACTTCCCAGCCTCCAGAAATGTGAGCCAGATAAACGTCTTTTCTTTACAAATTACCCAGTCTGTGGGATTCTGTTACAGCACCACTAAACAGACTAAGACGCCCACTCATGTGTAAGACCTTCTCAAACATTCTCCTGTCGCCTCGCCTGTGTTCACAGAGCCCACATGGCACACGCGCATGTCACAGCACTCGCAGTGATGGGCCCCATAATCGCATGCCCCGCTGAACTGTGCACGCAGGGAACAGCATCAGCCTTTCTGTGCAGGAGGACAGCCTCGGGCTTGTCCCCTCCTGACCCTGTTCCCTGGAGATGGGGGAGGTAGGAAGCCACAGTGTGGCTAGGAGCATTGTTTATCATACGGATGATCCCAAACTGGCGAGCTGGACAAGGACAGTGAACAGCTACTTAGACCTCTGCTCTCCAGGCCACATCTCTTATGGCCGAGCAGGGACCCAGAGCCAAGCTCCTGGCTGCTACGAGTAGTTCCTGCGGCTTTCTTATCGGACTTCCTTGCGCTTGGTGTCCTGTCACCATACATGCCTCACCAGTGAGCGCCCCCAGGGGCTGAGAGGACACCCACTACAGGTCAACACTGTGCACAAGCTCTGCTTCCGGCCTGCATCCTTTCGCAGAGCCAGAGACCAGGTGGTGGCCTCTTGTATCTGCCAGTGTGAATGTTAATCTGGACCCAAGACCACCGCAGGTGTGCAGAGTGGGTGCCGAAGCAAGCCCTTAAGGGAGGCAAAGGTATCTTGTGCCATCTCCGTATCTTTGGTGGGTTTGCAGGCTGGGTGCAGAAATCAAGGGCACAGAAGATACAAGGCAGACACACCCACAGTTGCAGGCCGGGGCGTGGAACGTGGAAGAACATGCACCCTCGTGTGCTCAGGGCCACTCCTTCCTGTCTTACTGTTAGCAGCTGGCCACAGTCAAGTGGCAGGTTTCTGGTATGCCAGATCAAATCCTCTCCAGCTTGATAATTAAACTGAGGAAAGAACCTTGGGCCTAACACTTCCCCTCTCTGAGCCCTGTGGCTTACTACGGGGAATTGTGAGCAGCGTCAGGTGGCTGAGAATGCGTGTGTCTGTGGGCAGGAGCCACAGAGGCAGGGGGCAGAGGTGGGGGGGAGAGGGGAAAGAAGAGAGAAGGGAGAAAGGGGAGAAGGGAGAGGGGAGGAGAGGAGGGTGAGCAGGTGAGGGCACAGCAGCGGCTCAGCTGGGCCTGCTCAAAGCCCTTGCCCATTCTCTCCAACTGGAGGAGAAACTTGAACCAGGCTAGATATCAGATCACATTCTGGTTGTAAAATTCACAAATCATTTTTAATCTGAGCCTTCTAAAATGATTACAAAGCAAGCGTCATCTCGCCAAGCACCATGGACAGGCCAGGACTCACCGACTTGTGGCTTTTGGCCGTTATGGTCTTCACCTTGTCCGGGTCCCAGATGACCACATCGGCGTCCGAGCCCACAGCAATCCGCCCTTTTCTTGGGTACAGGTTAAAGATCTTGGCTGCATTGGTGCTGGTGACGGCAACAAACTGGTTCTCGTCCATTTTGCCAGTAGCCTGAAGGCAAAACCCACTGATGAGAACAGCATCTCTAACAGGGCCGGGCGGAGGGGCGACGGGCATGGTGTCGGCCTGCCGGCTGGAGCCCCCGCAGGGTGTGGAGTCTCCCCCTCCCCAGCTGAAAACACGCCAGCCTCAGCGTGCACAAGGGCCTAGCCTCGTCAGGGAGAGGGAATCAGCCCTGCAGAGGTGTGTCCTCTGGCTTCGGGTCAGTGATCAGCGTGTGGCCTGCGGCTCCCTTTGCAACGAGCATTCTCGCTTCCCACTGAACACCCAAAACTGGGCACACGCACGTGCCTGCACACACACATGCACAAAAGCCATCTCCACATGAACTAAGATGTGGTTCACAACCAAACAAAACATTTTCATTCTTAAAGCATGAAGTGAAACTGTGGCCTCTGTGAGCGCAGAGGACTGGACGGGACTTCAGCCCTGCTTTCGCAGAGTCACGCGGCCCCTCGTGTGCCCTGCCGGTGCGTCCACTTCCGCCTCCGAGTGCCAAAGGAAGATTTGAGAACCGACAGTGCACAGCGCTTTGGCTCCGATGGGCCAGGCGGCGTGTTCCTAGGAGTTCCTGAGAGGAGAGATGGTGACACCTTACCACTGCCTTGTCCCAGATGACGGTCATCCGCTCCTCGATCCCATTGACGCCCTCGGGGATCAGAGTGAAGTTGTCCTTGCCCACTGCCTTCTGGGCTGTGCTGTAGGGACAGTGGCCGCTGCCCGTGACCTGCAAGTCCCCACTGGCAAGGAAAGGCGGAGTCAGATCTGAGTTCACTTTGACGGGCAAACCCTGACTGCAGACACGCAGCACCGGCCATGGAGCCCAGACCCCAGCAGGCTTTGGGACAAGGATTCTGGGCACATCGCTGGCATTAGCGAACGATGCTGGAAGTCCCTTTGGCCTTTGGTGTTTTGTTGAAACCTGGAAAGAGCCCCGGACTGGGTGTCAGCAGACGGGCTGCTGTGTTAGTGCGGGCTCTAGGCTGGGGAAGGGTCCCCAAGGCGGCTTCCACTTCCCTACCTGAAGAGATGTGATCCCCCAAACACATGGATGGCTGCCCCTACCCTAAATGCCAAGCCTGTGAGAGCATCTGCACGCTCCTCCTGCCCCGCGAGCCTCGCCGGGTCTGCAGAACTCAGGGTGCCCTAGGATGCCGCAGGAGCGCTGTGTTGAGGAAGAAGCTGGGAACACATGGTGCTGGAGGAAGGGGTGACTCACCTCCACGCACCTCATGGAATCCCCGGGGCAGCCCTGCTTTGACACGGTTTGGCTTTGCAAATCGACAGGCCTGTTGTTAAGCCCTGTCTCCCGCCCCCTGGCCAGGCAAGGACGAAGGCCTCCCACCAGGACTGTGGTAATCACGGAGCTGACGCAGGGACGCACCTAGCACACAGCAGGCACCAAAACGCAAACTCCCTTCCTCAGGGAGGGACTCTGCTGACTCTCTTCCCTGCCCCGACCTCTTCTCTTTAAAATCGATCGCGTGTGTGGTGAACTTCATGTTGTGAATTTTATCTCAATTTTTTAAAAATGAAGGAAAAATATATTACCGCCAATAAATGAATGAATGAATGAATAAATATATAAGTAAGCCAATGAGTAAGCGAGAAACCCTCCAGAACATGCCTGTGTGTGTCACAGGTCAGGGATGTCCCATTTATGACACTGGCCGCATGTCTCTGCATGTCACAAAGTAATATGCACTGACATTCGTCTTCTTAATGAAGGTGGCTGGTGTAAGGGCTTGCTGTGTTCTAGCGCTGTGTTTGCAGAACAAAGCACTATACGCTGGCGGGGCACCGTGGTTCAGGCTCAAGCCTGTGATCCTAGCGTGCTGGGAGGCTGAGGTGGGAGGATCGCTTGAGCCCAGGCGTTGGAGACCAGTCTGAACAAGAACAAGACCCCATCTCTACTGAAAATGGAAAAATTAGCTGGGTGCAGTGGCACCTGTAGTCCCAGCTACTGGGGAGGCTGAAGCAGGAGGATCCCTTGAGTCCGGGAGTTTCAGGTTGCTGTGAGCTACGATGACACTACTCTACTCTAGCCAGGTGACAGAGCAAGATTCTGTCTTAAAAAAAAAAAAAAAACCACTAAGCATTGGTTACAGCAAAGTGGCTCAAGTTCACTGGGGTTTGCCTTTTAATCATTCAGTGTTTTGAAAGCAAATACCCTTTTGATACAGTAGGAGCCCCGGAGCCGGACGCCTGAGTCAGTGGAATGAGTGGACCACTGTGTTGTGATTACAACTGCAAGCTGAGCCTACCCTCCAGTCCAGAGGCCCAGGAACATTAGGAAACACCTAGACACATGGAATATCTAGAACTTATCTTCACTGATGTATTCAACAAAATGTGCTGCATGCTTCCTATGTGCCAGGTATGGTGCAAGGTGACGGGGATGCGTCTAAGAACAGAAAAGACAAGACCCCTGCCTTCATCAGCTGGCTGGTGAGCGAGGGGACTGGGCAGTAAGCAGCGCGGACGGGACCTGCGGTGCTGTGAGAGCAAGTCAGGGGCTGAATTAAAGCCGCTGGGGTGGGCACAGGTAGCAGTTTGCTGGATGGGTGAGAGTAAGATGTGTTAAAGAGAATGATCGGAAAATGCCTCCCTGAGAAGGAATCTTCCAGGGAAGATCTGAAGGAAGTACAGGAAGAAACCATGTGATATCTAAGAAAAGAGAGAGCTAGGCAGGGCCACAGGGAGTGCAAAGGTCCTGAGGCATGATCCTGCCGGTGTTCAGAGTCAGCACCAGGCCTGGGCTGGAGGAGCTAGTCGGGGAGTAGGACAAGCTTGAGTCCTGCCTGGCGGGTCACTGTGAGGACTTGGGTTTCACCTTGGGAGGAGAAATCACCGGAGGTTTCTGAGCAGAGGGGTGGCTTGGTCCGATTTAGGTTTTAAAATGTCTGGGCACCTGTTGAGAGCAGACGGTGATGTGGCTGGGGGAGGGGCACGTGGAAATAGAAAGGCCTGTTGGCAGCCCAGAGACGACAGTGGCTGGAGCCAGGATGGCCGCAGCAGAGGCGGCGGAAAGTGGTCAGATTCCGGGGCCAAAGGCCCGTGTCCCTGCCTTTCCCTGGGAAGGGCAAGGCCGTGGCAGCAGCTTTGTGGGGGAGATCAGGAGCTCTTTTTGGACTTAGGAAACGTGGGCTGCGGCCCACGGACCTCAGCTGCAGATGTTGAGCAAGTCAAGGGTGCTGCATCACCTGGGGGACAGATTTCCGCGTGGGCACACCCCCACCCCTTCTTGCCTCACACATGCAGCTCCCTCGGCCAAGAAGCTCCTTCTTACTCTCGCCCATCCAGCAAACGCCTACCTGTGCCCGAGCCCCAGCTCTGCTGTCACCTCCTCCACGAAGCCTTCTGCAAGCCTCTCGGTCGGTTCTGAGTGTGCACGTTTCCAGAGCAGCCTGCACACCTCACCCCTTGGCCTCCCCATGCCACCTGCTGCCACTAAATGTTCTTTCCTCACAATGGCCAATACGCAACAGAAGGGGCTGCAGTGGCTATGCTCCCACTATGTGCAGGGGCCACAGCAGCTGCTCTGCAGGTAGCAGTGGCCGCTTCTGGAGCCTTAAGCTCCCGCGCCTTTACCTGCATGTCTCACAACCAGCCCCGAGGCAGGCACTGTATTCTCCCCACTTTGAGCACACCAAGTGACAGAGATATTATGGGCAACGTGCCATGCCCAGGGTAGTACAGCCTGGTCTCACACCCTAATCCTGGGTGCTTCCCAGGACAGCACAGGGCCTGGCACAGAGTGGGTGCTTAAACAGTTGTTGCAGGAACCGGAGGTGGACAACAAATGTGAATGGAACAGTTATTGGGTACAATAGATCTTCAGGTCCCTCAACGCCTGTTCTTAACCCTATGGAGTACCGTCCTCTCCCAAGATGGGGCCAAGCCTCCCCAAGGACAGCGCGTCTAAACCAGCCTGTGCTTCCCACTGTCAACTCTCTGCCCCCGGAGGCCCCGGCTGCTTCCCCAGCCCCAAGTTCCCAGGGCTCTCACCAGGCCAGCAGGGAGGTCAGGTAGTCCGGCGTCGTGGGGTCTGGGCTCAGGGGAGGGGAGGTCACAAATGCCGCCGCCTTGGCCCAGTTCTTGCTCCAGTAATGGGTGCCATCAGTCCCCAGGCTGGCGGCGATCGGCTCGCCGAAAACTAGGGGGCCTGGGAGGGGCAAACACAAATGAGCCTGGTTAAAAGCAAATGGTCTCAAGGGAGGCGTCAGTGGCACAAAGTGGAAGATTCTGGAGGTGGGAGAGTGAGACTGGCAGAAGCCAGAATGTGGCCCATCTTCCTGCAGGGTCACCACCCGCACTGCGGTGACATGCAGCGCTCAGGCCCCCCGACCCCATCCTCAGCACCCTGCCAAGTGCTTTATGAGGATGACAACGGCTGACCCACCCAGCAACCCTTGCCATGCTGTTACTGCTTTAGTATTTGGACATTACCATTATCACCTCCTTTTACAGACTTGTAAACTGAGGCACAGAGATGTGATATGCTTAGTCTGGGTTCCGCCAGAAGCAGATCTTCAAATAAGGAATCTAGGCCAAGCGTTTTATTTGAGAGGTGATTGCGGAAACACTGGCTGGGGACTGAGGAAGTGACACAAGGCCAGGAAAGAGGCCAATAAAGGGCGCAGCCCTGGGTCCCTGGTGCGCAGGCCCACGGGGACGCTGGGAGGCTGCAGAACACACCTCGGCGTCGTCCCGCCCCAGGGGCAGGGGAGCTGGGGTGTGTGTCCGCCAGCTGGAGGGCTGCTCCCACGCACTAACTTCCGGAAGCGCCGGTCTGCTTTCCAAGGAGGGGACCCGACGGGCTTCTCCCAGCAAGAAGCCCGCGAGCAGTGTCCCAGGGCTCCGAGTGGGGGTCTTCGCATTGGAGACCGGTGCCAAGAGGTACGGCCAAGAGCCCCCGCTCCCCAGCGGGACGGGACCACCACCGTGCGCACCAGCAGTCCTGTTCCAGGGCTGCGCTGTCCAGTGCTGTCTCCGTGGTGACGGGGTGCTCTATATCCGAGCCGCCCAAGCAGCAGCCGCTGGCCACACGCAGCTCTTGAGCACTTGCAAAGTGGCTGGTGCCACAGAGAACTAACTTGTAATTTTTATTTAACATCATTTAACTCAAATTTAAATAGCAACATGTGGCGAGTGGCTGCCCTAAGGCTTAGCGTAGCTCCAGAACCTGCATGCTCAAGCCCCAGCTGCCACCGCTCCCAGATCTCTGAACCCCCTCGGAGCCCCGGCTTCCTCGTCTTTAAATGGAGCGAATGCCAGCCAAGCCGCGCCCTTCCAGCCTCTGTGCGCCAGCCTGCCCTTAAAATGCTACAGTTATCTGGGGTCCAAAGCCGCTACAACCAGTATGGCAGCCCCGAGCCACGTGTGGCTCCCAATCACCTGCCGTTGTGAGCTGTGCCATGTGAGTGTGAATACACGCTGGATTTTGAAAAGAATACAGACAAAATCATGCAAGATAGCTCGCTGAAGTAGTACTTTGGGTATATTAAATGTCATATCCTGTTGGAACTCCTTGTAAACGAGGTGGTTCCACTGGCATCCAGGCTCCTGTGAGCGCAATGCACCAAGCATGGCGATGCCCCTGAAGGGTTCTGTGCTGTTTCTTTGTTCCCATTCGGCCCCCTCCTGTGACCACAGCACCCAGTCAGCCTCACATGACCCAAGGGAAAACAGGACTGACCTTATCCAGGGGAATGTCCTGGGGTCATTAGGACCAAAGGATTTTAGCCACCAAGCTTGGGTAAGGGGCACCCCTTCTCCACCCCTCCCTCCTTCCTCTGTTTGTCTGTCTGTCTCTCTCTCTGAGTTGGGGAGGGAAGACCGCTCTGGGCCTCCTTCCTCATTCTTGGTCTGCTGATTCTTGGGGACTGTAGACCTCACTGTCAAAAAGGCCTGAGAACTGCACTCAGGCCCCTCTGGGTCTCCTGCCGGGAAGCCCGAGCTGGTTAGGGCCCGTCCAGCAGGCCCCGCCATGATCCTCAGGTCAGTAGGCAGGATGGTGCCGCAAGCCCCTCTAGAGATGAGGACACGGAGGCAGAAGGTGAACGGCTGATCTGGAGCTAAGAAGGACATTAACTACCACCTGCCCAGCACCTGGGA
Source organism: Propithecus coquereli (assembly GCF_000956105.1). Classification (NCBI taxonomy): domain Eukaryota; kingdom Metazoa; phylum Chordata; class Mammalia; order Primates; family Indriidae; genus Propithecus; species Propithecus coquereli. Next base: position 1,511,740 of record NW_012154007.1, read on the forward strand.
CTCACGTGCATTGGCTCTCTGGGTGCATTTCAGAGAGGAAGAAACAGAAGCTCAAAGAGAAGAAGGAACACATCCAAGTCTTAGACCTGGGCAGCTGACTTCCTAGACTGGTTCTCCCCGTGTCCAGCACAAGGCCATTCTCAAACCCTCTGGCTCTGGGAAAACACCTTCCTCCTTCCCAAGCTCACACTCTTCCTGCGGGCCCCGCAGTGGTCCCCGGGTGAAGGCACCGACTGTGCAGCCCTGGAGGGGCCCAAGTGAGCCCAACCCAGGCTGGGGCCCAGAAGGTGGGCCAGGGAGAGGGCAGCATGGCGCAATCTTGCCCCAGCTCCATCTGAAACCCTGGAGAAAGCTTTAAAGTTGGCAAAGCTGTAAAATGCGTGGTTTCCTTTGGCCCCACAAGGCAGGGATCGTTACCCCAGCTACAAATGAGGAAACTGAGGCTCAGAACACAACCCTGACTTGCCCAGGGTCACAGGGCTAGAACACGGAACACCAGAAATCTAAGCTATAAAGCCAACTCTGCCTACCTCCCGCCCTCCCTCAAAATGTGCCTCAAGGCCCGGAACTCAGGCTGCCATTCCTGGCAGGTCTCTACTCTGGGCAGTGGCTCCAAAAGTGAACTTGGACCTGCTGGACACCCCTTTCCTGGGATCCCACCACCCCTCAGGAGGCCCAGGGCTGGCTGCAGACCTTTCTTCCGGGCCAGGGTGATGACGTCCGCCGCACTCTTGCTCATGACCTTGGTGACGTACACGGGGCAGTTGACCCGGCCGGCGATGGTGATGGCCCGGAACACTGCCTCGGCCTCCAGCTGAGCACAGCAAATGCAAAGGTCACGGGGGGAGGGATGGGGCACAGCCACTACTCACCCTGGTGCCCAGGGTCCTCCTGCAATCACTGTCCTTCAATTTTCCTTACTTAAACATGGTCAGAAGGGAAATCTACTATATCAAAGTACACGTGGAAAGTACACGTGGGTCCAACAACACCTGAAAGGTCCCCCACCCTGCTCCCCGGGGTGAAGCCACTGGTCACACACCTGGATACAGTAACATCCAAGCGCTACAGAAGTTTGGGAACACTGTCTCCTGGTTCTGTCTGCAGTCAGCATGGGCCAGGGACAAATAGCTCGTGAGGAGCACTGGGCTGATCTAGAGCCCATCGGGGCCAGCAGCCTGAACACTCATGCCTGTGTCCCCAGCATCCAGCACAGGGCCAGGGCCTGAGCAGAGGTCCAAGAGACCAGTCCATAATTTGACAAAGACATCAGGAAACATCCTCAACTCAAAGGATGGCTTCTAGGGCACCCGTTCCATTCCTTCAGTCCCCTCCCTGCACATGCACACACACACACACACACACACACACACATGCACACACATGTACACACACGCACACACACATATACCCTGCCACCCCCAGGGGGCTCATCCATTCTCAAATCTTGGGAACACAGCGGGCAGGGAGCAATTGTCTCCAGAGTGCTAGGCTTGGGGCATGTGGCTCCACTGTCCTATCATCCAATACACAAAGTCCTTATGGAGTTTGGACGCTGCAGCGTCTGTGGGGCCTTGGAGTGAAGTTCTAGGGCCCTGACGGAGCCTCTTCCTGGCTCCTGTGAGTGACCTGCAGCCCCAGGGCTCCCAGGGAAGGCAAGATAGTCTGGGAGGATCCTGCACGGGGAATGGAAAGGAGCCAGGGACCCTGGCTGGGCTGTTTCAGCTGGAACAGCATAGGGATGAGTGCCCAGAGATGTCAGAGTCATGCCCAAGTGGAGGAGTCTTTACCTCTTCAGGCCTGCTCAGGGCATGGCCCTCGGGACCTGTGATGCCCATCTCTAAGATCCGTTTTTGTTCCTACAAGACAAGAGCCAAAGAGTCAGTGATTATAGAACATCAGAGCTGGGAGAAGTCGTTCCTCCAATGCCCTGCCTAGACAGAGAGGGCAGCTGAGGCCCGGAGGTGGGGGCTTGCACAGGGTCCAATAGTGGGCTGGAGAGGCAGCGAGCTGGTGCTCCCTCCACCCCACTCGTCCACTTTCTCCTTGCAGCCTGCACATCCACACGAGCACCTGTGCTACGCTCAACCTCCTGCGGCCAAAGTGAGGAAGCAGGCTTCTAAGGAATGAGCTTTGCAGCTGGCCCCCACCCTCCCCTTCTCCAAGTCTCCCTGCAGGGCGCTCCTCCGGGAAGAAACACGGCATTTGGGTATGACATGGTACTGAAGTCAAAGCGCCCTAACCTGGGGGTCCAGCTCCAGAATGGGCCATCTCTGTGACTGGGCAAGCGACGCTCTCCGAGCCACTGGGGACAGCAGTGCTTGTACTACGGAGCGACACAGTGAATAGCTGAGACGGTGCGTGTAGAACCCTTACACAGGACCCGAGCACAGGAAGGTGTGTTAATTGGCAGCAGCTCTCATATCTCCACCACGGACTCCTGCTCCCGGCATCTGTCTTTCTGGCAGGAATCCACCACCTCAAACCCGTCGCATCACCTTGAAATCGTTCCCTGTGTGATGGCCCAGATCCAAACCCATCTGTTGCAAAGTTTCCTCCGCCCCAGAAACACTGATCTCTCACTGCGCAGATGCCAGTTGTGCTAATTTTAACTTCTGCGGTTTCTGTGTCTCCTTCTTGGACACAACCTTACCATGAACCCCAAGCCCTGCGACCGCGAAAAAAATCGCGATTTCAGTTGTGCATCTATGGTTATTAAGCTCGAGTTTATTACAAGGACACAAACTGGAAACAATTTCAAGCTCTAACAGCTGGAGTGGATTTAAGTAAACAGTGGAATAATTTCAGCTACTAAAGATGGTGTTTACAAAGCATTTTTAGAAACTGTTTACAAAAAGATTTTTTGACATGGAGAAATCCCTATGCAAAATTGTTTAAATGTCAGTTACTATTTCTGTATGCACGAAGAAAGGGAGGGACAGAAGGGAGGGAGGGAGGACAAGAGAGGGAATGAGGGGGAAACAGACGCGACGGGATTTCTAGCTGAAGATAAGGAGCCAAGCACATGCGTTATTTTCGCTCCCTTTTGAAACCCCACTAAAGTAACAAAATGATGTACAAGAACCAAGAAAATGCAGAGAGGACAACAGGAACAAGACTTTGAACGGTGGAGAGCAGATGTCCAGAGGCGACAGACGTCCTAGAGCTGCGACAGCCAGGTCCTCAGCCAGCAGCGAGGAAAGCTGAGCCCCTGACGTAGGACTCAGGGATGGAGGGCTGCACGCTGGAGTCCCGGCACGGCGCAGGGAGTGCTCGCTGGCGCACTCTGGAACACGGTGCAGCAGTAACCACTGAGGCAGGGGTCTGCATGGCCCACGGCCCGGCCGTCCCAGCCCTCAGGGCATGCGGACAGAAACTTGAGTGTACGTCGGACAACAGAATGGGCAGGCACGTGTACAGAAGCTTCAAACACGCCAGTCCCAAGTTTGAAACTATCCAATAACCCAACAACTGGGGAATGAACTGTGACACATTCACATAGTGGAATTCCACACGGAGAAAGCTATTGCTCCACCTGACAACAGGGACGAATTTCACACACCCAGGATTGCGCTGACGAGCCAGATGTAAAAGAGGACACACGGCAGACCTCCATTTTTACGAAGTTTAAAACCAGCTGGGACTTAGGCACGTGTGGTGTGGCAGGCACTTCTAAACGACTGCAAGGATCCCGCCTCCTGGCTGTCGCGCCCGCACACAATCCCCACCCCTGGAGCGTGGGCTCGATCCAGCACCTTGCTTCTAACGAGCAGAACATGACAAGAGAGACAGGACATCTCTTGTGAGATGAGGTCACAGAGACTCTGGCTTCTACCTGGCTCACCCTCTCCTGCCCTTTGGCTTGTCACTCTGAAGGAAGCCAGTGCCACGGTGCAGCTGCCCACATGGCAAGGAACCAACGGAGGCCCCTGGCCACCGGCCAGTAAGCACAGGCCATCAGTCTGGTGGCCTGCAAGGAACTGAATCCCCAAAACCACCACCTGAGTGACGCTGGAAGTGAATCCTGCCTGTCCCGAGCCTTGAGATGACCCCAGCTCCACCTGACACCCTCCCCGCAGCCTGGGAGACCCCGAGCCGAGGGTCCAGGCAAGCCACACCCAAATTCCTGAGTCACAGGACCATGAGAAAATAACCACTTGTTGTCTTAAGATGCTAAGTTCTGGGGTAATGTTGACGCAGTCATAGATAACTTACACAGATTTTGGTGGCAGAAGTAGGGTGCTACCATAAGAGTTACCTAAATTTGTGGAAGTGGCTTTGGAAGTGGGCAGTGAAAGAAGAATTCTGAGGGAGCATATTCAATTGCCTTGAATAGACGGTTATCAGAAACAGCCTGTGAGGACATCGCCAGCGATGTGCACAGGAAATGAGGAACCCATCTCTGGAAACGGGGGGGCATCCTTGCTAGGGAGCGGCAGAAAGCTCAGCGACACTCTCACCTGCAGCTGGAAAGCGGAGGTTAGACCTAGTGAGGTGGCAGATCCAGCTAAGGAGATTTCTCAGCAAAGCACTGAAGGTACCACCTGGTTTCTTCTTGCTGCTTACAGTAAAATGTGTGTGGGGGAGAGAAACGGAGGGAAGGACTGTTAAAAAAAAGCCAGAGCATGAGGGCTTTGAAAATTTTCAGTCTCTCCAAAGAACAAAGATATGACATTAAGAAATGGCTTCTGAACAAATCCCACCAGAACACGCCCAGATAAAACTAGCAGTGCAACTCTGCAAACTTTCGCTAAGAACTCAGAGAAGGCGTGGTGGCCTTCCAGTGCAATCTGTCACCGAAAAGGCCCTTTGAAGAGATTCAAGGTGTGCCCGTGATGCTCCCAGTCCCACAGCGGGGCCTCCGGGAGCTTGCAGATGCCCCTCCGCTCTCCAGCCGCGCAGCGGGGGCTCGTCCACGAGAAAGCTGTGCCTCCCCTTTGTGTAACGCGCCAACCCCAGTGGGACTCACAGGAGCCCTGCGAAGCCTTCGGGAGAGTTGCTGCAGCGAAACACGGGCAGATCAGGCTGAACGGGACAAAGGCACACGACATGAATGGAGGAAGTTGGGTTCCCAAAAGCTTACCGGGCAGGAAGCAGGCTGCGGAAACTACTCAGTTGGAAACACGTGCTACCTTTCATGAAAAAGGATGAACAACTCAGAGAACGGAACCAAGAGCCCGGAACGGGGAGCCAAGAACCAGGGTGATTGTTCTCAGACCTCACATCTGCCCAGCTGTGTTTCAGAGTCGCTAAGAGCCAATGATTCCTCGATGCCTTCTATTTGCCCCCGGTTGAACAGGCACGTGTGCCCCCACCCACCATCGTATGGTGTGTCGGGAGGGTGGGGGCAGGAATCCGCCCGCGTTAGTGTTGACCGAGGAGCCGCGTCCACGCCTAGGCCCCACTCAGATAATGAGGACCCAGGCTCTGAGATGATGCTGTCATGAGATGAGATTTTGGAGCCTAGTGGCGGGGCGATTATATTCCGCCTGCGAGCGGGGCATCGATCGCAGGGAAGTGAAGATATTCTGGTGGGCAGTTTCAGATGTGGCCCTGGTGACCTCACCTCCCGATATTCCTGTGTGATCCCTTCTTCCTGAGTGAGGGCTGGACTCAGCGACCTGTTATCAATGAACAGAATTCTACTACATGATGAAACCGAGGCCCTGTTTATTTTTTACTTTGAATTCTAAAGAGTTTCAATCTCACAGAGTAACTGCAAAGACACAGATAAGAAGAAGTAAAGCTGAACCTTACTAATGGTGAAGCTGCAGACCTCAAGCACTTAACCATCACGCTGCTCTTTCCCTAGGCTTCGGAACCAGCGGAAACTGGCTAACATCCCAGCTCTACTGCCCCATGTGACAGGGAGTGAGTTATTCATATCCGAGCCTCAGTTTCCCTACCTATAAAGTGGGGATAATTATATCTAACTCACGGAGTAGTTTTGAGTATCAATCTACGCAGTCCTTCACATCATGTCCGGCATTAACTGACTGTTATGGCTGCATCCAAACCTCCCCCTATATGCCTGGTCTTGACCATGTGGCCTGGAGATTAATCCCTGCCTCTGCATCAGAGACCCAGAGGCCACCAACTTCCTCCTCCTCTTCCCCGCGCGATCCATCCGCGAGTCCTGTAAATGGGGCTTCCCTCCTATCTCCCTCACCTCTCTGTTCTCTGTCTCCTCTCTTCATCTCTTATGAGAATTGCTGGAAAAGAACCTGGCTGGTCACCCTGACTTCAATCTTTCCCCCCAAATTCTCCACCCGACAGCCAGAAGGTTCAAACTGTGCTCACGTCTCATCCTGTCCAAAACATCTGCACGGCTGCAGCTATTGTGTGTCAGACATGGAACTTCACGTACACGATGCCCTAGTGTGTTTTCTGATGCTATCACAGGATACCACAGACTGGGTAATTTATACAGAAAAGAAATTTATTTCTCATGGTTCTGGGGATGGGTAAGTCCAATACAAGGGGCCGGAATCTGCGGGGGCCTCCTGCTGCTCACAGCCCGGCAGAGGCATCACACGGCAAGAGAGTAGGAGCACACCAGCTCAGGCCTCCCTTCCTCTCCTTATAAAGCCACCAATCCCATCCTGAGGGCCCCACCCTCGTGACCTCATCAAACCCCAGTGACCTCCCAAGGGTCCCACCTCCAAATACCATTAATCTAGGAATCTGGGGATAAAAGTTTTAACACAGGAACTTTTAGGGGACACAACACGTTATCCTTTAATCCTCACAACGACACTGCCAGGTAGGTGCTTTGGGATGGAGAATGACAGTCTCTGTGGGGTAGCGTTCCTTGCCCAAGGTCACAAGGCTAGGAGATGGAGGAGGCTGGGATGGAGCACCTGCTCCCATCCCGGGCTCCGTCCACTATGCCCGGCCCCAGCTCCCGAAGACAAGGCGCAACACCGGCCTCCGCGTGTGTCGCCTCTCGTCCCCCTGGGTTTGCAAAGCATTGTCATTCAGATTCTCATCTGTCCGCCACGCAAACCCTTCAAGGTGCGGAGGGTGGTTATGCTACCCCATCATACGGGTGAGGAAACAGACTCTGGAGGCAATGCGGCCTGCCAAAGGTGCGTGAGTGACTCTCACCCGGTGTGTCTGTCTCAACCCTTCACTGCCTAGTCACCTCACTAACCAGCGCCCTTCGCCCATTCCCTTTGCAACAAGCAACAGACCGAGGCGGAAGGGGAGGAAATTCGCACACTCACCTGAGCTATCAAATCTCCATTTTCGGCATGGACCAAAATCACAGCTCCCAGCCCCTTAAGGAAGGTGAAGGCTTCATAGAGCTGAGGAGAGACGGACAGGGATCGGTGTGAGACAAGAGCGTCGCAGCCCGTGCGCTTACAGAGACTGCTCTTCTGCTCACGCCGCCGTCCCCGCCGGCTCGCAGACACAGCGTGGCTGCTCTGCTCATACCGACGGAACACGCTGTCCACAAACCAGACGAGGACAGGATCATCCCTTGGCCATGACACATTCCAGATCCAAAAGCAGGGGCTGGGTAGGGGGAGGGCAGAACTGATCCACGTCGTGCCCCGGGATGTGAGCTTTCAGATGTAGACAGCAAACGGGGGGCACGTGGAGGCATGTTTGGGAACCCACACCCAAAGACTGCTTGATTCCACCCATGCCCGGGCTTTGGTGGCTAGAACGAGACAGGGGGAATCACGATTATGCCTGCACGTCACAGGCCTGCATGTCACATGCTACTTTTTTCCATGAAACTGAACCAATTTTCAGTTTTTCAAATGCCTTTTGCTGATTGCTGATGCCCTCCAGGGCACCCTGGGGCGAATTGCTTTCTATAACCCCAAGTGTTTATTTGAGAGGCAGGACATGGAGTGATTCTCCCACTGCCCACCGATTCCCTAGTAGTAACCGGTAACGGCTCACTAGCACTCGTGTGGCACCCCCTCTGTGCCAAGCCCTGCCCTAGCACTTTACTTGTATTGAATCATTCAATCCTCTGACAACCTCTGTGAGGCAAGTGCTCTATAAGCCTAAGGCACAGAGAGGTTGGGAAAGCCGCCCCTGGCTGCACAGCAAGCTGCTGGTACGGCCAGGGCTTGCAGCCACGCAGCCTGGCTCTAGCCTCCTGGCCTCTCCACCACACTAACGAGTAGGGGCAGGAGGGTGACAACAAAACAACACAGGAGACCCAGTGGTGTAAGAAGGCCAGGTGCAACTCTACACCTGGAGAACAACTTACACCATCATCTTCCTTAGCTCCTTGCACCTACCTAACAATTGTTTGAGGTTGGCAGGGCCAGAGATTTTACATCTTACAGATGAGAAAACTGAGAAAGGAGGTGACTTGCCTAACATCTTGCAGTTGGCGCAAGGGAAGGCCAGGGCTCTCCCCTGTGTCAGAGCCGATGAAATGGTTCCTAGCGCTGCCTGAGCCCCAGAGCCCGCCGCAGAGCTTTCAGGAAGTACGGGCTGCTGACGTCTGCAATGCGCTCTAAGAAGCTGCACTTTGGATGAGCTCCCCAGATGATGCTGAAGACAAGCCGGGTTGGGGAGCCACCATGCCAGGGACCCCACTGCACCCCACTCTAATAGAGAGGAACAAAAGCCCAGTAGGAGCAATGACTGACACAAGGTCACACATCAGTTCAGTGCCGGAACCAGGACTTGAACCCAGAGCACTCCCTGCCAGTTCTCACCATCTCCCCTGCCCTGTGCTGCCTCGAATGACAACATTGGCCCAGTCCTGCAGGGCAGGAGAGGAGACAGGGACCTACCTGGCTGTCGGACATTTGGTAGAGATCCTTATAGGCCATGTAGACTTGGAAGGAATTGACGCCTGTTTCAAGATAAAAAGGAAAACAGAAAAATACGCTTAAGGAAAAAGAAGCATGTCCTTCCAGTAAATCAAGGATGGCAGTGTGGAGTGGTAGCCCCAGGAGAGAAGGGGCCATCAGAATTCACAGTGGGGATACCTAACACAGTCAGGGGTGTGGGCGGGGGTCACAGGAAGCTTCTGGGGAAGGTCATAACTAAGCTGGATCTGAAGGTGTGGAGGAGGAGGAGGAAGAGGGGAGTCCCCAGGCTGAGAGGGGGCTGTCTGTGGGCATGTACGACAAGGACGACGAATGGACACAAGTTGGGCAGTTCCTAGAAAGCTGTTGGAAATGCAGGAGCTGTTCCTATCCCATTTGTTAAGAATCGTGCCACAATACACATAACATAAAATTCGCCATCACAACCAGCTGACACTGCCCAAGTCCATGGCATTTAGTACATTCACAATGTCAGGCACCCCACACCTCTCTCTAAGAACGCGTGTGCTCTTAAAGCAAGGGAGTGGCACGATCAGTCTGTCGTGGCAGGAGGCCTACCCCAGAAGCTGTGCAGAGGACGCCTGTGAACGGCAAGGAGAAACGGAGGCAGGTGGGGAGTGCTGAGGCTCCGCTCCGAGCCAAGAAAGGAGCTGCAGGGATGGAGCAAGAGAGCGGGGACTCGAAAAAGTCACATGTGGGACTTAACCACACAGCACACTGGCAGGCCAGGGGCAGTGGGGGATGGGAGGGGGCAGACTTTTCCCTAATTCACCTTCAAGTTGTTTGAGGACAGACACCACATCTCATATCTCATTTTGTCTTGCACATCTGAAACATGCGCTATGCAAGTAAGGCTTCCTAATGGAATCAGGAAATGTTTGGATATGAAAAAAAGAATTTAAAGCAGAAGTATTAAACGGGATTCAGTTTTTTTACACTAAGCAATAGTGAAGACAAGCCAAAAATCTTTGGGTTTTTTTGTAGAAAACTATGACAATAAAATTTTTTTCCCAAAAGATCAGGAAAATTTTTAAAAATCGTATTCAGAGATGAACATAAAAATATCGCTCTCTAATTTATCAAGTAGACTTACATAAAAATAATATGACAATTAATAGATATTGTATTCCTTGTAAAGATTAACTTCTTTAAAAAATACAAAAACCAAAACTCGGTTTATAGACACAGAACAAATATCGATGGGAAAACAGGTAACACCACAGTGAGAGGTAAATTCATAGCCTTAAATATTTTATTGTTTTTTAAAGGGATGGGGAAGAGTATATAAACCAAATAAGCTTCCACAACAAGCAATTTTAAAAGAACAAAATGAAAATTCACCAGGAATTAGAAGTAAATAATACAGACAGGAGTAGGAATAATGAAGTAGAAAAAAAGTGGTATAATTAATACATATACCCTAGAACTGGTTGCCAGGGAGGGATGGAGCAGGGTAAAGCTATCTCAAATTAAAAGCTACCATGAAAAGTCATGATAGATTTGACTTGTTATCAATGGAAACCTTCTGTGAGTTCATTCTTAAAAACTCAAAATAAAAAGCAAACAACCAACATCGTTAACATATCTGCAACAAATTTAACAAAGGATTTTTAAAAATCCTATTTAAAGAACATCCATCAGTGGTTACTTTGAGGAGGAGGAGGGGCTTGTGATTGTAACAGGGCCCAGGAAAGAGTCTGCAAGGGTGGTTGGCAAAATCCCATTTCTTGCCTGAGTGGGGTAATCTCATAATAATTCATAAAGCCACATATTTGGTTTGTGTGGTTTTCTGTATCTGTGTTCTACTTGATATTTAAAAGGATTAAAATAAAAACCAAGAAGCAAAAAACAACAAAGGCAAACAGTATTGTTAGACAATTTAAGAAAAAGCAAATGGCTAACTAATAAAGATAAGATTTGGTCTTATTCATAATCAAAGTAATTACAATTAAAACCTCAATATTATGCCGTATTTTAAAATCTATTGTCCAATGCTAGCGAATATGCCTCAACATGAGACTCAAATTGGCACAGTTTGCAAGCGCTTAGAAAACCAATTTAGCAATACATATCGAGAGCTGTAAATGTTTCCATACTTCTGGCCGGATAATTCTACTAGAGCCTCAGGAAATACAGTAGGCCCTGACAGTCACAGAGACCTCCAGATTCTCAAAGGCCATCATCACATGTTTTTTCCAAGGAGGGTCCATGGAACACGAGTTCTAGACGATTGTATGGAACACCAATTGGGTTGTCAGCCTATTTATTCTATAATACCCTTCAATTCTCAGAACTCGCATAACTTTTCTAGCAACTTCCCTTTTCCCCTTTCCACCCAGGAACCTTGAAAACAGCCATGCTCATACAATGTGACCCTAGACCACGGACCAGGGCTGGGCACCTGACAGATGCTAAACTGAACCAGCAGGAGGAACTGAGTCCAGTAGATGCCAAAGGACCCCTGGCTGACCTCTGAAGCACAGAGGCACACCCAGAAAGAGGGTGGCTGCTGCATTCCACCGTGAGGACCAGGGCAGTGGAGAACGCAGGCCTCAGCTAAGATAGTAGAGCTGACTCAAGGAGAAAAGCAGAGATGAGTGGGGGAACAGACTCTCTCGTGGGAGCCTGGACACACACAGCTACCACTGAAGCAAATGTGCTTCCTTTGGCTTAGCCCAGTTCTGGAGGGCTTGTGTGGTTTGCAGTCAAGCACAGGGATGTTGAGATCTACACTGGATGAAGAAAAACTGGATTCATCAACAATAAACAGGTTTCATTACTGCAGAGCTTCTCCCAAATTTGAACATGATGATGTGCATTAAGAATATTCAAGAAAAGATTAAACAAGGAGCATTTCCCAAACTTACTGGACCCAGAAGCCCTTTTTCTTAGAATATTTATCTTCTCACTGATCAAATATTGACTGAATATTTACTGTGCACAAACACTATTCCAGAAGTAGGGATACAGCTGTGAACAAGGCATAAAGGATCCTTGTCTACATTCTAGGGGGAATGGCAAGCAGTAAACAAATAAATAAGATGGCTTCACATAGAGATGGGTGCCAGGAAGAGATTTAACAGGCTGGTCAATTTTTTTAAATTCACGGAATTCTTGCAGCAATCTCCATCAGGAGGCAGAGTGCATTTCCCCACTCCTTGAATCTGGCTGGTCTTGTGACTCAGGAAGCAGATGTTACACTACACGAGTTCTAAGCCTGAACCTCAAGAGGGCTTGTAGCTTCCGCTCTCACCCCTGGGAACCGAACCGTGAAGATGCCCCCCTGGGTGCTGAGAGGATCCAGCCATCCCGGGCAGGCCCAAGGCACGAATGAGCCGGAAGTAAACAGCAGAAGTGCCCAGCTGAGCCCAGGCCAACGTGCCTACTCATAAGGTTAGGAGGAAATCACCAATTGCTGTTTTTTACTATTTGTGGTAAAATACACATAACACAAAATTTACCATCTTAACCACTTTTTACTATACAGTTCAGCATTAAGTATATTCATGTCCTTGTGCAACCATCTCCAGGACTTAACATGTTGTAAAACTGAAGCTCTGTCCCCATTAAACAACAACTCCCCAGCACCCTGCAAACTTCTGACAACCACCACGTGACTTTCTATCTCTAGAAATGCGACTGCTCTAGGTATCTCATATCAATGGAATCATTTAGTATTTGTCCTTTGTGATTGACTTATTTCACTTAGTATAATGTCCTCCATATGCAGCATGTGTAAGAATTTCCTTCTTTTTAAGGCTGAATAACATCCCATTGTATGGATATACCTCATTTTGTTTATCTATTCAACTGTCAGCAGATGCTTGGGTTGCTTCTATCCTTTAGCTACTGCAAATAATGTTGCTATGAGCATGGGTGTGCAAAGATCTCTTTGAGCCCCTGCTTTCAATTCTTCTGGGCATATACCCAGCGGTGGGATTACTGGATCGTACGGTAGTGCTAGGCTTGATTGTTGAGGCGCCTCCACACGTCTCCCACAGCAGCAGCACCATTTTACCCTCCCACCAACAGTGCACAAGGGCTCCAAGCTCTCCACATCCTTGCTAACACTTGTTATTTTCTGGTTTGTTTTTGTTGGTATGGTAATCATCCCAATGGATGTGAGATGGTATTCACTGTGGTCTTAACAGTGGCTGTTTTAAGTCACTAGATTTTTTTTGGTGGTTTTTATTTTATACAGCAAAGGCTAATTAATGTAGAAGTTGGTACCTAGAGGCTGGGTGCTGCAGTGGCCAAAGCCCACAACATGCAGCCCTGACTTCGGGATCGACTGGTGAGTAGAGGTCGGAAGAGTAGTGTGGGCACTATTAGGAAAAGTTGGAAAACAGTCAATTAACTCTTAGCAGATAGTCTAAAAGGGACTATTAATGGGTCAAATAATTAGAAAAAGTCACTTGTGAGAACTTGGAACAAAATGTACCCCGAGAACTTGGGAATCCAGCTGAGATGATTTCCGTGAACGCTGAAAATGTCAATTGCCTTCTTACAGCTCTATATGATGAGGTACAAGAAGAAAGAGATAAAAAGGAACTGAGAGATGAGAAAGGAACTGAGAAAGAGATAAAGAAGGAAGTGTTCAGTCTGCAAGCAGAATTTAGCAGACACGCAGGAGGCCCATGATTCGCCGGACTGGAAAATGAAATTGTTTCTCATCTCTGCTCGGGACTGCCTACAAAATTCTCGAAGTAAAAAATGGCCTCAGGGAAAAGATCACATCAGGGATATATCTGTAACTCTTGGCTGTGACCTCAGAAAAATCTAAGTTGGTGCCCAGTAAACTTCCTCAGCTAGACAAAAGGGCTTCTAAGAATCATAAAGGCATTGTCACACCGCACACGGACAGTCACCTAAAATACACTTGTCTCAAAAAAGACATGCTCAGTAGACTAGAATCTGATACACTGGAAACCCACAATGCTTTTAAGAAAGTTGTACCACCTTTGACTAAAAGAGATTGAGATGGCTAAAAATGAAAAGGGGGCTCTGTCTGACAGCTTCCTATGTGTACGGAAAAGTTGAGAAAGTTACTCAGTGCCAAATGTGGGCCTTTTTTTTTTTTTTTGGAAAAGAAACTATATCTCAAAGTGTCAAACCAAGAGACTGGAACCTGCACTATGCAAAGCAATGGCCTAGTGCAGGGGACTTTTTGGTAAAGGACTAGATTAGTAAATGATTTAGGTTCTGTGGGCCACATACAGTCTCGGTCACACGTTGTTCTTTGCTGTTGCTGTTTGCTTTGTTTTTTAAAGCCTTTAAGAATGTAAAAAACATTCTTAGCTCAAAGGCAATACATAAGCAGGCCACAGGCCAGACTTGGCCCACAAGCTATGTGCAGTTTGCCAACCCCTGAACTCAGGCACGACTCCCAGAGAGAAAGCCTGGGTCCTGCTGAGGGAGCAGCTCCTGCTCCCAGCGCAGGTGGACCTGCAAGCACATGCCCAGCTGGACCCCAGAACTTCTAAGGAGTCATGACGGAACATCCCACTTTTTCTCCTTTTAGATGAGTGTGTTTACTGTGGTTACCCTGTCACTGTACCACACTGTATGCTGGCTGCATGTGGGTAGCAAACATCACTTAAAACCTTTTTAGTTCACAGGTGTTTGGATCAGGAGAAGCCACACCCAAACAGCCTCATCTGTATCCCATGTTAACGCTGATAATGAGATACTGGACTTGGAGCCTTACGCTGTAATTGGATGAAATTTTTATGGTTGCAGGGAGAGGGTGAGTATTTTGCACATGGGAGGAATATAAATATTTGTGGCCAGAATGAGGCATTATAGTACATTAAAATGGTCACAAACTCTTTGAAGTTCCTCCTGGCAAGGGATGGAGTCTTTTCCCCCATCCCTTGAACCTGAGCTGGTCTTTTGACTTGCTTTGGCCAACAGGATGCAATTGAAATGATGTGCACGAGTTCCAAGCTGAAGCCTCAAGAGGCCTTTCAGCATCTATGCTCGCCCTGTTGGAACACTGCCACTATGGGAAGAAGTCCCACAGAGCTGTTGGAGGATGAAAGATCGCTCATGAGCTCCCCAGCCATCCCAGTTGAGGCCCAAATGTCACAGTGAGCCCAGGCAAGATCTGCAGAAGGCTGCTCAACTGAGCCTAGCCCAAGCTGCCAACCAACAGAATGCTGACTATTGACTATGTTATAAACCCAAGGTGTGGGTAGTTTGTTACACAGCTAATGCTAACTGATACACAGGACAATGTGATAAAGAGACAGTGAGATTTCTGGAAGAAAGATTCAGAAAGTTCATGCAAAAAGGGGAATAATACTGTTTATACCCTTTATATAATGCCCTTGCATTGCTGTTCTATGAAAAGTAACCAACGGCCCGACCCACAGGAAGCACTCAGCCAATGTGAGTTCCTTTCCTCACTACAATGTGTTTTTTCTCCTCCTTTCAACAGTTTCTAAATTAAGGTTTCTATTTTGAGACTGAAGTGCTGCTGACATCCAACAAAACCAATAATTATTATTAAGTGTTTGGGGTCTGTAGCTTAGACATCATAGGCAGAACTCCCTTATCAGTGATTTATTATAATAAATTCCATCCCGAGGGATATTCATTCTCCGCTGTCAAGTCCACACAGAGCCTCAGAACTAGCCTGTTCTAGAATAATTTCCCCTTGTGCCTTGGGATTTCTAAAATAAGCCAGGAATTGAATGGTCTAAGAACAGATTCAAGCTGTGGATGAGGGGCCGTGAGCGAGCCTCAGGGAGACCAGGAGGGTGACTTGCCCGGGTCACACAGCCAGGAGGAGGGAGATGCGGGATCTGACCCCAGGCCATCTGGCTGCTGGGGTCTTCCCACATCTTGCTGCTTCCTGTAAGGCACGTGACACTCAGGAAGTTGCCTGATTGCACATGTGTGTGTAAGAGCGAGAAAGAGAGACTGCCAGTTTTAGAAGATGGAAGCAAGTGAGAGACAGAGCCAGCAACTTGTGCTGCTGGTACGAGTCAGTAGGGCAGGCTGGTGCTCGTCCCCGAGCCAGACTGTGCCCCCACACGGAGGGCAGGAGCACCCAGCATCCACTCAGAGCTGTCTGCTCTGAGAAATACTGGCACAGCAAGCCTGGGTGTCTCCACACAGACATCCTCCCACCGCACCATTTGAAATGGCAAAGAATCGGAACGGCCCGCAGTGGGTGCAGTGATGCGTTCCCAAGACCTCCAGTTCAGGAATGAAGGATCTGTCCCCCAGGGTCTGGGACAGCTGCAGACAGATGACCCTCAGCTGTGAGCCCTGCTCAAACCGCCTTCAAGGAAGGGAGCTGCCTGGCTCATGTATGCAGGTAAACCGTCCACAGGCCTTTGCCTTGCGAGTCACTAGCCAAGGGAGGAAAACAGCTCTCTGCCCTCTTCCAGGGGATGTAATAGATATCAAGACCCCAACAATGCCACCGCCCCCCGCGAGCTGGGTGACCCTCACTGACAGTTGGCCTGGGCTCAGCTGGGCACTTCTGCTGTTTACTTCCGGCTCATTCGTGCCTTGGGCCTGCCCGGGATGGCTGGATCCTCTCAGCACCCAGGGGGGCATCTTCACGGTTCGGTTCCCAGGGGTGAGAGCGGAAGCTACAAGCCCTCTTGAGGTTCAGGCTTAGAACTCGTGTAGTGTAACATCTGCTTCCTGAGTCACAAGACCAGCCAGATTCAAGGAGTGGGGAAATGCACTCTGCCTCCTGATGGAGATTGCTGCAAGAATTCCGGCCCTCCTGTCCGCATCCACTGTTAGGCTGTTAAACCTGTATGAAGCCCAGGGAGTGATGTGGAAAACTGCTCAGGACTTAACCTTAGGTGAGAAAAGCAAGACACGAAATTGACAATAGCCTTGGATTATGACTCTGTGTGTGGTTGTGGTGTGACTCACAGTAACTGCGACGAAAGGATGATGCCTTCCCGATGTTAGACATATGAAGATCCAAATTGATCAGTGGGCAAAGAATACAATCAGACATTCACGTAAGGAAAAATATACGCAAAATGTTTAGCGTAATTAGTAATTAAAGAACTGCAATGAAAGCAACAATGGTAGAATGTCCTTAAACCACAGAATTAGCAAGGATTTCACAGAAGCAGCGACACCCAATGGAGGAAACATATAGGGCTGGAAATTCCAGCATGGGATTTGTGGGCGCACAAGTGGATGCATCTTTCAGGAAGCCGCTTTGGATAAGTGGCTTGGTCTTGAAAAACGCTAAAACTTTTGACCTCCTCATTCCATTTCTGCAAATCTAAGAAAGAAAAGTAGACATGCAAACAAACATTTATATACAAAGATGCTCATTATAACACGATTTATAATAAAACCAACAGAAAACCTAAATGCCCCTCAAAAAGAATATCATTGAGCAAATTAACAATTACATTGTGTATTATGAGCCATTAAAAAGTTACTGATGAAGAATCATGTCACTCAAAAAACGTCAAGTGAAAAAAGAAGGGTTGCAAACAACAGCTACCAGACAGACGCACAAGGGAGAAGAGCCTCCGGAGATGGGGATGGAGCCTTAATCCTTTCCACGAAGGGGAAACTGTCACTGCCGACAGAACCAGGGGAAAGACATTTTTTTCCCTTCTATTTTCTGGCTTTTCAAATATTGGGGATTATGCTACTTTTACAATGAGAAACACAGCGTATGTATTTCAAAAATTGCGAACACACCCTTGCTCTCCGTGGAGCGCCTCTGTCTAGGCTGCCCGCGCAGGAGCCCCCGCCCGTCCCTTTCTGGACTGAGCGCCCGCGCCTGCTCGCTCTGCTCTGTTGCCCTTTGCTTCCTTTGTGTCCTCTGTTCAGCTGACCCCATTCAACAGAACGCACATGGCATGGTGTTCACACTGCGCAGGGACACCTGGCGTGAACTCAGACACAGGGGAGCCAAGGTGGGAGGCAGAGACGTATAGACATGGACCCCTCCCCAACAGAGCTTGGGGCTTAACGGAAGAGCCAGACAGCCAGCGTCCCACAATGCAAGCACAATGGAAGAAGTACCCCCAAGAGTCCCAAGTAACTGGCTTTGGATATTTAAGGAACGCAGCAATTCCAACTGGGGAATGGAAGAAGGTGCTGGCTGAGCTGGGTCTTGAAGGAGAGTGGCATCTGGTGGGCAGAGGAAAAAGGGCATTCCTGGCCAGGGAACTGCATGAGCAAAGGCCCCGCAGCGTCACAGGTTTCGGGGACAGCAGCCAGGACAGCAAGTCCCCAGGACGGGTTGCAGCAGAGGAGGAAGAGTGAGGCTAGATCCGCGAGGGCCTTGCATGCCCAGCTATGGAAACGGGGCCCACTTCTGCAAGCAAGGAACACCTCCAGGGGGCTTCAAGGAGAGCACAGACTCTAGAAGGAGTGGCCCGTTCCTTCGCTGTTTACGTGGCAGTGCACAGCTCACAATCGTGCAGAGCAGGTGCGGGTAAAGGCATGTTTCGCTCCATGTGATCTTTGGATCTACCCAGGAGCCAGGGACTCCAAAGCCTCCTCCTGGGGCTGTAACTGACCTTTGTCCTGGACCAGCACCTCCAGCTCCTCCCGAACGCCATCGTACCAGCTCGTGATGTCCACGTGCAGGGAGTAGTCACAGCAGGATTTGGTGTCAGCTGCTTCATGCCACTTCTCAAAGGAGCTCAGCAGGCTGGACCCAGGCTCGGGAACAACGTGGTCAACTGGGGCAGAGAAATGCGTGTCACGATGCTTAGGACCCAAGCGTTCCAGTGGCAGCCACATCACCGCCACCGTCACCATCACCATCCTTGCTATCATCACTCCCACCATCATTGCTGTCACACTGCCATCACTGTCACCATCACCAACCGCAGCATCAGCAGTGACATTGTCACCACCAACTTTGGTCATCACCGCCATTGACAGCAGCAGCAGCACAGCTATTCATCCAATGCTCTGTGTCAGACACTGCCGAGGCTTTATGTAAATTACCCCATTTAATCCTCACAACCATCCTGTAATGTGAATATTAATATCCCCACTTTGCAGATGAAAAAACTGAGGCTCAGACAGGGTAACACACTTGTCCAAGGTCACACATCTGGTAAGTGGAGGGGAAAAGATTCCCTTAGACCTGCTGAAATCTTACCCGCTGCTCCACGCTGTCTCCCAAAGCACAGAATGTCACGATGAAAAGAACCTTAGAGATTAAACAAGTTACCTTCGACATCCATTTTTCAAATAAAATCTTAAATGTAATGTAGATCAGAAAGGGGAGCCGCCTGTCCTTTCGACCTCACTTGACCTTGCAAATCCTTGCAGCAATTTCTCTGCACACCCGCCCTTCACAGTCATGCGCCATGAAGAGCACTCTCCACTCCCTTCTCCCTCTCACTCCTCCATCTACCCACAGCGTCAGCCTTTGCTAATGTGACCCTCACTTCTCCAGGTCTGATGCAAGCATGCCATCCTCACTCTCTCGGCCTCTCATGGCACAAGGAGTCACTCTCTCCTTCCTTAAGCTCACTCCTTTGTGCATGGCCACACGGCCAGCTGGCTTTTTCTAGCTTTCTGACCTACTTCTCTGGCTGCTGCTTTTCGATGTCCCTGAGCACTCTGCGTCCTCTACTTGTCCACGAAGTGACTGAACCTTAGTGACTGACCCTCAGCCTTGGTCCTGGAACTTTTCTTTCCTTGCACCTGCTCGTTAAAAGGGCCACTTCCTCCGAGATACTCTGAACCTAGTTGTGCCCTTGACCTCTCCACTGGGATGACTGAAAGCTCCTCAAAATCAAAATGTTCAGAACCTCATGCAATAGTGTCCCCTCCCCCACCCCACCTGCAAACCTGCCCCCCAATATCACCACCTGACAGCTCCACAAGCCAGAAACCACGGGGTCGCCCCTGGCATTTCCTTTCCCTCACATACCTACCATCCAGTCCATCGCCAAGTACTGTGGATCCGTCCCCTCCATGTCCCTGGAGCTGTCCTCTCTGTCCACTCCATGGCCAAGCCACCCTCACCTCTCAGCTAAACTGTACAATCACCTCCCCACTGGTCCAGCCACATCCCATCTGGGCCATTCTACCCTGGTCTCTTCAAACCCAAACAGATCACATCACTCCCTGCTTAAACTCTTTCAGTGGCTGCCCGTCGCCCATATGAAAAAAGCAAAGTCCTCACCTTGACCGCCAAGACCCAGCACCCCCCAACCTTCCAGTATCACCTCACGAGAGTCTACCCCTCAGTCTCCGCACCCCACCTGTGGCCCTTCCTGCAGCCTCTGGAGTGTGAGGTGCATTCTCCCACCACAGGGCCTTTGCACATGCTGTTCCTGCCTCCTGGTGCCCTCCGCCCTCTTCATCCAGTTAATTCCGATTCATCCAGATCCCTGTACAAATGCTGCTTCTTCAGAGAATGCTTTCCTGAGCCCCTGCCCTGCTGTTCAAAGCACCGTGCCCCTTTGTTTCATAGCACTCGTCACACTTTGTTGTCCCGGCGGGCAGTGAGCAGGGACTCCCTGCGAGGCGGCAAGGCCCTTGAGAACAAGCATCATTCCTGCTTCTGTCCACCTGGCACAGTGCCTGGTGTAGCACGACTGTCGATCAGCACCTGCTGAATGAAGAAATGGGACAGTGGCCCATGTTAGACCCCCTGACCGTAGTCCTCATGGTCCTTTCACAGGTTCTTGGTGTTGCTGAAACACACACTGAAAATTGCCCTTCACAGGAGGGGAGGGGAGGCTACAGGGCAGGGCTCCCCGGGGCCTTGGAGAAGGAGCAAGCGGAGATCCCAGGGACCCTGGCTCCTTGCTCAGGGTGCTGTCCCCTGCCCTGTGTGGGTCTCCTGAGCCTGGAGCTTCCATCTCCACTTCTCAGAACTCTCAGATGCCACGCACTACATTAAGGAATCTCATGGATGTGTCCAAACAAGCTCAGGGCCTCCTGTCCTAAAGCCCACGTCACAGACGAGGACACTGGGGATCAGAGAGGCTGCGTGCTGGCCCGAGCAGTGGGGCTCAGGCTCACACCGTGGTGGCCGGATCCACACCCAGGTCTGCCCGGGCCCAAGCCTGGGCCCTCCCCCTTTCCCAGCCCCCAGATCCAAGGGCCAAGCCACACCCGCCTGGCTCAGGGGTCTGGGGCAGCGCGGACCCTCCAGCTCTGCCCACATGGGGCCGGCTCTTGCCCCCCGAGGGCACTTCCACAGGGACTCGCAGGAGGGGCAGAGATGGGCAGGGCTGGGCCAGCTCACAAGCTGCCCACAATTGGAGAGCCTGATAGTTAAAAGAACATTTGCAATCAACTGTTGCCTTTTTAATTAAAATCACTTACTGAAATGGAATCCAAGCAAAAGCAGCTACTCACACAAAACACAAAACCACCACCAGGCTGCATGGGGCAGCTTCCCAGACAGGCCGCTGTGGTAGAATAGTATGACATGTCCACGGTTTTTCCTTCCTGCTCCAACCTCACTAAGGTCACTGGGGCAGAGCATACTCCTGGTGGCTTTGTGCTTGGCCATGTGACTGTGGCCAGCAGCAGTGGGCAGAGGTCACAGCATGAAAGTGAGGTGAAGAGGGGAGGAGTGGCAAATTCTGGCCAGCCCCCCACACTCTGCCACTCACCAGGAGAACAGACAGCTGGGGAGTCACAGGTACCAGAACGGGAGATCCATGGCACCCCGAATCCAACCTACAGCCAGGTAGAGCCACTCCAGCCCCCAGCCCCACTCCTGCAGACCCCGGAGTGGGAAAAACAAGCGTTGCTTGAGATCCGGGGGCTGTTTGTTACGCAGCATTACCATGGTGTTACGGCAGCAACACTGACAAATACAACCACTTCTAAGCTGTGGCACCTTGGGCAAGTTACTTTACCTCTCTGAGCCTCTATCTCCCCATCTGTCATATTAATACCTATGTCACTGGTTCCAAAACTTTAGCCATCTTCACAGCACCTTGCAGCATTTTTTTTTCTTTATATACCTATAATCCACACCTTCTTTACTTAATACTTTTCTTTAAATCAATTCCATTCTAAAACTCTAAATGCACCTTTAGTCTCATCCTGAGCCAAGTGCCTGGGGTGTGCCAAGCACTTGTGGTGATGCCAGTGATGAAGAAGAGAACTCACAGCCTAGGTCCCTAGGGCCAGGGACAGCGCCACTCACTGATCATCGTGGTCCCGCCCACCAGCGCTGCCTTGGTCCCTTGGAAGAAGTCATCGGCCGCAGTCATCCCCTGGCAGGGCTTCTGCAGGTACGTGTTGACATCAATACCTCCGGGAATCACCATCCGGCCGTTGGCCTCGACGATCTTCACTCCACCGGGAACGATCAAGTTCTCTCCCATTTGTCTGCAGGCAAACAACAGAGACGACTTTGGGTTCTTAAGAGGCAGATGGAAGGGGCTCTCACCTGTGCAACTTCAGTTCCACTTGGTAAACATTTCTGAGCCAGGCCCTCACAGGTCCTGGGTAGAGAGGGAGAGCTCAGGCCAGGCCCTGCCTAGGGGAGGGGCTGGGGGACAAGCCACAGTGTGATGAGGAGGAAAGCCACGTGGGCAGAATGCAGAGAGGGTCAGGCAGCACGCAGCAGGCCGCTTCGCCCAGCCTGGTCATCTGGGAAGCCTTCCAGGGAGAGGTGGTAGCAGAGCTCAATCCAACAGAGGTGGGACCAGCACCCATCAAGTGGCCAAGTGTGGTCTGAGCAGCCTGTCACTCTAGAGTACTTCACATACTTCTGGCAACGTGGAATCACAGCCTGGTCTAATTAGAGCCTGTGACTCGGTCGCCATGCTGGGGGGGCCACAGTACTCTAATTAGGGGCCCATTCATCTCAGGCCTGGTCATGGCCCTCTGCGAGCCTACTCTAATCTGCCGCCTTGAGCCCTGTGAGCTGGGAGGTATCCCACTGTGCAAAGGAGGACGATGGGACTCAGAGAGGTGTGGTGACTTGTCCAAGGCCACACAGTGAGCCAGTGATGGGCCCAGATGCAAGCCCAGGTCTCCCCAGGTGAAACATCAGGGCTCTGCCCGCCAGCCGGCTGCCTCCTCGCTTCCCTTACACGGGAGCGCAGACGCTGGCCACACCGGGAGCGAGAAAGCAAAGGAAACAGATCTTTTCTTTAGGTGCCAAGGCTGTGTCTGGAAGCCGTACATTCCTCCTTTCTCCCCTCATCTCCTCAACCCAATTCCAGAAATTGCAGGCAGGTAGAAGAAGGAAGAGCCATGAATTGAGTTAGCTGTTCCAGGGTGGAGCCCGGGCCTTGCCCTAAGCTACCCTGTAACGCGGGGCTGGCCCTTAGCAGCACTGGCCTGCCACTTCCAGAACAATGAAACAGGGGTCCACGTCTGCACGTCCCAGCCTCGGCGTGAGCATTAAATGAGATGCTGCCTTGTGGCATGGCAGAGAACCTGGCACAGAGGGGTACCCAGTGAATGCTAGTCCCTTCCCCACTCGCAGTCTGAACTTCCCAAATCTCTGAGGCCTCTATCCCTGACACACAGGACCATGGCACAGGTGCTTTGGGGCAGGACACCGGCCTCCCCTTCCATCTAAGCCAGGCAGCCTGGGGAGACAGGTGTCTTAACAGGTCTGTTGGGTCAACCCACTTTATAAGTCCATCTTCCAAGTAGACATCGGCGTAAAAGGACTGGTCATCGTTGATGATGCGTCCCCCTTTGATGAGGAGGCGGTCACTCTGAAAAGCAAAGCAAAGGAGTCAGGATCATTGAGGAAAAGCCAAGAGAAACTTTTTTCTTTTTAACTTTTTTTTTTTTTTTTTTGAAACAGAGTCTCACTTTGTTGCCCTGGCTAGAGTGAGTGCCGTGGCGTCAGCCTAGCTCACAGCAACCTCAAACTCCTGGGCTCAAGCAATCCTTCTGCCTCAGCCTCCCGAGTAGCTGGGACTACAGGCATGCGCCACCATGCCCGGCTAATTTTTTCTCTATATATATATTTTTAGTTGTCCAGATCATTTCTTTCTATCCTTTTTGGTAGAGACGGGGTCTCACTCCTGCTCAGGCTGGTCTCGAACTCCTGACCTTGAGTGATCCACCCACCTCAGCCTCCCAGAATGCTAGGATTACAGGCATGAGCCACCGCGCCCAGCCTCTTTTTAACTTTTGATATAAAAATTCTCAAATATTTTCAAAAGTAAAGAAACAGCATTTCAAAAGCCCATTGAGACCTACCCTTCAATACACCAGCATTCTCATTTCATCTGCTACTCCCTTCCCCGAAAATCTTTGTTTTGTTTTTGCTAATATATTTTAAAACAAGTCCCAAGCATTATATCTGTCCACCCATATATGCTTCAGTACGTATCCCTGGCTGTTAAGGGCTTTTTAAATAAACATAACCATAATTCATTACCCAACTAACCAATTATCAGTCAATAATCAGACCCTACTGCATTTTACTTGATTGTCTCACAAATGCCTTTTTGTTTGTTTGTTTGTTTGTTTGTCTGAGACAGGGTCTCACTTTGTCTGCCAGGCTGGAGTGCCGTGGCGTGATCCCAACTAACAGCAGCCTCCAACTCCTGGGCTCAAGCGATTCTCCTGCCTCAGCCTCCCAAGTAGCTGGGACCACAGGCGCCACCACCACGCCTGGCTAATTTTTCTATTTTTGTAGAGACCAGGGTCTTGCTCTTGCTTGGGTTGGACAAATGTCTTTTGATGGCTGGTTGGTTTGGCTCAGGATCCACCCCAAGTCCCACAGTGCACCTGCCTCAGCCTTCTCTGCTGTCTCTGTTAACATCTGCGCCGGCCCCTCCTCCCTTTTGAACGTCATTCATTTGTTAAAGAAACTGGGTCATTTGTAGAACAGGAATTTCTCAAGGCATTATTAAATATGATAATGATTAATTTAGAGACATTTTAAAAGATAGTGAAAACCTCCCCTCCTCCAGTAGAGCTTGCAATTGACATTCGGATGTCTTCCCCACTTCCTTCTGCTTCCCTCGGTTATGATCCTGACGGACACATCCCTCCCTCGTCCACGCGCCCGTCGGCTACTAGCAATCACCTCAGCTCCAAGTCCAGGGCCAGGCCCCGAGGAGCCAGAGGGATCCAGGAACAGAGCGCGAATCGGCTCTCACGGGCCGACAGATGGAGGGACAGATGTTTAACAAGTCATGGGGGGTGGGGGGCTCAGAAGGGGAGGAGGGGTCTGCACGGGAGCCCATAAAGTAAGCACAGGTCCAGGAAGTAAGTCCAGATAAGCTGGACCAAGCAGAGTTGTGCAGTGGAGGCCAGGGGGCAAACGCAGCGAGTGCTGGGCAGAGAGAATGACATGCAAACCCAGAGAGCAGCGGATGACAGGAACCAAAAAGAACACGACCCTGTCCTTAGATAGGAGAAACCAAAAAGAACACGACCCCGTCCTTCCTGCATTTTACCATGAGCACGTCCCAACTGCTGACGTGTTCTTCACAGCTGTCATTTTCAAAGGGCTACAAAATATTCCATCTTCTGGACACATAATCAATTGTTCAATTATTCCCCCACTATTAGATATTTAAGTTATTTTCAATTCTTCACAGGGATGTATATTGCTGCAACGAACACCTTTGTGCACAAAACTTTTCCCTTACTTTGGGTGACTTGTTAAGCAAAATCCTCAGAAGCTCGACAACGGGGTCAAACAGCATAAACCTTATGTGTGGCTCTCGATGAACACAACCAAAATGCTTTCCAGAAGTGTCGCCCCATTCCACACACAAGGACACTGAGCCCGCTTGTGTGTCATCAGTATTTGATTTGAATTTCTCGACAGCTGAGAATTTCTTTCCATGTGCTCAGGTACCATCCGTGTCCTCTCCAGGCTAGAGCTGTGGTGACGCGCACAGCACAGCGTCTGCCCTCAAGCCCATCCTGGGGTTGGGAGAGGGAAGTGGACAGGAACAGGCCAGCGCAGCTGCTGCTGAAGGCGTGTCTCCTCGAGGACTCGGAGGCTGGGTGGGTGATGGACAGATGGATGGATAGACGGATGGATGGGTCGTGAGAGGTGATTCCAGGGGCTGGAGGGAGGCAGGGTGCAGCATCTATCTGATGAATAAATCCAGTAACGGTGCAGACTGGTCCGGCTGACACTGTGGGCGTGAGCCTGCCAGGGCCCTCTGAGGCAGTGTATACAGAAGGCATCTCAGAATGGCCCCTCAGACCGGGTCCCAGTGGTCCTACGGCATCTACCGTAAGAGATGGGCGTAGGGTGCTCTGCAAGCCCAGAGAAGAGTTTAGTGCAAACTAAGGAACGAGGGAACTTTCTGAGCAGAAAGAGATCACGCAGCGGGCTGCTGCTGTTCCAGCAGTGCATCTTCCTCAGAGTGAAAGCCAAGGTCGGTGGGACCCCAGTTAAAACAGAATCCCACTATTTTGGCAAGTTTCATGCTCTTACTTCCTTCAGGTCCCTGCTCAGTGTCCCTTATCTGAGAGCCCTCGCCTCGACTGTCGTGTCTGCAACACCACACACCTCCACCCACTTTATGTTTCCATAGTACTTGTCACAGTACATTTGACACACTGTATACTTGCATGTCTGTCTGAAACGTGACTTGCCGCACCAGAGTCAGAGCTTCGGTGTGTCACCTGACTTTTGGGGGCACGACTTCACAGGAGACCAATGGCACATGCACCAACGGGTCTGGTGCCACCTGGAGTTTGCCCAGCAGTTTTCTTCATTAGGCTGTTAGCCCCATGTGGGCAGGGACTTCGTCTGATTCTGCACTGCTGCATCTCCAATACCTTGGCACAGCCCGCATGCTGGGTGGATGGGTGGATGGGTGGGTGGGTGAATGGGTGATGGCTGGATGAATGGATGATGGATGGGTGGATAGATAGATGAATGACAGATGGATGGATGGAGGGAGGGAGGGACAGATGGATAGATGGATGGATAGATGGATGGACAGATGGGTGGGTGGATGGATGGGTGGGTGGAGGGATAAGTGGATGGGTAGATGGGTGGATGGATAAGTGGGTGGGTAGACGGATGGATGGGTGGGTGGGTGGATGGATGACTGGACTGATTCTTGAAAGATGAATGGGTGAGGAGGGAGAGAAAGGCATCACAGCCATGAGTCAAGCAAGAGAAGTGTGAAGCAACCCACCCTATTCTCCAGAAGGAGGGTGTCTGGAAGAAGGAGCTTCAAGCTAAGTTGCTCCCAGGCCCAACAACCTATTTTTATCCCTAAAATAGAAGCCAGACATGATTTGTGCATCCCCAGAGAGGAGACTCGCCAAGCCCTCTGGACGATATCCAAGCCCAAGGGAGAGAAGCGGCCTGGGCCCTGCACCTCCAGGAGGCACAGACAAGCTGCAGTGCAGGTTTCCTGCGGCACCAGAAAGCAGGACAGCGTGCGTCACCAGCTGCTGGCACATGGCTTCCGGAACACAGCTCCCCGCAGGCAGCTGGCTGCCTTGTCACATTTAATAGTGGGCTTTCTGGGCTTAGCCTGAAAGGCGGTATTTTAATGCACTGTGTGTCAGAAGATCGGCCCCAGCCTGCTCTGCTCTTCTAGAATCAGACGGCGGAGCTTGTGCTCAAACTCACCCCCTCCCCAACTACCACCAGACGCTGCGTACAGGCACCTCAGGGCTCCGAGCTCTCGGCGTCTCTTAAGTGCCAGCATTTTTCTGAAAAAATAAGCTCACAGTAAGGTAAGAGTTGATGTGACATTTTCATGTTCTCATGTTCTTTCTTAAAACTGGTAGTTCCTTTGCCTTTTTTTTTTCTACCAGTATAAAAATAAGTTTATTCTATCTTGTCATTGTTATTGTTTTTCTCCCTGATCCTATTAACATGGAATGCTTGAACATTTTACACATGGCATTTTCAACGCCATGTTCTTCAGAACTCTAGGTCAGAAGAATTTGGGTAGATATTGTCCCAGAAAGGGGTTCCCTAGTGCAGTGAGTTTAGAAAATTCTGGGTATACGGAAAAAATGATAGTCGTTACGACAGAACTTCTCACATCCTTTCCTCTGCTGATGAGAGCTGTGAACAGTCCAAAGGGGAAGTGAGTTTACATCTTTTCCAAACTTAGATCCCTTCATGGTGCGGAAGATCTGAGAGGATGCTTGTCCGTGAAAGGCGCCTTAGGAAACGTGCTTTGAGAGGCTTGTGTCCTTGGTGCTGTTTGCACTGAACGCTCTCACAGAACGTTAGGTCTGACCGGCCTTGGGTGGGATCAGAGACAGGTGTGGCCTCCAACTTCACACTGCTAACAAGGGCGCAGGTTAGACCCAAGGTTTCCTAGCTCCCTGTCCAGCGTTTGGGCCACCAAATCACACTTTTGCCATAGTCTAGAATCGGTGATGTCCCACAGAAGGTGGAACCTGGAAACGCCCCAGGTGCTGTGATCTGAGGACCTTGCGCTCAAGGTTCCCTTTCTCATGCATGAAATGTGGGTGTAAAAACTCACAAAACTGTACACCAAAAAAGTACATTTTACTGTATGTATAATGTTATTTAATATATATTCCTAATAACAAAACTCCCACACTTGACAAATAATACGGGCACTGTCTGCTGACTTGCACTGGATTACCGTGAGGGGTAAACAGTTGGCAGATGGGAACAATGGCATGCTCTGCATAAAAATGACTACTTATATACTTTGAAGAAAATCAAATGCCTAATGAAAAAGTCAACGAGAACCTAACAGCTGAGTCTACTAGCTAGGGTATACCAGAAACTGCCAGTTCCTTCCATGGCGACAACAGTGACCTAAAGCAAATTATGTTCAGTGTGGCTCATGTCCTTGCATCAGTATTGCGTAAGAGCAAAACATCCCGAAGTTCCAGCCCTGA
The DNA here is from genome assembly GCF_000956105.1 of Propithecus coquereli. Lineage (NCBI taxonomy): Eukaryota > Metazoa > Chordata > Mammalia > Primates > Indriidae > Propithecus > Propithecus coquereli. Next base: position 1,540,323 of record NW_012154007.1, read on the forward strand.
CCCCACTTATTATCCATGTGACTGACTTCTCTGAGCCTCAGTTTCCTCATCTATAAAATGGGGTCATTGGCTCTTCTTCCTAGGTGTGTATGTGAAGTGCTCAGCACAGGCCTGGCAGCACGGTCTGCAATCTGAACTACACGCTGTTCGTTCTCTGCCCTGTTCTGTGGCAGGAACTACACTTGATCAAGAATTGTTTAAGGAAGGGGTGGAAACAGCTAAAAGAAATAGCTCTTGTGAGGGACACTGAGTCATCGGCAGGCCTTCGCGCCCAGCGCGGGCAGGCTGTGGCAGAGGAGCACAGAGGAGGCCTTTACTCCGGCCCTTCCAAGGGGAAAATGTGTGTTCTGAGCTTGAAGAGCAAAGGAATCAGCCACACAGCAAAGGAATCAGCCACACAGCAAAAGAGAAAAGAGATTCCCCGAGAGGGAAACATGGAGGGAAAGAAGCAGAGGCCGGAAGGAGCCCGGTTTTCCCTGGGGAACCCTAAGTGGATTCCTTTGGCTGAAGTGTCACCTCGGGGTGAGGAACCAGAGAGGTCCACAGGTGCCAGGTCCCGGGGACCCCAGCGCCATGCACAGAAGGGAGTCTGGGCTCTGTCTGCATCAGGGAAGAACCCAAACCTAGGAATGCCTCGAGCTAAGACATCACACCACACCGCGCAGATGTGGAAGAAAGTGACTGATCCCCTTTGTCTTCTCCCCAGAGCTGGATTCCTCGGGAAGAGTAAGTGGTGGCCCAGTTTGCAGCACGTGTCAAAGGCTTTAGAGCTGCTCCCGTCCTCTGACCCCCAATTTAGTGCTGGGAATGTTTCCTCAGGAAAATATTCCAAACAGGCTCAAAGAATTATACACAAAGATGTGATCGAGAATTAATCACAAAGATGTGATCGAGAATTAATCACAATACTATAATCACACCACTAATGGGGTAGCATTCAACTACTAAAATATTTTCCAGGAAGTTTTAAGGACAAACAAAAGTGCGAGGTAATAAAATGTTAGGAGGAAAAGCAAACTATAAAACCCTCTATCTGGGAGTAATTCGAGGGGAAGTGGATCTTCTGGCACCTCCATGGAGACTTTGGGGTGCACCCTGTCCCCACTGCCAGTGCACACCCCCTCCCCTGCCGCACCTCACGGCCATTGTTCACGTGCCTTCCCTTGCTGAGCTGCACCTCCCTCCACGGCCGGGACAGCCCTGGGCATTTCATCTACACCCGCAGGAGCTGGCCCTACACAGGATTTAGTAAACGTCTGCTGGGCAGGAGAGGGGGCGAGCCAGGGTCAAGGGACGAGGGAGTGAGAAGAAAAGGAGGATGAGATAAAAGAATGATAAAGAGGGAAGGAAAGACGGAAAGAAAGGGGAGAAAGAAGAGAGGAGAGAAACAAACAGAAAGGGGAGAAGAGTGGCCTGACACATAATAAAGTCTCTTTTTCTGCTTTGAAAAATTCCCTAAAAACCTACCCCGACTGGCTGGAACAGAGGCTTGCTAAGTGCAAAGCCTGTGCGATGCAGGCTGTCTGAGGCCTCCTTGCGAGGGCTCCACCAAAAGCCCGTGCCAGCAGCGAGCGTGTTTCTGCCGCCAGGTGCCTGGTGCACCCGAGCGACAGCCAGGCAAGAGGAGGAGCTTCTTCCCCAAACTCACTGTTATATCCCAGCCCCACCTGGGAGGAGAGAGCTGATGTGGGCGCGACACTTTTGTTCTTTTCACGAACGTGAAATGTTAAGTTGAGCTCTGTTTACACAAATTAGCCTTTAAACCTTCATGCATTCTTACCCAGCAAAATGAATGACAACAATGATCAGCCCCAGCAAGGAGGGAGGTTCTTGAGCGCAGTGAATTGTGTGTATCACTGTCTGCTCTGGATCAAGGCATTAAACCCCCTGGGTTCTGTGCTCCCTCCCTCATGGTGGGAATAAAATCTGTCATCTCCACCTCGAAGGCGGCTGTCAGAAGGGATATAAAATTAATTAAGGCCTGGAAATCCTTAGAAGAAAATAAGAGATGCTATTCTTATCAAATCAACACTTTACCAAAAATCACTGGTTTAGCAACCTTGCCTATCAGGAAAACAGCAGAGAACCAAAGCTGTTATTACAGAGACAGAAAAAGACAGTGGCTATGTCATCGAGGAGGGAACATTTGAACTGAGTTCTGAAATGAAAGCAGAAGTTCACAAAGCTGGAAAAATGAGGAGAAGGGGAACACTCCAGAAAAATAAATAGTACACACACGGACACAGTGTTCTGGGTTCTAGGTACCATGCGTACGTGCGCAATGCAGGGGGAGTCTGTCCACGGTGCTGAAACACCACTAGGCACCGGGACAGCAAGGTTTCCCCAAACCCCAAACCCTGGGATGCTGAAGGCCCCTCGCCCTCCTACGCACCCCACTCTGCAGTTTCTCACTGCTTTTCCTTCTTGGCTTCTTGGCAACTTTCTAGTCTGTCATCCTCACAGAACCAAAATAGTCGTGACATTTCACAATGGATGCACCTGGTTTCAAGTACTTTTAGGTCCTAGTGTCCCCCTTTCAATACCTTAATTCTCCCACCCCAGGAAGTTGCGGGGAGGCCAAGCAAGTCCCATGTCCCCTACATGCTCCACTAATGCAATGACTGGAACCTGGGTCAATGAGCAGGTGAGTGTCGACACAGGGTCCCAGAGGTCATGCAGATGTGCAGGAGGCTGCCCGATTCCTCAGTGGGAAGGGCAGGAAAGCTTGGGGTAACTAGATGGTCAGTCTCTTCTGAGAGACGAGAAAACCCTTCCTTTCCAAAGGGCGAGCAGCGAAATGAGCCTCAAAGTTCTGTTTTGGTAGAAATGTGCTTGTCCAAGCATAGAATGCAGGTGGAACTGCTTCCTCTTAAGACAAAGGGTATGTCGAGGTGAGTGTTCAGAGTTACTAGGCCTTTGAACCCACAGGCAGCGAGGCAGAAGCTCACGTGTGCAGCTTAGAAGTGCACAGGCTGGGCAGGCACTCCTTCACACAGCGCACAGCACGGCACCCCGGCCCGGCGGGTCCTCACGATGCCTGGCAATTGCCTGCTGAAAATTCCAGTCTACGTGTTTTTACCAAGACTTTCATTTACCAGACTTGGATGGTGCAAGTTACACTGTTAACAAACGCCCCAGGAATTTCAGTGTAGACCCTCTGGTGGGTTGTGTTACTCATTCGCAACTCCCACTGTCCCGCCCTCCATGCCCCAATGTGGGTGCAGTGAGCCCCTGCCCCACTGACTCCCTACAGCTCAGAGAGGGAGAGAGGCTGTGAGTGCACCAGTCCGAGCACGACGAGCTTTAAGAGGCAGGTGGGGCTCAGCTCTCCTTCCTGAGAGCCTACCCCACGGAAACCGCATGGGCCAAGGAACAGCAGCCCCAGAGTGAGGTGGTATGAGGAGGTGACATGAGGACCAAACAGAAGCCTGGAGACAAATCCAGCGGGGCCCAGCTAAGTGTCTACCACCCACAAACCCCGATGCAATAGGCAAATATTTGTTATCATAAGCCACTGCATTTAGGGGGTGCTTGTTATGCGGCAGCGTTGCAGCAAAGCGCATGGATACACCATCGAGGTCGTGCGCTGGGAGCCACAGGAATTGCTGCCTGAGAGGTTTCACAGCTCAAATGCTTCAGACTTTGACAACTTGGCTCCTGCCTTTAATAAATAGAGGCGCCCCCCTCCCCAGCTCCCCCAACCAGCTCCCCCACGCAGCCTCCTCACAGCAGCAAGTGCTGCCACCACGCCCGCTGCACACTCATATTGATCCACAGAAACCTTCCTGTTCGCCTTGCATTTTGCCTCAGGGGACAGCCGGACAGCCTGTCAGCCTGCGGCCCTTTGCCATAACCCAGGAAGTGGCAACCGGTATGACACTGAATCTAATTAACACACATTTGTCCTCCCCTTGCATGAGTAGGGGGCAGGGCGGCTTTTCCTCCTTCATGAATCAGAAATGCAGGTGGTCCCCATGGACTGCAGGCCCGTTTCCATGGCAACTGCAGTTATAACAGTGTGATCTGACTGACGCCTTGTCATACCTGCAGACATTCAGGAAATACTCCCAGGTGGACTGAATATCTGACTTTAAAATAACACACCCCTATCATGGCCCCAAGAGTGGGCAGGGCCTCCACACTGCCTGTGGGAGGATGATGCTAGCTATATATGCCATCTATGCCTTGGCCCGTTTTTATGTTTCCTGGTCTCTGCTTCATGCCTTATACAAAGAGATCTGAACAGAAATTCATTGCCTTAAGAACTTCACATTCCTTGAGCTCATACTAAGTGTCAGTTCTGCATTACATGGGTTTTCATTTTCAGTTCTTAGATCACCTGAAGAAGTGGGTATATTGCTAGAAATGAGGAAATCAGAGAGGTGAAGTAATCTACTCAAGGTCACACAGCTGAGAGATGGCACAGCCAGATTTGAACCTAGTTCCACCTGGCACCTCTACCACGACCACCCTCTGCCCTGGTGGTTAGCCCAGTGCAGTGTTCTCTTCACTGCACCTGGTTAATGTGTCTGAGTCTCAGTTTCCCCCTCTGTAAAATGGGGACAAGCAGCAGCAGACCACAGTGACCCATTCAGCCATTTATCAGACACATATCTCATGCCTTGCACCTCACCTGCCCTCCAACAGGACTGCTGGGAAGGTAGTCAAAAGAGGATAAGGCAGGTTAAAGGCTCTGGAAGTTGCAAGGGGTTCTCTGGGGGAAAGATATTAAATGCAGAGACCTTACTCACCTAATAAACATTGACAATGTCCCCGGCTAGCCAGCTGCCCTCATACTTACTATCTCATTCCAAGCTCATTTAACAAAGAGGCAATGCGGATGGCTGGCCAAGGACGTGGTGCAGAGGCCGGGCTGCCTGGGCTCTTATCTGGCCCCACACCTCCAAACCCCGTAATGCAGGCGAGTTTCCCATCCGTAATGCACAGGGGGAGTTTGAAAATTAAATGAATTGACACACGCATAGCACTTAGAACAGTGCCTTTTTTTTAAGTCCTTGCAACATGGGGAAATAAACAGATCTCATTAAAACACTCAGTTCCACCTGCAGCTTCTCTCTAACCTCTCTCATCCCAAACCTAACTCTTTTCTAGCTCTTGTTGCTTCTACTCTGGAAATGTTCTCCTACCTGCCTGCCGATTCCACCTCCCACTACAGCTGCCCCAGGTCAGTGCTCAATCCGTCTCCCTGCTGCCTATCTTGTCCCCTCCACACGGCAGCCAGAGCGACCTTTCTGAAACACAAATCCAACCCGGTCTCGCCTCTCCTCGAAAGCCTCCACCGGCTTCTCCTCGCAAGAAGGACGAAGCACACCCTCCTGTGCTCTCCCCGGCCTGAGCCCCGCCCTCTCTTGGCCTTGCCCCCGCACGTTCATCTACTCACACCACACTCCGGCTCCCTACACTGTACCTGCAAAGCCCCTGTGCTTTCGTCTGTGGCCTTCCTGGAGCACGGATCTCCTGCCGGAAATGCTCTGCCAGTTGGTTTCCAACTCCCGCATCGTTCAGTGTCCTGGCTGCAGGACCAGGTGGTCACTCCTGGGAGTTTCCACAACGAGAGGCCCACAGCCCTGGTCAGCCTCTGTTCATGATGCTTCATCTTCCAACCCATTTTTATGTGTTCTATTTCCTCCAGGAGACAATGAGATCCTTGACTCAACGCCAGAGATGGCAGCTTATTCCCACACTGTGCCTTAGCTGGGTGATCTTTGGCAAGATGTTTCATCTCTGTTGGCTTCAGTTTTCCCATCTATACATGGAACCCAAGTACCTGCCTCACAGGATTACTTAAGATAACATGTGAAAGCACCCAATACACTGAACACTGGCCTATAAAATCTAATATTCTCTGCCAAATGTTCTGTGTTTATGCATTTAAGGAAGCAGGAAAAGTTTCCATGCCTTTTACCAGCTTCTCAAAGGAGTCTATGGCCTTAAGAAGTCTTTAAACTAGTTTAAAAGGGGCCCAATAATTATTAACAAAGTTTTGTTTTTGATTCTTTCAGTTCTGCATGCTCAGAAATAAACTGTAGCAAGAACAAAAATAAGAGAAGAGGAAAAGAAAGGGGAAAAAAGTAAAGAAAAATCCAAACATTGCAGCTGGAAATTGTGCTAGATGATGAATAAAGAGCTGGATGGTTTGGAAGAGAAGGTCTTGGGTAACAGAGAACTACCTTCCGGGGCCTCTGGGCATGGCAGCGTGCACGGCAAAGGGACTGGGGAAGACTCTGAGGGCAAACGCAGAGTAGGAGGCAGTTCTCACTCCACATAAAGCAGAGCTTTCCGGCAAGAGAGCTGTGCAAGAGTAAGGCAGGCTGCCGTGCGAAGTGGCACTCTGTGCACGGGGGGGAGGCAAGGAGAGGCATCCGTCCCCCCGCACAAGAGGGGAGAAGCGTGGGGGCAGAGGAGAAGCAATGGACATTCTTTCCTGCCTCCTCAAATGCACAAACAGGCAAGTTTTACATAATTTAGAAGGTTCCCTTCAACGTTTATGTTATAGAATCAAATATTTGCTGAGAATTTATTAGAGCGTAAGCCCTAAGGGTCTAGGGTTATGGTAGGATACAAAGTATGTGGCACCATATTTAATAATTTGGGGACAGATACAAAGTTTCCTCAAACAGCCACCTGTTCGCTCTATGCAGTTCTGTGTCAGATCCAATGAGACTTGCTGTGGGATGGACCCCAAGACCCGACACCAGGTCACTGTTCAGGGAGGCCCTGGGGAAAAGGAAGATGTGCACCATGACGATCCAGCTCGTGCGTGGAAAGCTCCTGTCGTAAAAGCTTACTCTTCAGTGTGAAATGCAGTGAAGCCCCATTATCAAACCAGATCCTTCTCCCCACTGTCGAACTACCACCACAGAAGCTCCTTGTTCCTTTGCAATCCAAAGTTCCTTCATGCTACCTTCATCTCCCTCTGGGTGGAAACTGCCTTAGTGCTAAATCCACAGATAGGGTATTTGTTAAGGAACACTAAATGCAGTTGTGGCTAAAACTTTACCCTTCTTTTGTTGTTGTTGTTGTTGTTGTTGAGACAGAGTCGCAATCTTTCACCCTGGCTAGAGTGCAGTGGCATCATCATAGTTCACTGCGGCCTCAAATTCCTGGGCTCAAGCGATCCTCCTGCTTCAGCCTCCCAAGCAGCTGGGACTACAGGCATGTGCCACGACACCCAGCTAATTTTTCTATTTTTAGTAGAGACAGGGCTCTTGCTCTTCCTCAGGCTGGACTCCTGACCTCAAGCGATCCTCCTGCCTGGGCCTCCCAGAGTGCTAGGATTACGGGCGGGAGCCACCTCGCCCAGCCCTGAAATCTCATTCATCAAAGAATCACAGTTTACAATCTGGGCTTCGTTTGCTCACCCACACAGTGTGGAGTCCCTGCCATGAATCACCAGTGTGCAAGAGTGCTCCTGAGATGCTTAGAAGAACCAGACGTTGTCCCAGTTCTCCAGGTACTCATGGCCAAGTGGAGCAGATGGACATGAGTGACGAAGCCACATTTCTGAGGAGGGAGCACTCACAGTACCCAGCCCCAGAAGGACAGAGCCTCCATAGAGAACGGGCACAGCTGCTGCAAAGGCAGAGGGCCAAAGAGGGTGAGCCTGGTCGAAGAGAATGTTCTAGATCCCTGGGACACACACCCAGGGAAGGAGTAGGGAGCTACAACCTCCTATGTCCACAGACATTTCCTCCTTTTAGCTTCTTGCTTCGTTTTCTAGAAGCTTCTCTAGGAAGCATCCCAGACCCCACTGCAGTTCCCAAGCCACCAGCACCAATTCAGAGCTGTCTTTTCTCAGAGCAAAGTCAGGAATTGGTCATCACACCTCTCTAGGGCACTGGTTCTCAACTTTACTATGTTCAGGACATACACACAAACAGTATAAAAATTTTCGGCATTGTGGAAGGAATTAAAGACCTAAAATAAGTCTGCAACCATTACCATGCCATCCTACTACAGTGAGACAGACTCACGGGACCTGACAGCTGCTAACAGCTCACTTACTCTTCAGCACCACGGCGCTGTCCACGCCCTGACCAAGTTCTCTCTCACATGCTCACAGGGCAAAGTCCTCTGATGTTCCCTTTCCAGGGCACGAGGTACCTTTTTTCACAGCAAATCAGAGTCTGTTCAACACCTCTCTGCTTCTAAGTGCTCATGGCTCCACCTCAGAGATGTTACCAGAATAATTTGTAGATTTGGTTGTAGCAAACACAAACTTCAGATGCTGATCAAAATTTAGCAGCACAGCTGCAGAGGGTTTTCTCAGTACACCACTGTGCTCACAGCGTATGGGCTGAGAATCACTGGTTGCTGGAATATCCTGCATTTTCCTATCTCCTACCAATGCCTCTTGTACATGGGACCCTAATGTCTACCTCTGGCTCTCACCTCTCACCCCCATTCAGTCTACTCCTAATTGCCCATTGAGACACCTCTTCAGAGCCTGTTCCCAACTCCAGTTCAACCTAAGAACCAATGCTGGGCCTTTTCTTCCAAACTCAACCCCTATGCTTCCTGCCCACTTCATCATCAGCTGCAACAGGTGTTTACTAGCATCTCTTACATGCCAGAACTGTCACATTTAATCCTCATATCCCCTCCAGAATGACTGGCTTTGAGCTTCTCCCCATTGATTTAGGGTTTGATAATGACTTGCTTTGGCCAGTACACTATGGCAGATGTGAAATATGCCGAATTTGAGCAGAAGTTCTTAAAGACACTGCAAGTTGCTGCCAGTCTCTTGTGCATTTCTGCTCCTCCAGTCTGGATCTCAAAATAAGGACAAACACTGAGCAGACCCACCATCCACCAGCAGCTAGGGGCAAAGTTACAGCCACCCCACAGCTCTCATGTGTTATGAGCAAAAGTAAGGACATGTTGTTGAGACCTTGAGGCTGTGTGCTATGGAGCAAAGCTGAGTAAAGCACCATCCCACAGCAACAATCGCAACAGTAACCCACACTACATTTACTAGAGGCAGGTGCTATTCCAAGCATCTGACATATATTAAGTCATTTAATTCTCAGGGGGAAAAACCCTATGAAATATTATTATTGCCATTTTATGAATGTAAATTTGTACAGAGAAAATTGATACACAGAAAGAATAAGTGACCTGCCCAAATTACACAGCTAGCAAGCGAAACAGCCAGGATTCAAACCCACACGGTCTGACTTCAGAATCTACATTCTCGCATGCTGCTTTCATCATACCACCCTCCCAGCTCAGGAACTTCCAGTAGTATCCTATTGCCCATAGAAGAAAGTCAAGAGTATCCGATAGCTTGGAACTGAATTATCTAATCTAACTCTTTCACCGTAAAGAAAAGGAATCTAAGGCCCAAGAGAAAAAGTGAGTTGCTCAAGATCAAACAACTCCTTAGTATCTGAGCCACACTTGAACTCCTGTGTCATTTCCATCACTTTGAGTGCATGCTGCCTGACTTCCAAAGCCTTATGGAGTCCTCCCCCACAGCCTCACCCATTCAGATTTGGTTCCCATTCCTCATCCTCTGATCTCGCTGAGTGTAGCACTCCTTACTCTCTTCCGACCAGATCCATCCCAGCCCAGGCCTCCTCCATGCTATTCCACCTGGAGTGCAAGTTCTCCCTTTCGCTCCTAGCTTGGGCCATCCTCCAAACTGCAAGAAGCCACCTCTCGTTGCTTCTGCTGATGCTGAGTCCTCTCTCTTCTGAACTCCTCTGACACCTGTGCTCTGTTCCACAGCTCAGCCTTAGCCTTTCTTCAGGTGTTTCATCCACTTTGTCCTTCAGATGGCAAGGTCATTAAGGTCAGGGATCATCCTGTGTGTGTGTGTATGTTTTAACGTGTACACACTTTACCTGCCCATCACACCTGCTGGTTAGCTGCCGTTCTGAATTTTCATTTCCCCAAAGATAGAGCATGAGTTTAGAGAAAGGAACTATGATCTGCTGGACACTGACTATGTGCCAAGCTCGCTCATGTATGTCATATCGTGAGTGTGCGTGTTCTGTATATTCAGTCTTAGCCGAGTTCATTGCATGAAACGGGCCTTCATGCTTAAGGTGACATAGTTATGGCAGTATCACTCTGAGACTTTTTCTAAGAATATGATATGAGCAAAATAATTTTTTCCCTAAGAATATGGTCCCCTTCTCCTTCTCTGATCATGGCCTCGACATCACTGAGGCTGTTTGCTTCCCTGCCCCAGGTGACAGCAGCTCAATGTTAGTGTCAGATGTCCAACTGCAGCCACTCCAGCATCCTGATCACTCGCATGTTTGTTCTCTGTCCTTCCTAGAGCCTCGGTCCTGGTGTTTGACTTCCACCTGATTTCACTACAAGTGTGACAAATCACTGTAGGCATCTCAAATCCTTTGTGCAGAAAGGCAGAGAATAAACTGAAAATTTACAGATTGTCCAAATGTCACTCTTGGGAAGAAATGTAACAGGCCTCACACATTTTTTTGCGTACTTGCACTTTAGAGTAACTCATTCAGCCTGATGTGATCTTTACTTAATCTGTCTTCCCTGATTACCTTCACTGTTTGATCGAACACACACAAACACATTTACGCACCAAAGACACACTCACACATACATATACACACACAATTAGACACACACACAGTGATTTTCCTAACAGGCAGACGCACCCATCTACCCTCCCCATTTGAATGTGAGCTCTCCTTCCTCCCCACGCCAGTGCAAGAACCTTACAAGCCACTAAATCTCTCAGTTTACCCTTTGGGAAACAGGGTGATATATCTCGGCTGCCTTCCTCGCTGTTCTAAGAACCGAGAGGTAATGGCAATCATGCTGGATGCCTGGACTAAAGCAAACACACATGATCAGCATTCATGAAGTCTTATTTTTAATAATCATAATTCGTAACCATCGTGGCGGACACCCTTGACATTCCCCCACGATTAGGCAGACCTCTCCCTTCAGTGGCTCTATTTGGAGCCACCAGGGCCATGAAGCCATGTGCCTTTGTCTGCTGAGAGCCACACCCAGGATGCTCTACTCACTTAACCGCTGCAGTGGGCATAAGCAGCAGCTTCAGCTGAGTTAATCCCCGGCTGTGCCATTCATTAAGGAAAAAAAAAAGCCACGCATGAAAGAGAGCTTTATAAATATTTTAAACAATCCTTGGGGGCAGAAGCTAAGTGTTTCCGCATTTTCCCTCTTCCTTCTCTAGCAGGCTACTCTATCATCTCAGGAACCGGCTGAGATGGAGAAAAGAGGGAAAGATACTACCACACAATCAACACGAGTAGAACATCTTTCTAATTCAGCCTCCCTGCCTTTGTCCACCCTACTCCCCAGCCTGTCAAGCTCTTCGCCTCCCCCTCCCGACTCTAATTCCCCTCTCCAGTCTCTGAATTCACTGGCAAAGCAGGGTCCTTTATCCCCATTGTGCAGATGAGACACCCAGGGCTCAGAGTGAACCAGCAGCCAGCAGGTGGGAGGCAGGGGATGCAGCTGAGAGCTGGACCTGCTACCCCCGTACTTCTTCCCATGGACCACATCTTTTTCTTTCTTTTTGAGACAGAGTCTCACTCTGTCACCCAGGCTGGAGTGCAGTGGCATCGTCATAGCTCACTGTAGCCTCGAACTCCTGGACTCAAGCAATCTCCTGCCTCAGCCTCCCAAGTAGCTGGGATTATTGGTGCGCACCACCACAGCAGGCTAATTTTAAAATTTTTTGTAGAGATGGAGTCTCACTACATTGCCCAGGCTGGTCTCAAACTCTTCAGCTCAAGCAATCCTACCACCTTGGCCTTCCAAAGTGTTGGGATTACAGGTGGGAGCAACTGTGTCCAGCCCTTGATTTTTTTTCAAGCCCCTAGATCTCTCCACAGGCTACACACACCATGGCTGCCAAAATCACCTTGGCCATCTACAGGAACTGCTCTATCTGCTCAGTGATGCTGCCCTTGGAGGCAGAGGGTGAGCGCTCCTGATACAAACTTTCCTTCAGTTTCTCCGACATGCCAAATCCTTTGCCTCTGGGCCTCCACAGGCCACAGGAAGAACCCCACCTTCCTGCCTGTCCCCTCTGCTCCCCCCCACCCAGGTCTAGTCTTAGTGTCCCTGATGGGGTCTCCTCCAGCCCCTGTGCCTCCCTTAGGATACTCATTACACTACGCTTTACTGCCATTTCAGGCTGATGTCAGCTTGGCTGAGGTCTGGGAGAGCAGGGGAAGCCCACCCATCTCCTTCCCACATCCCCCAGCGCCCGGCACGGCCTGGGCTGACTGTTAGTAACAACTTATCACATGACTGCCATGGACCAGGTTAAGGTGGAGCATTTGGAAAGCCGCAATGCCCACTCGTTTGTTTCATGACATTTGAGGGAAGGGTTTGGTTTCGTCACAACATGTGCATTACTAGCACAAGGTCCTCAAGAAGTTGAAGGGTCCTGCAAAGAGGCTCCACAGGCCTAGCCTCTCTGGTTCATTGTTTTCTCCTTCAAACCACAATCTTCCTGGGCCAAATGATCCACATCCCTCCTCAAGGGCCTCTCTCCTAAGAGCTAAGCATCACTTTCAGCATCTGTCCTCTCCATGCTCACTGCAACCACCCTCTGAGGCTGTAGGAACAACCCCACTGATTTTCCTGTACCCACAAGGTGACCAACTGCTTTAGAGGAAGGACTAAAGCAGCCAGACCGGCCAGTGGTTCTGTAGCCCTTACGCTGTGCCTGGTGCACAGTGGACGCCTGGCCAGGGTCTTCTGGGATGCTCAAGAGTCCCATGTAGCGGCCCACCGGGATATCAGAAGACTGAGATTCAGACTAGACAGTTCACCCCCACCCCAGAGGGCCACAGCTGGAAGGCAGGGAAACCACTTGGGCCCGGCAGACTGACAGTTCAGCTCCCAGGGCAGCATCCCACAGACCTGCCTCAAAGACCATCCTGTTAAGCTTCTGCCCTAGAGACTCGGGAGCTGAGAGAGGCAGAGACCTACCACGGGCACACAACCACAAAGGCACCCAGGGCTCCTAGCTTATTGTATCACCCCACATCCATCATCTGCCTCAGTTTCCCTGGGGGGCAGGGCTAGAGGGTCTCAAAGCAGGGACCTGCTCAGAATGACATGGCCCAATTTTTTCCCCTCATTGCCTAGCCTGGGGCAACCATATGCCTTCCATTGACTCTTTGCCAACTACAGTGTTTATGAATTGGCCACTTACACCTCTGTGTCCCAGAGGACAGAGATTAGGGATAGTAAAGAGGTGGTCCCCACCCTCAGAAGTCACACCTCTGGGTGGGAACTCAGCAGAGCCTGCTGGCAAGAGCTGAAGCTGGGTCAGGAGGGATTTTCTAACTCAAGACTCAACCTAGAGTTTGGGGTGGATGCAGGGCAGTCTCACACTGGCTGTGATTCCAGCCTATGTGCCAGCCCTGGGAGCTCTACAGGGACAAGGCCTCCCTCCAGGGACTGTTGCCAGGATTCAATAAGACAAGGTCTACAATCCACTGCGAAGCCACTGGGCAGCCTAGTGGAAAACGCCAGCTCCTGCCCCCTACCTAAGGCTGCCATTTGGCAGGTGCCCCAGGGCTGTCCCTGAGCCTGAATTCTGCAAACATGATAAGCATCCTGGGTCTCCTGTCCTCCAACCTCAGGAGTCCCCCTGGAGAACTCTGCTTGCCCAGAAGCCTGCCTACCACCCCGACTGCTCCTGTACTACCACCCCAGGCCCACAGGCCTGGTCCCCATCCCTCAGCAATGCTCTGGCTCCACTCTGATGCCAGGCAGGGAGTGGGGTGGAGGAGCCAGCTCCTGGCCGCTGGGCCCTCAGCTCCCCACCTCCTAGACAAAGCGTAAAGACCCGGGTTCCTTTGTTTCCGGCCACACCCAGGGACACAGCCAGACTGCTCAGCACCAACCACCGTCCCACCCTCCAGCCGCCCAGCCTCAGCAGCGTTAACCCTTTGGGGGCCGCAGCCGCCAGTGTCACCCCATAAGGTTATTTTTAGCTGCGGTGAGGGCGGGAGCCGGGCTTCCATCATGGCGCTGTCTCCGGACTTCCACTCCCCCAGCACCGGCGGCCGTGGGGAGCGGTGCTTGGTCTTTTTTCCTTCCTCTGGTGGGGAGGACCCGGCTGCCAGGGGCAAGCGCGGGACAGAGCCGGGACAGCGCGCGGGGGCCTCAGCTCATCCTCCCCGTGCTGGCGCGAGGGTTGGGGAGGGGGTTCGGACCCCGTGCCCCTCCCTCTTTTGTTCAGCTCCGCATCCTCCGCGTCCACGCCATCCTCCGGCACATCCCGTGGGGGAGGGTCTGCAAGCCCGCAGGGAGAGGGACGCGAGGCTCCAGCCCCGCCCCGCCATGAGGGGCTCCCCCACCACTGTCCCCAGGGACTGGGGGGAGGGGGCTGAAATGCCGAGACCGGCCCCGCCCCACCCGTGGCGACGCAGGAAGCCTTGGGGGCCGCCCCCGCCGTCCCCCAACGGATCTGGACCCTGACGGCGACCACCCCCAGCCCACAAAGAAGGGCGGCGGGGCGGGGGCGGCTTACCGTGATGTGCGGAATGCTCTTCTTGCCCTGGTAAGACATGGCCCTCTCGGGTGCCCTGGGCCCGGCCGCGGGACCTGCGGGCTGTCTGACTCGCTCGGGCTCTCGCGGCCCGCTCCCCACGGGCGTAGCGACAAAGGCCCGGGAGGGCTGGAGAGAGGGACAGAGGCTCGGCTCCCGCGGCTGCCCTCGCGCTGCCCGGCTGCTCGGCCCGCCGCCGCTCGCTGCCAGCACCGCCCGGCTCGGCGCGGAGGGCGGGAGGAGGAGGGAGCGGCGAGGGCGGGGGAGGGGGCTGCAGGCCCACAGCTCCTCCCGGCGGCGCGGAGCGGAGCCCGATTCGCCCCTCTAGGCTCGAACCAGGAAGCGCTTCCCTCCCGATCCCCACCCCGCCCCCGCCGCACCGCCCAGCCCCGCCGCCCCCCGCCCGCGCGCACGCCCTCGGCGGCCGGCCTCGCTCTCGCGATGGGGCGGGCGGTGGGCAGGTTCTCCCCAAAGACCCAGGCGGCCTGCGGGCGGGCAGGGCCACAGGTGTGCGGCACGGCATCTGGGCGCCTCCCGGAGCATCTGCGCTGGGGGACGGGGTGTGGGCCGGGTGCCGAGGACCGGCCCAAGCTGCCAAGAGCGTTCTTGGCCCTCCAGGATCGCGCCCAACGGCCACCCCCTCCTGGCTCTTGTTCCCCGGCCTCCGTTTGTCCATCCCCCGGCCTCCCCGGAATGGACCAAGCACGTTTCCATTCCGACTCCAAGCGTTTATTCGCGCTGTACGCGCTCCTTCAATAGCCTGCCCCGGACAAAAGGTTACCCATCCTCCCAGCCCCATCTCTAATGCCTTCTCCTCTATGCGGCCTCTCCTTGCCACCCTTCCATCCCATCAGGAACCAGCCTTCCCAGAGGGTGTCTAAGGAGGAGCCTCTCTGCGGGAGGAGGGAACAGCAGGGACAGCAGAGAGAGGCCCCAGTCAACGCTGACCTGCTCTACCCCCTGCAGCTGCTCCCTCACCACATGGCAGCCTGGCATTGGGGCCACCAGGTCACCCCATAGACTTGCCTACTGGACAGGGAGTGCTTGGAGGGGTAGACCATTGGTACCAAAGTCTCCACAGCCTCTGGGGACAGGTGTGGCCTCAGGAGGAGAAAGGAGACACCCCTCCCTCCCAGCAGAGTGGACACCAGCCCCAGGACCCAGATGTTGCCCAGAGAGAGGTGGGCAGGAAGCCAGGTCACAGCTTGACAGACTTCATAACAGGGAAAGATAGAAAAGGGAGGAAAGTGGGGAGCCCCAGCAGGACACCTGAGCACTGGACAGGTGGCCCAAGTCACCAGGCAGAATAAAACGCCAGCATCCTCTATGCCTTCTCTGCTCAGTTTCTGCCTGTGAAATCCCAACTCACAAGCCCTATAAAACGACCCATCTTTTCTACTTTCAGGTTACCAGCCAGAGGAAGGGTGGGCTGGGCAGAATCCCAGCTGCGGCCTGGAGCCACGGAGGCCAGCCCCCTAGTCCCTGGCAGGAGGCCAGAGATACCCAGGCCTTAAAACGAGGTGGGGTTGGCTCACAGAGAAGTAGCAGCTCATAGTATTCCAGGAACCTGGGCCATAATTTCCCCATTTTACAGATGGGAAATTGAGGCTTACAGAGGTAACGTGACGTACCCCAGGTACAAAGCTCATCAGCTGCAGCAGAGCAGCATCCGGAAGGCAGGCTCGGCACACCTGCCCAGCGTTCATTCCCTACTTTCATTCATTAAGCCCTGGCTCTGAGCTGTGTCCTAAATCCTGTCAATGACCGGGAACTGCGGGTGGAGACACTCCTCCCTCCCCCGACTCAGACTCCACGTTCCCTTCCGCAGCGTTGTTACGTCCTAGGTTCCACGCCTCAGGGCGTTCCCGGGGTCGGTCGGGAGATCTAGGCAGAGGAGCTCCAGCTATGGGGCCGAGACCACGTGCGTATCGGGGAGGAGCACCCGCCTGCGACCGGCCAAACAGATCGCTGCTCCCAAGCAGACTTCGCCAGTACAAAGCGCCGCGGCCGCTCAGCCGCTAGCAGCGGCAAGCGTTGCGCCTGCGCCGCGGAAAATCCTGCAGCCTCCCAGGAAGGAACCTCGCGGGCGGGGGAAGGGCCGGGCACCTGACGCAAAGCGCTGGAGCGGTGAGGCCCGCCCCAGAGCCTGAGCCCGCTGTAACCCAAGCGCCACGGCCGCTCGGTCCGCAGAAAGTAAAACGCTCCCTCCAGGGAGACCAAGAGCCTCTCCGCTCCGCAGTCCCGAACCGCGAGTGCTTTCCGAGCCCTCGGTGCTCCGCCTTTTGTCCGGTCCCTGAGAAGCTATGGAGAAAGGGCAGAGGGGCCACGGAGGCGAGAGGAAGGAGAAGGGTACAGGAGCGCGAGAGGTGAGGCGACCAGCGTCCCCAAGCGCCAAGGCGCGGCTGCCAGGACGGCCTAGGCTGACCCCGGCGCCGGTGTTGACGTTTATGACATTGACTGCAGCTCCAGCAGGGACTCGCTTAGGGACAGCTCTGGGCTCTGCACAAAGCGCTAGTTCCTCCCCGACTCTCCACTACGCATTGCGGGAGGCTAGGGGATGGTGGCCGCCCCCCATGTCACAGATGGAGAAGCTGAGGCTCCAGGAGGCCAAGCGCCTTGGCTGGAACCCGGTTCCCTGGTTCTGGCCCTGGCTTCTCTGACCGAGGCCCTGAAGCCTCCCAGTCGGGCTTGGGAGTTTAGCTCCCAAGTGAAGTCGGACCACCAAGAAAGGGGATGGGTAGGAGGAGCTAAAGAAGAGGGGGGAAGAGGCGACTGCCCTCTCACCATCTTCCTCCCTCACTACCACCCCCACCGCACACACCCGTGCGGTAGACGTCCCCACCGCAGGCGACAGGTTCAGGACCACGGAGAGCTCCCGAGCCACAGAAAGAGACACCGGCGATGGGACAAGGGCAGGAGGAGATCACTACTGCGTCTACCAGTCCCCAGCTCCTATTCCTCCAGGAAGCCCTCCCAGATTTCTGTCTGGGTCAATCTCTGCCTCTCTCCGGGCTCACTTCCTGTCTCTCATAGCTTTTAAGGGGGGAATGGTGAATTAAAATGATAATGATAATAATAAAAGTCAATAACAAACATTTATTGAATGCTCACTGCCTACCGGAATTAAATGATTTAATTCTCACAATGAATCTGTCGCTCACCCTAGCCTGGGGAATTTCTGGAGGGTGGAGCGAGGTAGCTGAGCCAGAGACTGGCTCCCTGGGGCCTGGCACCTAGCAGCGCTCAGGCACGGGGTCCTGGACCACGCCGACAGCTCCCCGCCATTGCCATCGGGTGCTCGGTTTTCCAAGCACCGGGCTCTGCCTCTCGCCCATCCATCCAGAGGCTATGCTGTCTATCCACCGTCTTCCCCCGTTCCCTGGGGACCTCTAGCTGGAGGGAGAAGACCCACAGGGCCTACATCCTGGTGTTCCCTCCCCTAACAACCTCCCCTTTCAGGAGGAAAATAACCCCCAGTCTGGGGGCTAGAGACCCCAGTTCAGATACCAGCTCTACCTCCCGCTTGCTCTGTGAAGTGGGCACAGTGGTGTCGTGCCGTGGGACTCGGGAGTAGCCCTTGGCAACAGCGCCGCTTGGGCGGGGGTACCGGTTCTAACTGCCAGATGACCTCAATCTGCAACCACATTTTTCCCCCAGAAAGCATGAGGATCCCTCAGGAAAAATGCTCCTTCCAGCTTGAAGCCGCAGACGGTTCGCTGAGCCTCTCCCAGCGCCGGGTACATATTAGGTGCTCTATAATTACTGTCGAGTAAGTGAATAGATGAATGGACGAATACGGAGCGGAGCTCTCGTTCTTTGCACAAAACAGAATGAGGAGCCCTGGGTTAGATTCATCCCAGAGGTCCCTTCGCGTTTTAAGGGTCCATGCGGCAGCCTTAGCCAACTTACTTCCCCTCTCACAACCTCGCTCTCCCTTTCTGCAGAAGAGGAGCTGGGACGGGACCTCAGAGGCCCCTTCGGAGTCTCACGGACTGTGCGGGCCAACCCTGACCCAGTCGCACAACCTCCTGTACGATGAGGTGGGGGAGGGGCCGTTCCGCGGCTCTCCCAAGCCTGGTGGCAGCGACCCCAGCACTACTGCCTGGGCACTGCCCTGGGCAGTCCCCGCCCAGGGTCCTCGAGGGCCCCGCCCCCCACGTCCGGCCCAAGCGCGCCCCGAGGGTACCTGGCCATTGTCCCGGCCGAGTGGCAGGTCGCGGGGCGCAGGGCAGCGGATGTGCAGCGCCGGCGGCCGCTCGTCGCGCTCGCCTGGTGAGCTGACCGCAGAGCCCGAGGGCTCGCTCACGTCGCTGGCCGTGTCCTCGCTGCCGCCGGGTCCCGGCAGGCCGACCGCGTCGGGCCGGCCAGCACTGCGCGGCGTGCGCGCCGAGCCGCGGCGGCCCACGCTGTATGCGTCGAAGTCAATGGTCTTGTTCTCGTAGGCGCCCTCCACCGCGGCGAACATGCCGCCGTACTTCTGGCGCGGGGTCTGCGCCGCGCTGCCCGGCCGCGCCAGGTACACCGGCAGGTCGTCCTCCGTGTTCCACGCGCGCCGCCGGTCCGCCATCCCGGTCCAAGGCCGGCCGCCCGCCCGCGGCCCTCGCCACCGCCGTGCGCCGCGCTCCGCGCCTCGGTGCCGGCCCGAGGCGGCCCTGGCGCGACTGCGGCCCGCGGAGGGGAGAGGCGGGCTGGGCGCGCGCCGGGGCGGGGCCGGGGCGGGGCCTCCGGGCGGCTGCGGGCTAGCGCAATGGCCGGCTACAAAGGACCGGGAGGCGGGGACCGTGGCTGGGGCGGGGAGCGACGGTGACGTGCTGGAGCCGCAGCGCGGAGGGCGGGCGGCAGAACCGCAGTGCCCTCTCCGCACCCCCACTCCCCGCCCCCCGGCGGAGTGCAGGGCGCGAGAAGAGCGAGCGGCACACACGTGCACACACTCTGGAGGCACACACCGGTTCATGCCCTCACACCAAATACACCAAACACGTGAGAAATGCACAACCGTGCTGGTGCACACACAAGACTCAATTACACACACGTTCCCGAGACTCAGGCTCGTTTACGAACACCATAGACAATTTTGCACACACATACCCATAGATGCTTGTACACATTCTAAGTTCAGTACACACACACCGGAAACTCTCATTGTCACACAACAACATGCATACACAGCATCGCACCAAGACTAATTGCACAACCAAGAGACACACACATTGGGCACACCATTCATTCACTCCACACTAGTTTATGGAGTGCTCACTAATGCCTGGCACTGTGGTAGGTACTGGGGACAGGGTCGTGAACAAAAATGGACCAAGTCCCTGCCCTCCTGGAGCTGACCTTCTAAGGAGGAAGGAGACAAAAAGCGCTCATACGATATACGCAGGGATGCTACGGGCCAGGAAGGCTGGTGCAGCCGCGAAAGAGGGACGTGCTAGTAGCACACTCCCACAGGCACGCAAGAGAAATACACTCTTACACGTGAACCAGTGACTCACACACGTACACGATGCTCACTCCAGTAACACTGCATGACAAAGAAATTTTCTCATGCCAATTCCAAAGGCGGACTCATAAGGCGACTCCACACACATGCACTCATAAACTCCCGACAGGACGCCCACACACAAATCCACGCCAGAAATAAGGGAAGTTGGAAGCTTAAATAGAAACGCTCCAGAAAAAGACACACAAAGAGATAGATTACTGCACACATGACACACACATACACCTGGCAGTCACCCAAATAGTCCGCATTCTAGGAGCACCTCTCAGATCCCGGGTAGAGCATACCCTTGCTATTCCTGGAGCTTGCAGCCTGGGGGTCCCAGGGTTCCTCTGACTAGGGCATAGGGGAGAGCGCGGGGACCTGGGGTCGTTCTACTGAGGCTTTCCTCTGCTCTCTCTGCGGCCAGGCTCCATGCGCCTCCCCTGGACACTTTCCCTTGTTTCTCCATGATTAGCAAGCAGAGGGGCCTAAGAGCCCCTGGGGACCTAGTGGTCCCAGCTGCACTTTCTGGACAGGCGGAATGGCCAGCTGCCAACACCCTCCGCGGGTGAGTCCAGATGCGCTGAGTCAGGACAGGGTGGGGACCGCAGCGGGGAGCATAAGTGCCTGGCACAGTCCCCTTCCGCCTCCCAGCGCTGGGAGCTGTCCTTCAGCACCCGGCGGCGCAGGCATGAGCTCAGCCTGGCCAAGCCCTAACACACCCAGACACAGAGCTGGATTCACACTCTGGTTTTTGTGACTCTTGGGACCCATGGGCTGAGGACTCTGGGGACCTCGGATCCATGGCCTCAGCTGACACCTCCTTGCGTTTACTGTCTTTCAGCCCTAGGACAAGCCAGTCTGGGCAGCAGGGAGATACGGTGACTCCCCACTGTGCAGGCGAGGAAATAGGCAAGGAGGAGGGAAGCGGCTGCCTCTGCCCGGATCTCGCAGCCACTCAGGCAGGCCTGCATCTTGGGTTCACCTACTCAATGTGCATGTAGCAAGTCCATTTTCTGTGCCTGAGAGAGACTAGTGTGGGGGACACATGAATATTTATAAAGTCCCTGCCTTCAACAAATGCATATTTTTATGGGGAGAGAGCGCTGAACACAAGAACAGAAAGTATCTCACACATACCCTGGATCCACTGTCTTCTACCCAACCCACATCGCGGCTCCTCCCTCCGCTTGTCCCTCCCTCCTGTACCCTGCACATGTTTCTGTCACAGACGGTCCTCTTGAGGTCCAAAGGACTCCAGGCTGCACGTGTTTTCCATTACGAAAATGTCTGCCCGTCCCATGAAATACTATTCCCAGGCAAGGAGATTTCGTGTTGCAGACCACATAGAAACTTCTAAAGCTCCACAAATATTTATAGTGACCTAACCCATAGAAATACCAGAAAATCCAAGAATCTGAGTTAGAACTTTTGAGGTCAATCCTCCTACTCCACGCTTGAATCTGCTCTCAATGTCTTGAGAAGACAGTCTCCCGGGCTTTGCTGATGGTGATGGAGATCTTACTACTTTTTAAGAAAACCTTTTCCATTGTGAGAAAGAGCTGGGCAATTCTCAGGACCAGAGGGAATGATCTAGGGAAGGAATTGAGAAAGAGCTGTCTTTATGCAGAAGCAAGAATGGATACTAACAGCTTCCACTTATGAAAGTTTACTACACACTAGGGACCCTTGTGGGAACTTAACATACAGGAACTCTTTTATGCCTCAGAGCAACCTTTGAGGTACCATTTTGGCTTCATTTTACAGATAAGGGGACTGAGGTTCAGAGGCATAAATAACTTGCCTAGGGTCACAGCTGGCAAGTGAGACTGCTAGGATTTAAACGTGGTAGCCTGACACCTTAACTGCGATGCTTTTCTCTCTCTGAGAAGCCTGACTGAGGCAGTCCCAGTGGGAGAGGAGAGATAAAGGGAGCTGGTGTATTCAGAAGAGTCTAGATGTTTGAGTTAGAATCCTGTTCTCTGTGCAATCTTGGGCAACTAATCACTCAGTGTTCATCCAACACACATTTGGGGCACCCAGTGCTGTCACAGAATTGGTATCACTCCTACTCACTGCTCTCTCCCCCCACAAAGGAGGAGATCTGATGCTTGTGGGACACGGCCATGCGTAAGTGGCTTTGTGCACATCGTTCATTTCTGACATTGTAGGCTTTTTCAGCAGCCCCGTGTGGCAGATCATGCCACCTCCCTCTTCAGGTTGGAATGCTCAAGTTAACCACCAGAAAGTGACTGAGCTGGGATTTCAACTCAGGTTTGCCTGAGCCCTTTCGACAACACTTCATTTCATCTCAAGGTCAGGAACCCAAGCATAGCAGAGAAAGGGAGGCAGGAAACAACCCCCAGGGTATAAGTTAGGAAATGCACCCACCAGTTTGCAGGGAGGCTGAGGAGAGCAAAGCCTGGCAGAGACCAGCAGAGGAAGCCCAGGAAGCCTGAGGAAACCACCCCCACCGTGTCCTCCAAGTGCTCCCAGTCCTACAGGGAAGGAATTCTCATAAGTGAATTATACCGCGACATTTGAAGGACAAACCTTGAGCTCCTCCTGTCAGACCATGAAGCCTTTCAGGCTGACTGCAGAGAACAGAAACGGACGTGTCAGATGGTGGCAGAGAGAGGAAAGGAGAGGCCAGCTCAGGTCCAATGCAGATTTTTTTTAGGCAGACAAAAAAAAATTTTTTTCTTAATGGCACTAGTTGTAAAAACAAATGTTTTCAAAAAATGAAGGAAAGGGAATAGTAGTTTATTGTCAGATGTATAATATGTTTAGCAAATCTGCAAGGCAAGTAATGGGCTATTGCGCTTACCTTAGATGTGAGAAGAGAGGTTTACAGAAGTTGAGCAAGCTGCCTAAAGTTACATGGCCAGCAACTGACAGAGAGGCAGTTCCAGTCCAGGCCCATTTGATTCTAAGTTTCTGCTTTCAGTACACAGGGGATTGTGGTAGGTAGAATTATGGCCTCAAAGATGTCCACATTCTAATCCCTAGAACCGGTGCATATGTTACTTCACACGGCAGGCAGGTCTTTGGGGTGTGCTTAAACCAAAGATCCCGACACGGGGAGATGATCCCAGATTATCTGGTGGAGCCAATGTAGTCACAAGTCCTTTTTTTTTATTTTCGTTCTGAGACAGAGTCTCACTCTCTCACCCACACTGAAGTGCGTGGTACAATCAGAGCTCACTGTAGCCTTGAATTCCTGGGCGCAAGTGATCCTCCTGCCTCAGCCTCCCAAGTAGCTCACACCACCATGCCCAGCTAAGTTTTTTATTTTTGTAGAGATGGGGTCTCACTATGTTTCCCAGACCGATCTCAAGCTCCTGGCCTCAATCAGTCCTCCCACCTTGGCCTCCCAAAGTGCTGGGATTATAGGCGTGAGACGCCACACCTAGCCTCACAAGTGTCCTTTTAAGTGAAAGAGGCAGAACAGTCAGAGTCAGAGAAGGAGATCGCAGAGAACAGAAGCAGAGGTCAGAGTTAGAGAGAGATCTGAAGATGCCACGGTGCTGGCTTTGAAGATGGAGGGAGGGGCCATGAGCCTGAGAGTGTGGGCACCTGCCGAGGAACTCAGCCCCGCCAACACCTTGATTTTAGCCCAGCAAGACCCATTTGGAATTCTGACTTTCAGACTGTAAGATAATAAACGTGTGCTGTTTTTAACCACTGGGTTCATGGTAATCTGTCAAAGCAGCAATAGAAATATAGGCATACAATGGATCATAAAGGGAAACAATTATTTGTGTAAAGTAGATTTAACTACTGAGAAAATAACTTATTCCCCACCAAAAATTGAGAAGGGTCCTGGATTCATTGTCTTTTTGTGTTTTGTCAGGGTATACAACATTTTGTAACAAACCATTAATAAATTAAACATTCAAAAGGGAAAAGAAACTTTAATTGTGAAAAAGCATACATTTTAATGTACAAAATTACACAAATTATACATTTTACTAACATAGAAAAATACATCTCGATAACAAGAGAAAATGCCAGCCTATTTTACACAAGATTAAGCAATCATTACAAATTTTGAAAAATCCCAAAGGAAGGGTTGAGCCCTACTCACAACTGGCCAGCAATCTGATGAGGCTCTCCGAGGACTGACCACCGCACGTGGCAGGCAGGGGACAGCTCACCACCCAGGACCCCAGGAGCGTCCTGCTGAGGAGCATTCAAAGGGGAGAGGTCTGCTTGTGTCACCAGACCACTCCCACATGAACAGATGCATCTCACTGGCGGGAGGAACAGGACTTGGACTAGCAAAATTCTGACCCTTGGACTTATTAATTTAGACGTGTAGGAGTCCTCCTAGATTCATGCAACTGCATGGTATAGAATTATTGTGCATTGGGGATCCAATGAGAAAGTACACAATTTCCAAACTGATGACTGTGCTTTACAGCTTTCAGGTGATTTCTGCCCAGGTTTCAACCTGGAGGGAATGAGGAGACCACAGAGGTTCTGTCAAAATGAACTCAAAAGCCTTGCTCATTGCTTTGCCAGTAACACACCCATGCCCCTTTTCTGCCTGACCATCAAAAGCTGGTTGTGAAAACCTGAACCATGGAAGAGTTCATCTTAGTCCCCAAACTTAGGTTGGTGGAGTGAGCACCAGTCTCCACTGAAATGTGTCTGTGCAGAGCCCATTTTCAAAGGGGTGAGGGAAGGTTCCTGACATTCACTAACATGTGCTGGGTGCTTTAAGAAATACGTGCTATCTCATGTGCTATCTCATTGATCCCCAAATCTTTCCATTGTTTCTTGGAGGACTTTGAGACTAAGAGGGGTAAATGCACCATGCAAGTTTGCAAAGCTAGTTGGCAGCAGAGGCATGGTTCAAACCCAGGGTATCTAGCCCTAGAACTTACTCTTCTACACTGGTTCTTTTTTTTCTTTTTTTCTTTTTTTTGAGACAGGGTCTTGCTTTGTCGCCCACGTTACAGTGTAGCATGGTCATAGCTCACTGCAACCTTAAACTCCTGGGCTCAAGTGATCCTCCTGCCTCAGGCTCCAGAGTAGCTGGGACTACAGGTGCACACCACCACACCTGGCTAATTTTTCTATTTTTTTTGTAGAGACAGGGTCTTGTTCATGCTCAGGTTGGTCTCAAACTTCTGGCTTCAAGCAATCCTCCCGCATTGGCCTCCCAAAGTGCTAGGATTACAGGCGTGAGCCACCGCACCCGGACTCACTCTCCTACTTCTGTTAGGTACAGACCTTGTCCGTGTCCCAGTGAAAAGTCTAATAAAAAGTTAATGGTTATAATATCACTGTGTAGGCATTAATTTCCCCATCACCTTTAATGTCATATTTACAAATATTGTATTACTTTAAAAAGAAAATATTGATACAAAGTTGATATCAAGTGTTCAGCCATTTTTAACAATCACATTCTTTTGTCTTTCTCTTTCCTTGTTCTACCTTCACATAAGGGTATCATCAGCCCACCCTTTGGCACAGTCTGATGATGTTTTCAGAGAAAAAAAAATGATGTTGAAGAAAACCTTATTTTTGTGCTATCAGTTCTTCCATTAGTCATTCCATAACTCTGTCTACTACATTTACACCAAAGACACAGAAGTCAGAATTAGATGGGAGCTGTGCTTGCTGCAACCAGAGTAGGATTTAGGGAAGTTCAAAGGGGATAAAGAAAGCCCAAGCCTTCCATCCCACATCTATTGACTTCTTGAAAGCAGTTTTAGGTCCAACCTACAAATTATCTTTTTTTTTTTTTAAGAAAGTCTTATAACAGAAAAGAAGACTAAATACATTAGCAAACTCCAGGGGTTTTTTTTTTTCCACCTCCTTAAGGCACCAAAGAATTTCAAAGAATTTATTTCAAAGCCGGGTAGGAATGAAGTTGGCCATTGGCGCAAAGGCCAAATAGAATTCTACTTCTGTCTGCTTACACAACTGGTAAATCTGTATCTATCATAGAATATCTATTTCTGGATATTCTGGATGCAAACAGCTGTTTAGGATGCAAACAGCTGTTCCCAAGAGACTCATTTAACGTGTCTATTGTAACACCCAATTGTATTATCCGAACTTTCATGTGACTGTGCAGTGACCAGCCACCAAAAGCACGGCACTCAGGCTGTGCCACAGCGGACTCAATGCTATAGCAAATCACACATTTCATTTTCTCAAGGACCTTTGGCTGCTTAAAAGGCCCTCTGAAGGTAAAGTTACAAAGCCAACTTATGGTCAAAAATACTCCAAAGATGAGAAGTTCCCTCCTGTCGACTCTGAGTGCACATTTCTTTCTGAGCTAGGAGAAAAAATAAATACGGTCTAACATGGAGGAGACCCAGAGCGGCATTTGGAATTTAATTAGCCAGGCAATGGGAGAATTGAAAGGGACTGTGAGTCTACTGATGATTCTCCCCCACCTGCCCATTAGGATCACTGGGGAGCTTTGCAAAAGGGTTAGGGTGCCATGGGTAATGGTAAGCTCCCCTAAAGGACCCCTGTCCAGGACTCCACCCAAGACAACCTGATTTAAGTTGCCTGGGGAGAGGCCTGGGCTTCAGTCTTTTAAAAAGCTCTGCAGATGAGTTCAACATGCAACCAGGAGGAAGAATCATCACTACAGACTGCAATCTTTATATCCTGTAAATGGCCTAGAAGGGGAGAATTGGGGAGAGTGTCAGAGCTAATGTGACACCCCCACCTTGACTCCCAGCCTGGATTCCTCCCCACTGCACTGCATTGTCTCAACAGAGAAAAAAAGATTGAGTATCTAAAATATGTCAGAAATGTCTAGCACCCTATTCTCAGAAGTTGACTGAGTTCTCAAAAAGTTTCACATTCTGAACGTGGAATTTCACCCTGGAGTCAAACAGGAGCTGTGAATCTCTTAAAAGCAGCTCCCCAGCCTGAAGGTGCAAAGCCCCTTTGAGTTTATAAAGTGTACTCGATAAATTGCTGAGTAAAACAAACAGAAAGGGACTCATCTTTGGAAGGACTTGGGTTCCCCGTCGTCTGCAACGATGGGCAACAAAACTCATACAGTAATCTCATTGCAAAGTGATTCATAAACTTTTGAACAGCTTTGCTGCTTGATTTTGACACTGAGAAACTAGGCTGTTAAAAGGCCAGTAAAAACCTTAATCATTTATGTCTAGCCAAGAAGGAGATGAGTTTCCAAGATATCTTGGGATTCAGGCCTTCCCCAGGGAGAAATACAAGCATGGATCCTACATAAAAGGGAAGAATTCCTTAAACTAATACTGTTGCTAGGTGATGCCATATAGATTGTAACCTACTAGAAAATGAATTGCATTGAACCCAGATCTAGAATTCTGAATCGGAGGAGCCTGCCTTGTGGCAGGGTTGGAGAACCTTCCATAGCAGACATCAGAACCAGGTTCAGTTTCCTCTGCAACCAAGTGCCTTGCCCCTGACCATGGGTGCCAGTGAACCTCTCTGGGCTTCAGTTTCCTCACCTGTAAAACGGGGACAGGAAGGGTATGTGCCCTAGATGAAGTCTGAGGCCCTCCCCTGCTCTAACAATGGCTGTTTCCAGACCTGTGATCTCGATTCCTGCTCTGCTGGCCAGCCTGGGAAGGGTGACGGCATGACACCGAACACAGCCCATGCCGGTCTGCACAGCAGTCAGGCCACACAGCCTCTGCGTGTCCCCGCTGCTTCCACACCTCCGACATACCTATTTTAAGAACACTGCCTCGCAGTTCATGGGGAAACGTTGCCATGCCAACTTGCTGGCTGTTGCTAATCATAATCTATGAATGTGCAGTATGACCATCTGACAAGCAATTCTTTTCTTCCTTAGCTTGGGGACTTTTTGTCAAATTGTCATATGACAGATCACCTTGTTCATAATGGCACACAGTAGGTATATAATAAACAGGCAGTAAATTAATGACATGAATAAAGAGTATACACAACACTTCAGTCTGCAAGGTGAGTTTCCATCTAGTTTTCCACCCACGCGCACAGCAGGGCCTGAGGCAGGTATTCAGTTACCTCTGTTTGCCAGGCCAGTAGATCGGGGAGGGGCAGTCACTTTCCCTTTGAGCCAACAAGTTGCAGAACCCAGACTGCAGCCTGGTTATTCTGGTTTTAAACCCTAACCTCTTTCTCCTAAACCAGGGGTCTCTGCCACTTCTCTAGAAGAAAGTCAAATAGCACCATCTTGTACAATTGTGCAGAACTTAAGAGTTTACAAAGTGCTTTTCCATTCATTTGCCATTTCGTTCAAAGCCTAAAGGTAAAATAAGAGGGCTCTGCTGGGGGTCCACACCTGGCCTCTAAGGGTGTCTTGTGTGCAGTGGGTGCTTCATGGGCCTGGAGGTGGCTCAGAGGCCTCCCTTGGGGACTCCGAAAAGGACAGAAATAGTCATAGAAGCAGCACAAGTGGATAGAAAGACCAGTGGTGGCGGTGGTCTGCAGCCTAGGGCAGGCAAGCCATCTGGAACTGGCAGAGAAGCAGGTGGGGTCCAGATACCGAGGAAACTCACATCCAGCAACAGATGAACTTTGAAGCTAAAGCCAGGGCCCCTGGAAAGCCAGCTCAGAAAAGGCACTTAATAAGCACTTATGGACGGACCCACCAATTGACTAACGTGCGGGCCTGCCCACGAGGGCAGGGATTTGGTCTGCTTTGTTCTCTCCTAGAACTTCAGGGCCTATAGTGGTGCCTGGCACTTAGTGGTGGCCAATGAATGCTTATTGACTGAATGAATGAATGAAACCCAGTGAGTGACAAACCTCCATGGGAAGCTGGAAACCACATTTTTCCTTGTTCTCTTTTTTTTTGGAAAGATTTGGAAAACATGCCATCCTTTTAGCCTAGGAGGCGGATTTCTGCTTGGGAAGGCAATGAAGGGAATTCAACTTTATTGAGCATCTAGTATGCGCCAAGCACCTTCCATTTCTCATTTCGCCTTGTGCTGTCAAAGACAGTGATATTTCCTCCACTTAATGATGGAAGAGTTTGCAGATCAGAGAGGTGGCCTGACCTGCCCAGTGCCCTTAGCAGGTAAAACGCAGGTGGATTTTGAAATCAGCCTGACAGACTCTGAAGCCAGTGGTTCCCACAATATCACGGCTCTTGCTGGGTTGTGCTCTGGGGGGAAGCGGATTTGCTGCCCCAAGACATGGCTTCACCTGTTAGAAAGGAGCATTTGTGAAGCACCTGCTGGGTGCCAAGCCCTCTGCTGCAGCCTCACCTTCCCTACCTCAGGTGATCCTCAGAATAGCCCTGTCAGGGAGAAGGGGTCCCTCTTCCTATTTTGTAGATTAAGAACCAGATCTCCAACTCCAAGTTGCCCAGCATGGCACGTGCAGCTAATGGTCCCCCTCACGTTCCAACTGCACTTTATAGTCCACACGCGTCCTCTCCTGTCCTCGCCATACTTCCATGAGGCTGCCAGAGAAGGCGCCATTTCTCCCATTTTCCTCCAGAGGAGGAAACTTAGGCTCAGAAAGTTTAAGGGCTTTGCCCCAGGACACTGGGACAGGCAGGCAGCAGAGCTGGAAGTAGAACCAAGGCTCTGTGACGCCCAGTCCAGGCCCCTCCTGCATGAAGGCAGTTGCATCACTCGCCAGCCTGTGAGACCTTGGGCCCAGGTTACTGTCCCTCTCTGGGCCTCTGCATTTCTGCCATAACATTAGGGCGCTGAGCATGTGTCTCCAAGCACAGCCTACGGAGGCCAGGCAGGTGATGTAGCATGTGGAGGAGACACCGGGGGAGGGGTCCTGGGGCCTCCTGGGCTGGAGTGCCGCTCAGTGGGGAGGGAGCAGACTGGCCTCATTCACTCCTGACTGTGGCCACAGAGATGGAGACCCAATGTTGCTAGATCCACTGAATTTCCAGGAGAAGCCAGAAATCCAGATTTTTATAAGAAATCTCTTGATTTTTAAATGTCATTTGCTAATTCCAATACTAAAAATACAGCATAGGTGTTTCACAGCTGTGTTCACAGCAGCGTTATTCACAATGGCTAAACAGCGAGAGCAACTTGGAGGCCCACTGGCAGGTGAGTGGTCTGTACACACAATGGAGTACTATTCAGCCTTAAAAAGCAAGGAAATGCTGACACTTGCGACAACACAGATGAACCTTGAAGACTTTACGGTAAGTGAAATAAATCAGTCACACAAGGATGAATGCTGTATGATTCCACTTATAGAAGGTCCCTAGAGGAGTCAAATTCATAGAGACAGCGAGTAGAACGGGAGGTGCTAGAGGCTGGGGGAGGGGCAATGGGGAGTCAGTGTTTAATGAGCATAGCGTTTCAATTTTGCAAGATGGAAAAGTTCTGGAGATGGATAGTGGTGATGGTTGCAAAACAATGAAAATGCACTTAATGCCACTGAACCGGATACTTAAAATGGTTATGATGGTGAGTTTTATGTTACATATATTTACCACAATTAAGGGGAAAAGCCAAACAAGACTGTTTGTGGACGGTGCTCACTGTGGCTAAAATCTCTCTCAGGTCTAATCCGTGGGTTTGGGGCTGCCTGTCGCTCACCCCTCACTGACCACCACCCCAGGTTCTGCTGAGTCCAAGACACCTGTGGCCAACTCCATCCACCAGGGCTGCCTTCCTGTCGTCACCCTCTGTCGCACAGCAGCAGGGCCAGAAAACACTGAGGTTTCCCCATGCAGATGCTCGGTTGTTACTGCATCTTCCTGGGGAGTGCTGAGATCTCAAATGTCCCTGTCAGCCCCCTCCCGGCTGCCTGAGTCAGCTGGCCTCACAGTCCTGAAGCTTACAGGGACATGACACAGGGAGCAGATCCCTCAGTCCGATCACAGCAACCGGACCTCGATGCTCTTTGACGGCAAACAGAGCCGGACAAGGCTGTGTGCTGGGAGCGCTCGGGGGCGCGGTGGTTAGTTGGGGGTAATCCATGGACACAAGTTGCCCGAAGTGATGTGTTTTAGAAGTGAAGAGCTCTCGCTTACACCAGAAGCAAGGAGACTGGGTTTGGAACCTTCCCCCCCGCCACTCAGCAGGAACTCGGCGAAAGGCAGGCCCCATGTAGGGCATGATGCAGGGAGGGGTGGCAGACTCATCAGCTGTCAGAGCTGGGAGAGATACTGGAAGCATGTGGTTGCACCCATTTTACAGAAGAGGAGTTGAGGCCTGTAGAGGCCAAAGGACAGCCTCAAAGTCACCAGCAAATTAGAGGCAGAGCTGGGTCTCTAGGTTCCCTAAGAGTCCTTTTCGCCTGGACTAGCGGTGTTTGATCCCTTAGGGATTCCAGTCTCATTTGAGAATCTGATGAACTCCATGGCCCCTCCATAGGAACGTGCCACACGCGTACAATTTTTTGCACCGGTTGGGAACTCCATCTTAGCCCGGGATTCTGCAAGAGCTCTAGAACATCACAATGACTAAGATTATTTTTTAAAACCATTATCCTGCCATCCCCCATCCCCTGTCTTGGGTGGAAACTGTGGAACTGTAAATGCAACAAATCCTCACAGCAGAGCCTGTTCCTGAGCAGCCACCAGGGAAGTGGGCGGGAAGAGAAGGAATCGTGTTCTACAGTGCAACAGTGCCCCGACATGGGGAAGAATCTTACAGCGTCCAGGGCACCTTTCCAGCCATTAGCTCATTTGGTCTTCAGGGCAAAACTGTCAAGTAGGCATCAGGACCCTCGAGCAGATGAAGAAGAGGATGTTGGAAGAAAGTCAGTGATTTGTGCAAGGTGACACTGCTCAGGAGTGGCAGAGCCAGCAGGTCCTTGGGACTCCAGACCCAGGCTCCTTCCACCACCCTGTGCCAATATGTACAGGCTTCTTACAGTCAATAGCCACCTCTTTGGTCGCCCAGTTGGTACCATGCAAAGTAGAAACATCTCCCATGGGTGGCTTGAGATAGGAAGGTGGTTGTTTGGCTTGTAATTTGGCCCTCTGGAAGGACTGTAAATCACGGAGCCACCTGTGCTCTGCTTGCTGTGTTTGCTCCATGCTGTCTTCTTTCCTGAAACCAAAAAAGCAGGGACATGGGTTCTTAAAGGGAACACACCAGCCAGCATGGCTTCTACATGAAGCCATCTGTTTTTGGGAGGAAATAAGCAAAACAAAAACAAGCCCAATTCAAATCCTCAAAGCTTCTAGCACCATTGGTACCCAAACTTCACTGTACACCAGAATCACTTGGAGAACTTTATAAGAACTCAGATTCCTAGGTCCAATCCCAGATTTATGGACTCAGTGTGCATGATGCAAATCTCAGGAATCTGTGTTTCCAACCAGTTCCCTTGTCATGTATTTAGCTTGGGGATTCTTAAGCATTAAGCTCATGCATTAAGCACCCGGCATCTGGGTACCTCCGCACTGAGTGATGATCCAGTCTAAAGACAAAGCAGAAAAGTAAATTTTTAGCAACTGTCACTAGAAGCAAGTGAGTGACATCAAACACAAGAAATCATCATTCCTTGCCTACATCATACATGACGTTGATACCCAAATTCCTGAATAGATCATACATTCACCAAGAAATGAATGTCTTAGCTGTTTAAGAATTAATAAATTCCATAGGGTCACCTCCAAAAGCCATGTGGGACACTAACAGATGGTAATTCCTGGTAAAATTACATTTAAAAAATTACAGCAATTACAAAGATACCCAACTTCTGAGAGATGAACAGCAGAAGCAACAAAACAGGAAAAATCTTTGTGGGGATTCCATGCAATGGGGACCCTGGAAAGGACTTTAAAATAAGAATATTCCATATGGTCCATTAATGAAAATAGAGTGGCTGACAGAAGACCTCTACAGGCAGGTTAAACAGTAGACTAGACACAGATGAAGAGAGATTTAGCAAACTAAAAGACAGATCTGAGGAAATCACCCAGAATTCAGCCCAGAGCGATAAATGTGGGGAGGTGGTTCCCTAGACTGAGTGGTCAGTAAAGGCCTTTCTGAGGTGACATTTGAGTTGAGACTCAAATGACCAGAAAGATCCGCTGTGGAAAGAAATGTAGCCAAGGATCCTAGGCGTAAGGGGGAGAAGCGTGAAGGCCCTAAAGCGGAAGGAGCTTGGCAGGGACAGGTTGGCGTGTCTGAAGAACAGAAAGCAGACCGCTGCAGCTCCACCGTGTGAGACGATGTCACAGGGCAGAGCGGAGCAGTGTACGGCGTGGTGGATGAGCAGACAACAGGCACGAAGTGGTGGATGACGCCAGGCAGGTTTCCGCTGAGGGTAAAGAAGGACTTTGCAGCGAGGAGAGCTGACTACTCCCTCACTCTGTCATTCACTCATTTGCTCATGACCACCTGCTCTGTGCCAGGCACCGCGTCAAAGGCTAAGAGGAATGTCGAGTTGAATAAAACCCACATCCACTTGTCCTCAAGGGCCTCACAGTTGAGTGAGTAAAATGGACAAATGACCACAATATAATGTCGGACAGAATGAAATGCTGGATTAACAACAATAATAGTGGGCTGCGGTCAGTCAGAGAAGGGAGCCACAGAGGGCTCCCTTCGGCTCCCTGTCGGAAGGGAGATCCGACAGAGACATCAGGGTGGACGACCTGGAGGTTCACCACGCTGCCCACGTGGGCACTTCAGAGAGGACCCTTCATCTGGAGGAACATTGACCAGTGGACTCCGCGACGTGCCAATTCTGTGAAACTTCGGCAGGTATCACAGGCCCTGGGGAGTTGGAAATGACCAGGCTGCAGCCTCACTGCAGGTCCAGTGGGGAAGCGGGCATGTGAGGCAGATGGTGGTGGAGATCCCAGGCAGGGAGACGACCACGTGATGGGGAGGGAGAATGCCCTGGGGTGCCACAAAATGAGGGCAAAAATGGGGACAGTAGTCCATGGCCTACTTAGTCCCAGACCTTTATGAAGACAAAAGCTCTTGGGTGAGAGAACAGTGTGCCAGGAGAG
Organism: Propithecus coquereli; assembly: GCF_000956105.1. Lineage (NCBI taxonomy): Eukaryota > Metazoa > Chordata > Mammalia > Primates > Indriidae > Propithecus > Propithecus coquereli. The sequence continues at coordinate 1,574,256 of NW_012154007.1, forward strand.
AGCAACATGGATACGACTCCTCCTGACACCCTCACTTAACCCCAAGGTCATGCAGCCTTCTGTGCGGACACAGAGAGATGGGAAGGTCATACTTGGGGACCACTTTGTCACTGCCCTTTCTCTCACTCTGTTCTGTAAATCGACGCAGAACTGGCCTGACCTACTTCACAGATAAAACACACCCGAAAAGTGCAGAACAGGGATTGTCTGTTCCTCTTCCTTCCTGCCCAGCCCAGCACCATCTCTTACCCAGACCACCGGGACAGCTCCCTAAGAGGGCTGCCTGCTTCAGCGCCCCCGCCCCAACCCACTCTCCACGCAGCAGCCAGAATTCCTGGGAAGCCATTACATCATTCCCTTGCCTCAAACCACTGCACATCTTCCTCTGCTTAGGATGCAGCCAAGCTTCTTGGCAAGACTCACAGAATATCCTGCAACGTGCAGCCCTGCCTTCCTCTCCTTGTTCGTCTCTTGAAATTCAAGTCCTCCACATCATGCAACAGCCACATGAACTTGCAGACTGAGCACACTGGCCTTGGCCACCATAAGCAGTGTTAAGTGCCCAGAGGGAAATGAAGAAGCAATTGATCAGTTGATAGCAATAAAACCCTTTGCTCATTTTTTAATCAAATTATTTGGGTTTTTGTTGTTGTTGTTCAGTTGTTTGAGTCCCTTGTATATTCTGCATACTAATCCCTTGTCAAATGAATAGTTTGCATATTTTCTCCCATTCTCCAGCTTGTCTCTTCATTCCGTTGATTGTTTTCTTTGCTGTGCAGGAGCTTTTTAGTTTGATATAATCCCGTTTGTCTATTTTTGCTTTGTTGCCTGTGCTTTTGAAGGCTTACCCATAAACTCGTTGCCCAGACCAACATCCTGAATCATTTCCCCTAGGTTTTCTTATAGTAGTTTCATAGTTTTGGTCTTACAGTTAAGTCTTTAATCCACTTTGAGTTGATTTTTTGTAAATGACAAGGTAGGGAGTTAGTTGCATTCTTCTGCACGTGAATATCCAGTTTTTCTAGCACCATTTATTGAAGAGACTGTCCTTTCTCCAGTGTATGTTCCTAGTGCCTTCATTGAAAATGAGTTGGCTATAAATATGTGAATTTGTTTCTGGGTTTTCTATTCTGTTCCACTGGTCTATGTGTCTGTTTTTATGCCAGTACCATGCTGTTTTGGTTACTATAGCTTTGTAGTCAGGGAGTATGATGCCTCCAGCTTTGTTCTTTTTGTTCACAATTGCTTTAGCTACTGGGGGTCTTTGTGGTTCCATATGAATTTTAGAATTGTTTTTCCCATTTCTATGAAGAATGTCATGGGTATTTTGACAGCAACTGCATTAAATCTGTAGATTGCTTTGGGTATTATGGTCATTTTTAACAATTTTAATGGAGCTGGGGTTTTAAACAAGATCGGTCAGGACGCACACTCTTAAGAAAGACAAAGAAATATTTGTCAAATGACCCCAAGAGAAATTGTGTTCATGAGAAATTGTGAATGGGGTAGGTGCTGACCACAGAGAGATTAAGCCCAGATCAACTTAATGTGATTTTTATTGAATACAACCCAGTTCCAACATATTCCCTTAGGGAATAGTCAGCATTTTCTCTCAGGTAAAGGGAATCAAATGTAAAATTCATGACTTTTTTATTCAAACAAAAGCCTTCGAAATTGAAGAATCTACTCAATCTGCTCCATCTGGTCACTAATTTTTATATTTTAAATAATGTTTGTGTTTATGATCCGATTATGCTATAAACAGATTTGGTGCAAATCATGGTGTTTTAATTAGCATACTAGCTTTTCCTAAGAAATCATCTAGAATATATCCTTGCATAATTAGCTGAAGAAACAGACTCCAGAAAAGAAAGTGAACCCACAGTAATCGCCCAGCTTGATCATGGCTGAGCTTGGAATGGCTTTCCAATTCTCCAACCAATGCCCCCTCTACCTCACTTCCTGCCAGTCATTCATCGAGAAACTTCCACGTGCCCAGCCCTGGGCAAGAAGCTCTTTCGGTGTTCAAGGGGAAATCGACACAGTCCCCACTCTCAAGGTGTTCTCTCTCTTCTGGGGGATGCTGCCTCCCTACTGAACTTGAAAGCAGTACCACATTCCTGTTTCTCTAACAGATGTTTCATCAGACCCGATGGATTTCTTTGCGCTCTGTGCCTTCTGAACCTGTGGGATTTTCTGGCCCTTCTCAAAGTTAGAACACCACCCCCCTCCTCACCCCCCCACCACAGAGCACCTGTGATGGATGGTTGCACAGATTTTCCTTGGATGCATCCTCTGTTGGAGAGCCTACCACCTGTGCCAGGGAAGCTTGTTCCACTGGACAGCCCTAACCACCGGGAAATTCACTCATGAACAGAGTTGAAATGAGACCGGCTAGAATATGTGGGAAGCCATGGAAGGAATATTTCACACGCCAATTAAAAACCACAGCATGGAGTCCATTTACAGAGAGGGGCCTCTCGTCAGAAACAGTGAGTCTGGTTCCAGGTGACTCGGTGGCTGCCTTGTGGCTGCCTCAGGATGGCGAGAGAATGAGCGGACAGCCCAGTTTTGCCTGCTTCCCCCGCCCAAAGTAGCATGGTCCATTTTGTCTGCCAGAGGTAAAAAGGCAAAGAGGCAACTCTCCGCTCTCTGTTCCCGGTGGGGCACGGAAAAGAAGAACTACAGTGGTGAGCTGCTAAGGTTTCACAACGGGCTCTTAGAAAAACCAGACCAGGATTTTAGCATTTCCCAATTTCTATGGTGTAAATACTTGCACCACGGCTGACTTTTAGCCACTAATATGACGTCACGGAGGAGTTGATAAGAGATGCGCACACGTGGCTCTTGCAAGCCAGGGGGAGCCAGTTCCAGCACTGTGGGGGTAAGGGGAGGAGTGTACGTGTAATAAAACAAATGAATGAACAAATAAGAGAGGGATATTCATTCTCTCTCATTAATAACAATATTAATTTTGCCAAAGTACTAGGAGAGAACCAGAATGAGCAGAATGTCTTATAACTGCAGTAGATATGACTTTATGAAGAAAACTAGCTGGGATCAGTGCAAAAACCATTTTTAGCAATGTCTCCAAATTACTTTCAAGGAAATACGTCTGTCTTTATATAAGAAACATGACAGTAAAATGTGCCAGTATCCTAAAACGTACAACAACGTGACGGACGTAGAGGCAACTATGTTTGAAAGAAGAGTTTATTACTCACAGCTTTCGAGAGCAGGGGGCGTGCCACACCCGGCAGGGCCACGTGGGAGGCAGAGGAGTGAGAAAGTGTGGCCCAGAGCCTTCATTGTGGTTTCTGCAGGAAAAAATGAGTAAGGCGGGGTAGGCAAGCCTGGGAAAGCCCGGGATTGCACAGTTCGAAAAATGTTACAGGCTCTGGGATATGTATCCCTACGTGATCCCTGCGTGATCTGACCCCTGTCCCTGGGTGGCTGGGGGCAGGGGAAATATTGGCTTGGGGCGTGAGTGTTAGATAAAGGAGGCTGGAAATACAGGCACTAGATCGTTTGGTTGCGTATGAAAGGTGTGCTTGCTGGGGAATTATTTTCTATCTCTAGGAATTAGCTATCCCTGGCAGGGGCCATCTCTCCCCGGCCAACAAAGCCCCAAGACAGCAAAGCACAAAACACAGAAAATAAAAACACATGAGTAATACAACCAGCTTAGAACTTACTACCTGTGTGGCCTTGGCAAATCATGATACCTCTTTCTTCCTCAGCATCCCCATCTGTAAAAGGAAGGTGGTAATACCCGCCTCACAGGGCTAGTGTAAAGATGACACTCAGAGGCCTTAGCAAGTGGCAGAGCTGGCGTTTGCCAGGGAGCTCCACAATTCCTGGAGCATGGCAGACAGGCAGTGGCTATTCTTGGAATAAATTTCGAGTAAGGTAGTGGGGGTCAGCGTGCTAGTGTGTAGTATGGAAAGAACATATACCATGAAACAGACAAACCTCTGTTCAATTTCCATGAGCTTCCTAATCGCATGGGGTACAGAAATATGGATAGAAATAAAATGCCTTTTTCTCCAAATACCCTAATGTGTGTTTCAATATGAAGATCATTAGGACCACTTTCACTTTCGCTGTTCTCAACATTCTGGTCTAACTGATGGATGCGCTCGGGAGTCGGGGTCCCTTTAAATCTCATTACACTAGGGATCCTGGTGTATTGATCCCACTTAGAAACAAGGCAATAAATTGTCCACAGACATTACGACCAGACCTGCAGGTTGCCAAGGGAAAGAATACAGAAAGCAGGGCTTTCTCACTGCATTGACTGTTTTTAAGTTAATTTTTATCACACGTTTGAATTTCTGAACCAGCAATAGCTGGTCAATGGCTTTAAAAATGTTTATTCTCTTTGAGATAGTAATTCCATTTCTGAGAATCAATCTCCGAGAAATAGTCTTCTATGAAGACAGAGATTTATACAGCATGATAAACATCATGTTTTTTAGCAAAAGGAAAGAAAAGAAGCCACCCAAATATTCAGTAGCAGGGGCAGGAAGGTTTTGCATTATGTAACCATGAAAAGTAGTGAAGTTTATGAAGACTATGTTAGTGTGAGGAAAATGCCTGTAAGATGAGACTAGATGAAAAAGCAGTACATCAAGCTGTATACTGATGATGATGATGAATATTGTAAGGAAACTTGCCCACAGGGATAAAAAAGGAAATGAGCCTAAATGTTCACAGCTTTTGTTTCTATGAGTTTTAATGTTTTCTTCTTAACTGCTTTTCTCTATTTTCTAGTTTTTCTATATTAAACATATATTACTTAAAATTAATTTTCATAATTTGAATTTTTAATACCTATATAAGTATACCGTGACTTCTCTTACAAAGCCAGCAGATTTATTTGAAGAAATGTGTACAGTGGTACTTCTTATTTTTTACTTCTTAGAAATCCTTCAGAGTCTAATGTCCTATTCTATAAAGTAATTTGTACTTGATCTCACTTGGACATAACCTTGAGCTTGTTTTACATGGCTGAGTCAGTAACTTAATGTAGCCTGGAATTTGCTTATGCACACAGAAATGCAAATAAAAGCCACTTCCATCAAATCAAAAATCAGATGTAGGTGCCATCTCATAGTCTGTTTCCCCACTAGGTAAGTTCTCCTGTGTTTCTCATGAGTTTCAGTTTAGTCTCAATTGTTTGTCAGGTCACTTCTTTGATCCTATAAGCAGCACAGAAAGGAGTCTGTGTAAGTACTGCACCTGAAAATACCATCTTCAGTTTATAGGGTGGGCACTGCGGGCGCCTCTCACCTGCTTCACATTCAACTCCCCTCCTCACCACCCTCCTGAGAGGGGCCAGAGTGATCCTTCTCGATGTAAATCCAGTCCCGAAACACCCCCTTCCCAGGCCTCAGTGGCCCCCATGGCCAAGTCAGGGCCCCCTTCTTCTTTCCTGTTGACATCACTTTTTCCCACCCGCTCCAAGTTCTAGTCGTATCCAGTTCCTGCCTTTCCCAGACACAGCTCGTTCTTTATGCCATTACGTGTACTTGTGCTACTCTGGGAAAACACAACCCACAGCTATAACCAATTTTTTTCTCCCTTGTCACCTCCTAGACTGGAGGATGGAAGGATGGATATTGGCTTTCAGGTAGGAGTGACCATGGGACACATTCATGGACATATCTGACCATTGAGCTTCAAGGCAACATACGCTGCAGCTGTCTAGGAAAGGTTTGCCGTCCCTTTTCCTCTTGAGACACAGATGTGAAGCCTGAAGCTGAAGCAGCCACCTTGTGACCATGAAGCAATAATCACCAGGAAAACATGCCAGCAAGCTGAAGACAGTGGGTCCGAGGGTGGCAAGTGGCTGAGTAGCTGATGCATCACTGAGCTGCGAAACCAGCCTGACACCACCCACTGCCATTCCTTTGGTGAGCAGGTAATAAACGTGCTTGCAGCTAAATGTCTCCTGCTTAACTTCCTCTTCCTTCTCATGAGGAAATATATGGGAAGTGGTGAATTCAGTGCCTGGAACATTCTAGAAGCTCAATCCGTGTTACTTCCCTCTCTTCTTCTTCCTGAGTTTTCCTTTTGAGCCCCACTCACCTGTTGGGTAAGTATACTGTACCTAGAACCATACATTTTACTGAAATATACCAGAGTTTGTATCTGTATGCACAATTTGGCTGCCTGTGAAAGAAACCAAATTGGTGTCACCTAGGTGAAAGCGGGACTTTATGTCAAGGCTGTCTCTCATAACTGAAGGGAAGAAAGAACGGCCATCCCAGGGCTGGGCTCCACACACAGCTGTGACCAGGACCCAAGCACTGTCAAGAAGCTCTTACCATCTTCCCTCACCCTGTGGCTGTGACTTTTTCCTTTCTTACTCTGCACTGGCTTGCTCTGCTGTGACAGGGAACAGGCACACTAATAGCCCGTGGAGTTATTTTGGGGTGCTATGCAGAGAGAATCACAGTTTCCAAGTGAAAGATCCTGGAAGAATCCCAAACGATCTGCCTTGGGTCAGGTGTCTGGCTACCGCCCACATGGCACAGAGGCTCGGGGTCCCTGCCCGCTGCAGAGATGAGGGCTCTGACCCAGGACCTGCCCCCAGAGCTCAGACTGCAGGTGCTGTGTGTTCTCCCTCACATCTCAGCTGTCCCTCACTCCCCAGCACACAGAGGCAATCGGGTTGCCTTCAGGGCAGGGTGACTCACCCAAGGGCAAAGCCATTACTCTGGAAGTTCATAAAAGCTGACTGCCTTGGTCTGAGTTCCCCCAAACGCAGAGCCTGAGACCAGGACATGGGTGCAGGTGGTTTATTTGGGGGAGATCCCAGGGAGCGGGAATGAGGGAGTAGAGACATGAGACAAGGAAGGCAGAGAAGCCAACGTCTAGGAGGGTATTGAGGTCGCGGCTGGAGGCAATGGGGTCACAGCCCCGAGAGCACTTCTGAACAGGCCTCACAGATTTTCTGCTTAGAGGACAGGAGCCCACACTCGATGTGGGCACAAGGAGAGTCTGAGTTTGCCTGGAACAAGTCACTGAAGCTGAGAGCAGAGGCAGGCTCAGGAATGTAGCATCGGATCCCAAAGGCACCTGCTACATGACAGGAAGGGTGTAATTCCGGGGCCACCTTTTCTTAGAAGTTGGAGGGTCCTCTGGCGTGATGCGAAAGTAACCGAGCCACAGCAAAGGCTTGGCCAAAGCAGAGTGGACCCAGGATCTCCGGACCGCCTATTAAATACATTGTGCCTGCTCTGCACATTTTTTTATCTAATTCCTGAATCTCGTAATTACTGATCCTTATCCCTATGGTATAGGTGAGGACTCTGAGGCTCAGAGACACTGAGTAGCTTGCCCAAAGTCACCCAGCCGGGAAGCAGCACAACCTGCTGAAAGGGAAAACTGAGTGAGATCCAATCCCTAAGAGCTCTGAGAAGGCGGCCCCGTTCGCGCAGCCCTGCTCGGCCAGCTCGGGGCTGCAAACAGTGGGCATTTTTAATATTTAAAATAAAATGTGTTTGTGAAGTACAACATACAGGTGCAATGGAAAAATGTAAGTGATTCTTCAAAAAAGAATAGCAACCGTGAGCCAATAATGCAGGAGAGTTTGAAGGCTTCGGTTGTGTATTTGTATCGAAACTACAGCATGTTTCATTCTCCAGTCTTGGAAACGCACGCCCAGCCCCAGGAGGCATTTAATTACCGAGCACGGCAGCGATTCAGCTGCGCCCGCCCCAGGCTTTGGTTTGCGCAGGTTGTCGGGAGTCAGCCTGCCTCGGAGTTCCACAAATCATCCCAGGCCAGGCAGAGGCCCGGCGTCAGACGGTGTGCAATCAGCCCCGAGTGCAATGAGATGCAGCCGGCCATTCATCAGGGAGCCCGGGACCAGAGTGACGCAAATGATGACGAAGAAGAATGATTCTAGGGCCCCGAGGGTGCGGCGTGTAATCAAAGAGCAACATTCGAAACACAAACTACACTGCCATTTCTGTTGTCATGAAGCTCGGGAAGAAGCCCCCAGAAACAGGAAACCCCAAGAACTCAAACTCGAGAAACAAAAGAGGAGGAATGGGCCGCATAGCAACCTCCGCGGCGGTGGGGCTCGAGCATCAGTCATCACACCGAAAGGACGCTCGGGCGCTCGGTTAGAATCGGGAACACGACCTCACCTCCCACCTGGCAGAGGAGGAAGTGGGGTCGCAGGTGCAAGTGCCCACGGCTATGCAGTGACAAAGCAATGGTGTGGAATTCACATCTGAGTCGTTTCACTCCTGGGCCACACTCCTAACCGGCTCACAAGGTCACCTTTGGAAATAAAATGAAAACAATGCAATCCCTTCCCGCAGCTAAATGTTTTCAAGTGGTTTAAACATTTCTCATCACTGGTTGTGAACCAGGCTGTGGGTCTGAGTCCAGTCCAGTGGGTGCCACAGAGAAGTGTGGGCTCAGGGCTGGGCCTGGGCTGGCCTTGTCTTGTGATTTTCAGAAGGAAGCTGTAAGCGGAAGGAGAGAGCAAATCACATCTTAGCCAGTGCTTGTAAATCGACTTTTCACTACTCCCACATCCAAAGGCACGCTAAGGAAGCTGACAGCCTGTCCCTGCCCTTCTGCAGTTAACTTCTGTTCGTCTCTTCCAGCAGCTCCTAGAGTTTCTGATTGGCTGGGTGGCCCCCATCAGAGGCCGCCTGGCCTGTGCGTCTCAGCCTGGCACGTCAAAGCCACCTGGGGAGCTCTCAAAAGCGTCCATCCCTGGACCACTCCAGACCAAATGAATGCAGTCTCCGGGCAGGGCCCCAGCCTTGCCGTCTGTTAAGCTCACCTGACAATTGTAACGTGCACCTGGGGCTGGGAAGCGCTGGCGCAGACAACGTTCCTCTCTGCACAGCTGGGAAACTGAGACCCAGAGATGCCAGGGCCTTGCTCAAGGCTCAGTGCTTTTCAGAGAGCATCTGCTGCCATGGCTCCTGGTTGGGACAGACATGTGTCCCTCTTTGACAGCGAGTGGCCAGTGGGGCCAACGTCAGAGCTCAGGACCCCTTTCTCAGCAGGGCCCCTTCGCTGTGCTACTTCCAGAGTGGGGTGTGCTGCTGCTGACTCAGGGGTCTGTTTCCAGTTTAGAGGAAGCCCAGGCTTGAAAGCTGGCAGATCTGATGCCTGGTTCCGAGCTCGGGAAGGTTCCAGAAGTCTGGATGGACTAACTTGGGGTGTACGTCGATTTCCAGGTGGCACATCAGCTCTTCCACTCACTGCCCATGAACAGTGGGCTGAGCAGGGCGCACGCCATCCTAAGGACTTGTGGGCCTCGTGCCTCAAGCAGCCCGGTGGAGCCCCCGCGGAGGCCGACGAGGCGTCTCCCAGGAAGGCCTCCCCGTGCAAGGGCAGCAAAAGCAGCTGCTCTGTCTGCAGAGCCTCTTCCTAATGCAGCCGACCACGCTGACCCGACCGGGTCACAGCATTGACCCCGGCTCAGCAAACTCCACGCCGAGTAGTTGTGCCTTCGCCAGGTTCACCACGGAGAAGACGAGTGGACACAGGTTGGTGCCCGACAGGCTCTGGCCGGACCAACCCAGATGAAACTGCTGTGCAGTGGAGGTGGGTCGAGAAGGAAATGGGCTCTCGCCGAGCTTCGGCACAGCGCACAGAGCAAGGTGCTCCGCCCGAGTGACTGCGTACGGCACGTCGGGCCTCCGGAGCCGTGGAGTCCACATCCGTGGATTCAACCAACCTCAGGTGGAAAGTATTTGAAGAAAAAACTTTCCTGTATTGAACATGCACAGAGTTTTTTCCTCGTCATTTTCCCTGAATCAGTGTAAGGACTATGGACATTGTGCCGGGCATTGTAAGCAATCTGGAGACGACTGGCAGCACGGATGTGCAGGTTCCATGCAAGTCTCTGCCATTCTATACCAGGGACTTGAGCGTCCGTGGACTTTGGTATCCAGTCCTGGAGACATGGTACCCATGGATACCAAGGGGTGACTGTATTTCCATTATTATTTGTTGCAGAGCAAATAAGAGATCAGGCTCTGGAGCTAGACTGCCAGGTTCAAATCCCAGCTCTGTCACTCACTAGCTGTGTGGTCTTGGTCAAGTTAATTAACTTCTCTGTTCTTACATCTGTGAAGAGGATATGACACTAACATCTGCTCCACAGAGTCGGCTGTGATGATTAAATGGGTTGACGCCTGCTAAGTGCTTATAGCAGGGGCTGGACCATTGTGAGCACTTATGGCACATCAGTTGTGACTATGATTTCAGCTTGGATGATGAGGGGGAGAATAAATATTGCAATTGGTTTTTCAGTCACAAGTTCTACAATAGCAGAGCGAAAGTAAACAACGTTGTGCTTATCAGCAACTGCCAATGGCGAAGACATGTGTTAGCTCCTCGAGTGACGAAGTATTGGTCCCACAAGGCAGGGCAGAGCAGCTGGGTCCACAGGGGCCTTGGTTTTTAAGGTGCTTTTCAGGCAGGGCACAGGCAGCAAACAGTCACCCTCGGACTGCAGAGCTCTGGCCACAAGTCGGGACTTCTGTGGGATGTGTCCTGCTTACCTGGGTGACCCGAAACCTTGAGACCTGAGTAAGCAGCCGGGGCAGGGTCTGGGAGGAGCCATGTCGCAGGAACAGTTCCAGCCCCCATCCAGCGCTGGACCCTGTGCCCTGAGGGGGAATCCCAGGAGATCGGAAGTGTCCCGGCGGGTGGGGTGTTCGGTTGTCTGCTATGGGGCAGGCGATGTGTTCTCCCACCCAGGCTCCCCGGCAGGCTGTTCGGTAAGTTCGGCGTTGCTCAGTACTGCTGTGTGAATGGTTTTTTTCAGTAACTCCAAGTGAAGCCAAGAGCTGCGTCCCAATTGCTGGTGGGTTGGAGGAGGAGCCTGAGGCCTGGAACATGTGGCGTACACACACGCATGTCTGCATGTGCAGATGATGGTGCACGCCTGTGTGTGGGCGTAGAGGGAAAGGGATGAGTGCCATGAGACGGCGCAGACAGAGCGACAGGGTGCAAGTTGGAGTCGGCTTCCAGCAGACGACCCGCTGGCACTGGAAGGCAGGAGCGTGTAGACGTGGGGAAGCCATGAGAAGGGCACAGCGGAGTGGGGGACGTGGACTGTGTCCGGGAGTGCTGGGCAGGGCAGCCTGGCGTGCAGAGCTGGAGAGGGGGTAGGGTGGAAGGCTTTGATGCCAAGGTGAGAAGTCTGGAATGTACCCTGCAGACGACAGTGGGATGGGTGTAGGAAGTATTTTTGCACACAGGAGGGATATAAAAAGTGCCACCCTTCTAAAGAAAGACGAGTCTGATAGCTGGCGCGGAGGTGAGGAAATGGGGCCAGGAAGAGCTGTTGCAAGGGTGCAGCCCGGGGCAGCCCATGCAAGGCGGGGGAGGCTCAGCTCTGCCAGCAGACACAAAAGGCAACCAAGCCTCTCTCTGATCCACTGGAAAAGTCCCCAAGGGAACCACATAACTCGAATGGCCAACAGCACAGTCCTCTGTCCTCTGCAAGCTGGTTTCTGGCCCAGCGGGAAGTGATGGGAATCCGGAGAAAATGAGAACTTGAAAGACGTCAGGGTGGCTGCAGGCCAGCCTGCAGGGCGGAGGCGCTCAGAACCGAGTGGCGCCAACGCCAATCCCAGGGCAGCCCGAGCCGACTGCTGTGCAGATGGTGGCAATGGACAGGTGACTGTCCTTCCCCTCCTCAGGCCTCCGGGAGCTGTCTTTCAGGAAAACTGCCTGAAAAGATGTAAACTTCAACTCCCTGTTTTCTACGAAACCAAAACCAATAACCTGCAGGCCAGGTAACACACGCCCGGTCCATCCTTTCACTAAGTTAACTCAACTCGACTCATTTACCCAACACCTTCCAGGCTCCAGGCCCTGTGCCGGGTGTTGGGGTACGCAGGGAAACGAGACAGGGCCTCGGGGAGAACCAACGCACGAGAGGGGCTGGCACTGCGTGCGGCGGCGACTCCGTGGAGGAGGTGTACCGGGGAGCGCGTCTCACTGGAAACGGCCCGTCCCACCATCTCACCCACAGGCCGCGAGCACCTGAGGGCAGGGGCAGGGCTGTCCTCCCAGGCCTCCTGGCCCTCCTGCCCGGCGCCCACGCAGTGCCCAGCGCAGAGCGGCCCTCATCGCGTGCTGGCTGAGTGGCAGGTGGATGCACCAGCAGTCTCAGGTGGGAAGATCCGGGGGGTCTGCAGGGATCCAGCCTCCTTGCGCCGAGTAGCATGCACCTCATGGTCTCTGCACGGGTGTGTCACCTCCCAGGCCTGGGAGGCAGGAGGCCAACGCTTCACCTCGCTCCAGGCTTCTCTCCCAGCTGCCCCAAACTGTAATTAGTAATAACCGTTACAAACATTTTTATAGCACTTCAGCATTTACGAACCACTTTTCACACATTACCTCCCTGGGAGCCAGAAACTGAGCCCGGAGGGATGCGTGATCCGCTTTCCTGAGGGCTGTCACAGGAGGGAAGGGACCTGACGTTGGCCCTGTGCCCCTGGGTGCTGGTCTTCATATACATGCTGCTGCTGTTAGCGTTGCACATGTAATTTACGTAATCATCTCAGCAGGAACACAAGGGGCCCTTTACAATCCTGTTTTACGGATGAGAAACCGATACTCAGGGAGGCCGAGCACGGAGCCTCAGTACTACAGCTCGTGAGTGGCAGAGCGGGATTGGAACTCGCTCGGTCTGACTCCAAGTCCAGCAATAACAACAACATCGATGACGACAATGGTGACGACGGCGAGCCCAGACTGAGTGCTAACTCCGACCACGCACAGAGCCCAGCACGCCACGCGTCTCAGGAATTTTATCTCTTGCCGACGAGGTTGGGGAGCAGGCAGTCGGGCTCGGGGGACCATTCTGCGCAGGTGGAGGAGGGCAGTCTGGGGGAGGGGTGAGATAGTGCCTGAACCCCCCTCCCACCAGTGGAGGCAGAGCAGATGGGGAGGAGAGAAAGGGGGCAGGACGCAGGGGGCTGGGGCAGAGGCTGGAGACTGGTGGGGAGGGGAGGATGGAGGACGGTGGCCAGGATCCTGTGTGACTGACAAGCAGAGAAGGTGGGAGGCTGTGGGGGTCACTCCTGAGACCCTGTTTCCCTCCCCATGATTCTAACCCGTAGACTTGGGCCACACACATCGAGGCCAATAGTCAAATGGAAATCTAAGTCACCAGCTTCTGATCAACTGCAGCAGCCCATGGTTCAGGCTTGAGGCCAAAAGTGAGGGATTTGGGACCTTTCCCACTTCCACACTCAGAGGCCTCCCCTGGGGAGAGCTGGGCAGGCAGAGAACAGTCCCAGCGAGCCCCACTACCGGGCTGGAGGTCCGAGAGAGCGAGCAGGGGCTGGGTGCCATGGGCTCAGACAGTCAGGAACTGGCAGGGTAGGGAACATGAGCAAGAGCATGGCTGCAAAGCCCCAGCAGCGCGGAGCTATGTCAGGGTTATGTCAGTGCCCAGGAGCCAGGCTGGGCCAGAGCAGCAGCCCAGGGCTCCTCCCGCCAGGGTGGCCCAGCCGCCTCCCCCAGGGATCAGAAGTGCTGTGTAAACGTGGAAGGGGAGGGGTATCCACTTGCTCAACAAGAAGCAGTTTCGTAGATGAAGACACCAAGTCTAGCTGTAGTTCTGGGTGAGTTTCAGTTGCCCGCGGGGCTTCTGAGCAGGAACCGGAGGGAGGCTTGTTGGGGCACAGGAAGGTCTGGGTGGGAGCAGGTGCCAGGCAGGGATGAAACCTAGGAACTAGCACCTGGGGGCAGGTGAGCAGCTTGAAGAAACCCAAGCATTCTCCAGGCAGGCAGGAGAGCAGGAGAGGGTGGTATGTGTGTGGGGGGTGGCCATGTACCAAGTACACAAGCACCAGGAAGCTGCCTTTGGATGTGCCAAGATGTTGATCAGGGCCCTCAGGTGGGGGTGGGCCCTGGGGAGGGGTGAGGAGGGCAGAAGCCGGCCGTCGAGCGGGGACAGACTCTGCAGAGCAGATGCGGAGGAGAAGCCTGGAGGCCACCGGGCAGGACGTGGAGACTTGCTTTAAGGAGAGCTGGGACCAAGGGACAGAGGGCACCCCGAGAGGGGGCAAGAGGGGCGGGCAGGCAGTTGGGGGGCTGCCGATGGGCCTGCCCACGCCAGGCTCCCCACTTGCTTTGGGAAGATCTATTCCCAGCAGAGGGACACAGGGAGTTTGGAAGCCTATGTGGGAAGTGGTGACCATTCATTCTGCAGCCTGAGAACTAGAACACATGCTTGAGCAAGGACACAGGCCAGCAGTGGGGGTCACCTGTCGGGGCCAGCACCAGTAGAGGCAGTCTGGTGGGGTAGCCGGCCAGCACTGGGCGATGCTGAGGGAGGGATGGCTGAGCAAACACACAGGGCCCTGTCCTTTCACGACAGCCCTCAACTGGGTTTCTATGGCAACCTGCCTATCCCACAGACATTAGCTTCAGCAAAGCATTCTGTGCACAGGCCCTGCGGTCACAGAGATGCCCAGGTGTGGTCCTGGCCCTGGGGGCCCGTTGTCTAGTAGGGGAGACAAGGGTGAGGACAGAGCTTGGGGCACTGAGACGGGCCCAGAACACACCCCTGGGAGCCAGGGCTGAGCTGGAGTTGGCCAGGGAAGGGAGGCAGGGAGGAGGTCCTGGGCAACGGGCAGGGCCGGGAAGAGATGCAGCCCCAGGGCAAGTTCTCAGCAATGTGGAGAGAAACTTGAAGGCCACACAGGGGGGGCCTGTGACTGCGGGTAAAGGCTGTGGGCAGCTGGGGCAGAGCCTGCAGGAGGGCACGGGCAGCGCCACCCTCGGACTGATGGAGGGGTCGCTGGGAGGTGAGGCTCCAGGGAGTTTCCCCTTCACTGTGCGTGTCTTTCTGTAGGTTTAGAGTTTCATAGTGAGCACATGTTAATGCTCATAATAGCCGGAAAAAGGGAAGCCACCCAGTGTTCCTCAGCTGATGAATGGATAATTGAAACGTGGTCTGTCCGCCCGTGGCCTATCACTCGGCCGAGTCCCTTCACACGGAATGTCCAGAAAGGCCGCAGTGGATGAGCGGGTGCCCAGGGTGTGGAGTGGAGCAGGAGGGACTGCCTCGTGGGGACAGAGTTTCTCTGGGGGACGACGAAAGTGTTCTGAAACTGGCAGTGACGGTGCACAACATTGGGAATGCACTAAAAGCCACCGAACTGCACACCTTCAAATGATTAGAATAGTGACTCTTATGTGGCTTCTACCTCAGCTGTTTTAAGAGTGGGTGACCCAGCAGAGCGCCTGCGTCCTTGGCCTGTGGACCACAGTTTTGAGCCAGATGAAAAGCTCAATAACCCAGTGGAAATGAACTGGATTATACGCTCAGAAGCCCCCACCACGGCCCTCCCCAGGACCACTCGCTCTTCCAGCTGCTCCTCCCGAC
The DNA here is from genome assembly GCF_000956105.1 of Propithecus coquereli. Lineage (NCBI taxonomy): Eukaryota > Metazoa > Chordata > Mammalia > Primates > Indriidae > Propithecus > Propithecus coquereli. Next base: position 1,589,650 of record NW_012154007.1, read on the forward strand.
CACAGAATCGGCCCCCGGCCTTGGAGCCACAGTGCTCACGCTCACTCGCTCACTCGCTCGCTCGCTGCCCATTCATCCAGGAAATAGTCCATGCGTGCTTTCCGCACACCGGTGTTTCTGCTGAACTGCAGGAAGTCCCTGCTCTCAGAGGTCCCACCGTGGAAGGGGGAGGCAGATAGCGGCAGGTGCGTGCTTGTCAGACGGCGGTGAGCACCACGAAAAATGACAGCGTGGGAGAGGCAGGTGGCAGAGAACGAGTGGCTGGTGCAGTCTGCACTGCAGCCAGCTGTGCCCAGGAGCCAAAAGACTGGTCACTGGAGGGTGACGGTGTACTCAGGGCTCAAATGCAGGTCTATGGCAACAGATCCGATGGCGACATGTATCCAAGGCCACCACCAACAGGACCCGCCATGCCTCAAGGGCTAGGGCCTTCGACCTTGCCCATTCTCCACCTTTCACTAACCACGCCCTGCCCTGAGCACACTCAACTCCTCCCTGTCTCCCCCGCCTGCCACCCGGTCCATTTTGTTCCCTGCATCTGGAGCTTTCTCTCCCTGGCCTTTGCATTATAACTCCTACCCAGTCTTCACACTTCAGCTCAGACACGGCTTTCCCCAGGAAACCTTCCTCAGCCACACCACAGATCCCCTCCCCAGTGCCCACCAGGGCCCCCCAACATCGACCACACTGTGTCACCACTGCCTGATTTCAGGTGTATGTCCCTGAGTGGATGGTGAGTTCCACCCCGCAGAAGACCTGTCTCACTCATCTCTGAGCCCCAGTACGGCTCCTCCGAGGAGTCTGCAAATACCGAGCTGGAATTAACGTGTGGAACTTGCAATGTTAAGGAACATAATGTTTATAGTCTTCCATAAATGGTAAGTGTTCATAATACACCTGATAATTTAACTCAGATAGAGCTCATTAAGTAAAAAATAAAAATCTTTTACAGAGTTACCCTGAAACAATATTCAGTTTGTACTCGTGATTGTCTACCATAGCAGGGCCCTGGAGTACAAACGGCAAGGCACTCAATCTCCTGAGGTCAAAGGCAAAAGCAGTAAACAGAGCTCTTTGGTGGGCTGGCTCTCTCTCTCACACACACACATACACACACACACACACACATCCCAACAGCTATCTTGGGCAGCAGCAGCTGATTCCCTGTCACCAGGGCAGTGCGCAGAGCAGATGACGAAGGGCCTTTGTTTGCTCACCGAGTGCTTGTGGAAGCCAGCCCTCAGGCCCTCGCATGGACATGGGTGGGAGTGGAGAAGTCGTGGTCCCCCACAAGGGTCTGCAGGAAGAAGGGGGCACCAGGTGAGCAGAAGGCACCAACACCCTGCACACTTCCCAATGATAAATCGTCTCCCTGGGGTCAGGAGCCATTTTCACTGTGGAGGACACCTTCCCATGTCACTTGCAACTTCCGACATACGGACCCAATTCCTAACAGAGGCACTTCCAAACTAACACGTCAAATGTTTTTCCCCACTATAGATGTTTTATTTGCACCTTAAAGATATTTGGGGAAATGGATAAAACAAAAAATAAGTCAACTTTCCCAGTGTGTTGTGTGTGTGCTTTCAACAGAATTGAGATCATAAAATATCATGGGGTTTTTGACTTGCTTAGCATGATAAGATTTCTCCAAAGCATCGTCTTCACAGCAGCCCTTGCTAATGGCTGCATAACCTGCCCATTTACCTTTGTAACCCTGCCTCCGAACACTGCCCTTGGTACACAGTAGGCACTCAATAAATATGTACTGAATAGATGTTAAATGACCAATATTTCACTGAGCGGATATATCATCATTTACTTAGCCATTTTCCTGCAGTGGCGTTTAGATTGTTTCTGAGAACTTGTTATTATAAATCATACAGTGATAAATTGTGCAATTAGTTATATCTGTGTCTCACTGACCAAAACAGGACCCCCCCAGAGAGGTTACTACCTAGTTAATGTTCCAATGTGTGAGCATCTTCCAGGTTTCTGACTCATCTATGAGCAGAAATTTTTTTCAAGCCAATACCTGCATCATTTTAAAGACTGGAAGTTACGTAAATATTCCTTTATCCCAAACCCAACAACCAAGGTACCAGAATTTACATTTTGTTTTACAAAAGCAAGCACATTCTCCTTTAGGAATAACATTAAATTTTCTTGACGTTTATGCTCAATATGAAATATATGCTTTTGAGAAGCCCAAGAGAACTGACTCTGAAGTGAATTGTGTTCTAATCATGGGGACTTGTATTGGAAGCAAAAGGACAGAAGGAAGGGGCAAAGGAAATTTACAATTTACTTGTAATAAGCAGAAAAATAAAAGTGGAAAACCCAGGGAAATGAAGCTTCTATGCATGAAGGACGCCTTGAGTGCATACAGTGGCACTAGCTCCAGGCTGCCCAGACCTCTCACCAGCCTAGCCCAAAAGGCACGTGTGAAATTCTCCATCTGTATACACTGCCACATAAATGGGAGAGAGGCAAAAGTTTCCAGCGCTTGATCCAATCACCTAATTGAGCAGTAATCTAATAAAGTGTAATTAAGTCAAAATGCTAGATCATTAAGGTCTGTCGTGACAATAACCAGCTTTAAATGTTGGCTACCCCACAGTAAGCAGACTTTACTGGGCTCTACAGAGACATGAAGTCTTGGATGGCTTCCACTTGGTAGGTTTATATGCTCATGAATGCTGATGGCCTTTCAATGTTGCTTCTGTGTCAACAGGACTCAGTGGAGACTTCCAGGCATGATGACAACCAGGTGTTGACAGAGAAAATGTTGGGTCCTCAACAGAGACTGCCCTGTATGGTGGTGAGGGGTGGTTTTGCTGAAGTGAGAATCGGGAATTTGCGCTCATGTCCTGTGGCCGCTGTCCCACTGACACCCTATGGGACCTCGGTCAAGGCCTCGCCGCACTCTGGGCCGCAGATTCCTCCTCCAATTCAAGGAGGAAGTTAGATTGGACAGTCTCTGTGCACCTTCCATTTCTTTGGAAAATAGCCACTGACAGAGCTGGCATTACTGGAGTTTTTACGTGTCAGGAGCTATTTCGAAAGCTCTACGAGGATTAGCCCTTGACACCCCGGCTCCCGTTCCTGTGCTCATCTTTCTGTCATCCCACACCGACTCTGGCCTCCAGCATCGGCTAAATCCATCACTGGACTTTTCTGAGCTCATTTCTTTGTCAGTTGACCCCACCTCATAAATTTGTTAGAAGAATGAAAATGTTCAGGTTTTGTGAACCTTCAAACACTAGACAATTTAACAGCTTTAATTGACACATGTCTGGGCGGAGTCGCACTGTGTGGACATGTGCAGCAGCACCGTGTATAGCAGCGGTGCCCAGAGAAAGTGCCACCTGGCCTGCCCCACGTGGGTCTGAGCGCCACCCTGGGCTCCCTCCAGAGCCTGGCCCCCACTCTGTGACAGATTACAGTCCCGAGACTGACCCCAGTGCCTGTCTCCCCCTGGGGTGGAGGGGTTAGGAACCACAGTCTCCACTATGCGTGATGCCTGGCATGGGCCTGGCAGTGCACCTCCAAAATGTTGAAAGATATAAATAGAAGGAGAGAGGTGGGGAGGGGAGAAGAAAAGAAGGAGGGACAACCCTGGCCCGGAATGCTCAATGCCTCGTGCACAAGTGAGCGAACAATTCAGGTCCGACTGGCAAAGCACATGGGGGCTGAAAGTGCCTGGATGTGTCCCAGTGAGACCAGGATGACAGAGCTGTGCCCCAGCTTCTACAGGTCACTGGAAATCCATCTCTGTCAGGCCCAGCTGAAAAGACACTCCCCACGAGTGGGACCGAGCTGGGAACACCCCCTGGAATGAGTCCCCGCCGACAGGCTCGGAGTCCAGCCTACGTGGCTGGCATGTTCCCGTGACCTCAGCAGTTTGTATCCAGGGCAAAGGAGAAAGAGCCAAGAGGGGGCCTCCAACACCAATACGCAAGTGCAGAGGACGCAAAGCAGGTGTCTCTTGGGGGATCTAAGGGACACCAGCTGTGGTGTTTGGCTTCCTGCGTAGAAGAACACATCCTCACATTCGTGCAGAGCTTTGTGGTTTGCGAAAACTTTTCACTGTCAGTCTCTCATGTGGGTAGACAGAATGATTTATCATTATTCTCATTTCATGGAGGAGAAAAAAGAGGCTTAAGAACAAAGCTATTTCAGCTCTGGGTGGCTGAGCCGAACCAGAAACCTGCCCTTTGGACTCTGAGTCCGCCACGTTTCCACGTTCCGAACACGGGCTCTGGCTTTGCTGTCACCCTCCGTCCTAACACGCCCACCTCGGCAGCTCCTGGGCTGGCTGAGAGGGAGACCACTCCATCCTCTCGTCCAGCTCCACCTTCTCCAGGAAGCCTTCTCAGATGCCCGAGGCTTTTACCTCATCCCCCTACACACACACACACACACACACACACACACACACACACACACTCATCCCCTCTTCTCCTCCGTGGATGCAGAGCTCATCCTTCGGGCTTTCACATGGAAATCGCCACCCTGTGGTGTCACTGTCTCCTTCAGTCATTCCCTCCCTCTGTACATTCATTCAAGAACATTGGCAGAGCCCTGGAGATGGGGAGACTGAGGCTGGACAGGGGAATGGAACTGCGCAAGCCCACACAGCAGGAGACAGGAAGCTGGGCAGCGACACACTCACTCGATGAATATTTACAGAGTCACCACAAGACCCCAAAGTGCTAAGCTCTTTCCAACACCCCATGTCTTCACAGGGGGCTAATTTCTGCACAGTTTGGACTTCTGCCCCTCCTCCCAGGTAAAGATGGCAGGTGTAACTCAGTAACCTGCCAGGTGCTGACCCAGTGGCCGCCTGTCTTCACAGGCAGGTGAAGCATGTTTGCAGTTCTTAGCAGAGCGAGCCGGAGAGCGTGGAAGTCACACCCCGGCACACTCTTTCCTTGGTCCGTTTGCGGAGCACACACAGACGCAGCTAGACTGGGCTCCTTTAAAAATCCAGCCATCAAAGAGACAGGTGGGGTGGGGGACAGCTCGCCCGGTGCTGTCCAGGGTACGCAGGCCTTGAACACCTGGTCACCTACCTGGAGAAGGAAGGCTCCAGACTGCGGTGGGGAAGGGAAAGACTGAGAGAGCTGGATTTCAATCCCGGATCTGTGTCAAATAGAAGGCTTTTTTTGCACCCGTTTTCTTCTCTGCAAGAGAATATTACTAGCCTCATAAAGTGCTATAGCGTCCAGGTGAGATAATGCGTTTACGGCTGTAGCGAACACTGCGCGTGCTCTCTAACAGTTGGGGCTGAGCAGTGGGCACACGTGAGTACCACGAGGCATGAAGGACATTGGAAGCTGAGAAGGGTGTTGGAGGCGGCGAGGGGTAAGACCTGAACTGCCAGGTACAGTGAACACTGTTCGGGGAGTGGGCACGCTAAAAGCTCCGACATCAGAATTACGAAAGGTATCCGAGTAACAAAAACTTTTGTACTCCCTTAATATTTTGAAACTGAAAGAAGAACAAAAATAATAAGAAGAATAAAATAAGGAAAACCCACACATAAAGAATTTGAAAATACACTTCTAAATAGCTCATGCATCAAAAAGATCACACTGGGAGTTATAATCATACGGTCTTTTCCCCCAGCGGTTCTCTCTTCGGTGACCACTCTGGCAACTGAGTGCTTACAATGTGCTAAGTGCCCATGGCAACAAAAGGAAGGGACATCTGGGCTGGGGAGGTGCCCAGGGAGGAGGAAAGACAAGGCTTCCCTACATGGACTAAGAGAAGACATTAGGGTCGTTTTCTCATCAGTCAGTTTACTAGGTCCCCTGAATAAGCCATTGTTTCTCCCTGGGCCTGGGTTTCCTCAAATGAGACGTCGGGCCGATTCACTCCCAAGTCTCAGATAACTGGGCTTTTTTTTTTTTTCAACTTAATTTGAATCCTTCCCCAGTTTCAATTCTACTTAATATCACACTGATCAAGACAAATTCTTCTCTCTCATTGCAAAAACCCATCAAACTCCTTTCATAACATGTCAGTTCTCTTTTCTTTTTTATCATTCAAGACAAATGACGCCTCTTCTCTGCCTTTGCTTCCCCCTAATCTTCCCAAGTTTGAGGCTGCGACAGATGGCCCTCCGTCAAGCACTGTGCCTTCCTCTGCCTGCTCACGTCTCTCTGCTGCTTTGACTTACAAGAGAAATGGAACAAATCAATCCCCACCTGCCTACCAGCCACTGCCCACACCCACGTGACCTCCTCTCTCCTTCCATCAGCCAGTCCTTTCTCCACATGGGTCCAAAACAGTCTCTCCAAGACACGTGATGTCATTCCCCCATGTGAAGGTCTGTTTGGCTACATGGGGGCCTGGAGCTCAAATATGAGCAGCAGCGAGGTGGGCCCAGTGTGCTCCCCAGGCCTTTCCCTGGCATGGCCTGCGTGACGAATGTGTCTTCTCAGCCTCCAGACTGCGGGAGGCTCTGCTGCTCAGGGCCTCTCTCATTCGGTTTCCTGCTCCCGACCCTGTAGAGAGTGGCAAATGTCTGGAGGAGAAAACCAGCCCGGTGTTTGAAGCCCCTCCAGCCTCTAATTTGTCTCTCTGGCCCAGCAGTGGTCACCTCACTGGCCCAGGCTGGTCGCTCAGCCCGTACCTGTCCCCAGATTGTGGAAAACCCTGCGGAAAGTAGTGGCCGAGTCTCCACAGTTCTCCCCTCTCCAGAATTTGTCCCTTTTGGTCCTCACTGCTTCAGCCACTCTCTGAGGATTTAAATAGATACTTTTTACAATTTATATAAAACAGCCTTTCTTACTGTTCTTAGCAAGAGTGGTTTTCTGCTGCTAACGACTCCATCCGACGCAGAACCAAAAACCTACAGCTTCGAAAGTTCAGAGGCAGGAGCAGCAGAAGTGCAGAGGGAGAACCGTTGTGACCAGGACGTGAACAGTGACTTCCCTGGGATCTCCTACAAGACAGTGTGTGGCTAGAACATTTTCTTTGTCCCTGTCACTGAAGACCCCTCAGAAATCATACAACTCTCTCTTCCCCTGCTGATATGCTCAGGTTTCTCATCAGCAAAAAGCAACACGTCTTTGCAATCCCACTACTCAACAGAAATCCTACTCATTATCCATAATTCAGTATACTGTTGTGGGTTTTCCCAGAATCCCAGAATTCTCCCTGACAGAAAGAACCTGGGTGCCCTTCTCCCAGGCCCTGGTCTGCAACCTGAATCCTACCATCTGAGACACTTCAATGGCTCTGCAGACTTGGCCTCAGTACAACATTCCTAGTAACAGTGAAATCCTCGCCTCAGAAGGTTGCTAATTTTGTTGTAATGTCTGTGGAAGTCAAGGCACCTGGCAAGTAATCAGGGCCTCAAAAATGTTGGTTCCCTCCCCGGAAGGACAGTCCGCAACGCTGGCCACAAGAATGCCTCCCGCCTCTGCATGCACTTCCATTTGCAATGTGGGTCCCCTGCTCCTACCAGCCAGAGGTGGAGTCTGGTTCCCCACGCCTTGTGCTGGCCTTGTCACATGCTTGGACCAACAGAAAGATGCTGAAGTAACACTGTGGGAGTTTTGAGCCTGGGCCTCAAGAGGCCTTGAAGCTCCTACTCTCTCTCTTTTGGAATGATGTCTTTAGACCACCAGGCGCAGAAACCTGAGCTAGCCTCCTGGAGGCCGAGAGACCACATGGAGTAGAGATGAGCATTCTAGCTGAAAAGACCAGGCAACCGATGGCTAGCACCAAGCGCCAGATATGAGGCCCTCCTAGACTACCAGCCTCAGTCAACCCAGGTGAGACCCACAGAAAACCACCCTGAAGAACCAGTCCAAACAGCTAACCTATATAAAGGAACAAATAGATGGTAGTGGCTTTAAGCCAGCAAGCTTTGGCTTTAACTCAACAATGTCTAACTGGTACACCTTCCTTCTTCCTATTAATAAAAATTTCTGATAATGGTGATGATGATGGTGATGGTGACTTACATTAATTGGGTACTTTCTTTGTGACAGAGTCTGTGCTGAGTGTTTTATGAACTTGAAGCTCTTGTCATTCTTACAACAACCCTGTGAGTTAAGTACTATTAGTGTCCCTATTTGCTAATGAAGAAATTGAGACCCCAAGAGATGAGACAATTTGCCTAAGGTTGCAGAGCTCGCAGGTGGCAGAGTGGAGACTGGTGTGCTGGCTCTGGCTCTGGCTCTGGCGCCGTTGCCTCTGTTCACACTGCTTCTCTCCTATTCTGACGTCCCTCCCCCAGGTCCCCACAACCTCACCTCCCGTCCCCATATCTCCCCTCCTGAACCTGCATAGAATGGCAGGGAGGGAAGGACTACCATTTATTTGTTGAGTATCCGGTTATTCAATAACGTCCTCACACCTGCTGGGTGCCCAATACTCCTCTAGTAATTAAGGATACCAATTTCTAGAACACAGCAGACAAAGCCTCTGCTCTCAGGGGTCTAAGCTCATGCCCAGCACATACTAAACGCTCCAAGCACCTTCTTGGTAGGCAGCATCATACCCATTTTACAGACGAGGCTGAGAGAAATAAAGAAACTTACTCAAGGTCACATAGGGATTAGAACTAAGGCCGGCCTGACCCCTGACCTAGGCTTTTCCAAGTTTACAGTGCCCACCTACCATATATGCTCCTTGGGTAGGTGGGCTCCAAGTCTTCTCCAAATTAAAGACCCTATTTCCTGTCTTTGTCTTCCTTGGGTCTTGGTTTCAGTCCTCAAAACCTCCCTGATTGTCAGCGTTTCATTTTAAAAAGTGGCTTTCTGCTCGATTGTGCACACATTTGGGGACTGCCAGGCAGCTGCTGGGCACTTGGGAAAGGGCGGCTCGCAGAGGAGGCTCAGTCCCAGCTGCCTCGGGGACCTTCAGGGGCAGGTGGCAATGGGTTTGAAATCCTCAGAATGGAGGGTTACAAATGGACAAAAAGGCCTCCTTTCTGCACATATGGCCTCAGGAGGTAGCAACAATCAACACCAGACAAATCAGTAGCAGCCTCTGCGGCACTGATCTGTTTGCTCAGAGCCAAGACCAGGAGAAGGGTGGTCTGGGGGCAGCCCAGGGGCAGGGGTCAGACGGGACCCCAAGGAGTTGGAGTCCTGGCTTTGCCCATCCATATATGACTCGGCAAGGGCTCCTCTTCTCCAAGTCTTGGTCTCGACATCTGCGGAATGGGAGCCAATACTGATTTCTTGGCATCATTTAGAAATTAAATGTGACTAAACGTGTGAAAAGGCCTTGGAAAGTGCCCAGTGTGAAGTAAGCAGCTGGGAGGGCTTAAATAATTTTACTCAAACAATAACATCAACTATTTGGTGAAAACTTGCTCTATGCCAGGCCCTGTTCTCAGCACCTTACAAACTGAATGCATTTACTCCTACGAGCGTAGGGGAGACGCACTGTTCTTACCCCCATTTTATTTAGGAGGAAACAGAGGCGCAGAGGGATCACATGGACTTGCCCACGGCCAGCAAGTGGCTTGAGAGCTGCTCTGGAATCCGCTATCCTGGCCAGCACGCGCCCCGCCTGCAAACCAGGGTGCTGACGATCGTGTCGCGGGAAAACGCTGCCAAACATCACGATGCACAGTAGGATCTCGATGTTTAAAAAGCCTCACTGCATAAGGATAAATGTCAAAATGTTGAAAGTAAACATCTGTTAGTGGTGGAATTCCACATGTTTGTGTTACTTTATTGTTTGTGTTTTCCAATGTACTCAAATAAATATATATTAATTTTTATAAGCAGAAAGAAACATCATTTAAAATATGTTTCTTACTCTCTGCTATGCCAGGCTTGGCCAGGCACTGGGCACATATCAAAGGGTGTTAGAGTATCCTAGTGTTCTGGCAGTATCTAGAAAGCTCTAGCCTGAGCCAGAATAGATGCTCAGTAAACGTGTAGCCTCTTTCCTCAAATAGCAGCAGGTATGTCTGTGGTATTGAGTGTCCCATGAGATGCCGGGTCCCCATTTTCAAAATGAGGACATGGAGCCATGTGACCTCTGGGAATGACCTCCCTTTCACTGTTGAGCCCAACTATGGCGGTTGGAGAGTTTTGTTATCAAGCCCCAGGAGGAGGGCAGCCTTGCCGGGAAGGACCCGATGCCTCACCCCAGGGAGGAGGAGGACGGACTAAGTAACTGTGACGTGTGGGCATGTTGGGGTGAAGGGGTGCCGCATCCAGAAGTACGCAAGTGACCTGGTGTCACCAGGCGAAGCAGCCCCGGGCAGGACACAAGCTCAATGACAGATGGGAACACGGGCTTCCTGCACAGCTGGGGAGCTCCCCTCATAGCACTGACTGTGAGGGGCGTGGCAGCTCCCACACCGCAGCCCCGGTGCCTCCTACGAAGACCACCCTCCCTGGTACTTCTCCGAGGTCCTCGTCACCTCCACTGAAGCCCCGAATGTGGCCTCTTCCAGGCTCTAGACTAACAGTTCTCTGAGTCCCAGAGATGGAAAGGGACCCAGGCATGCCAGCCGGCTCATCCCTCTGGGAGTCCGATGAAACCACGCTGCTTTGGCTGCCTCCGGCTTTGAAAAGTATGCAGGAACAGTCCAGAGGTGTGAGCCATCAGCCCAGCCGCCCGCGCCAGCCACCCGAGTCGCTGCGCGAGGCCAGGCGCATCTGATGCCAAGGCCTCTTCGGGGGCCGCTCGTTTCCGCGAGGGGCCCTCCCTCTGCGCACAGGCTGTTGTCCATACATCCGCCGCCGACGACGACTCGACAAATCCACCAGCTTAGTTGCCTTTCTCTCCCACAGGCCTGCGACCACCCGAGGAGTCGGGGGCGGGGAGGGACACTTCACCTCTGTGACCCCAGAAAGGGGCACACAGCAGGCGGTCAGTACACGCCAGGGACTGTGAGAGCGTCAGCGTGGAGGCCTTGGAGGCAGACAAAAATCACATTAACGGAGGAACTGAAGAGTGGTGGAGGAAACGCCTCTGTGAGAAGTATCCCAGCAATCAGTGAGGACAGACGATGGGATTAGGCTGTCTTTGACCGTGGCCATTAATGAGTTTGTGAGTTTAGGTAGGGAGCGCTGGCGGACACCAGCAGCACACAGAGAGACAGACAAATGCGCATCCTGAGGGAATAACACGTCGCCACCTTTAAAGGAGGTGAAAACGATTGAGTCTGTATCATATCAAAGCTCCAACAGCCAATTCAAGGAGAGACAGGGCGGGACATAGAGAACAGCACCGCAGGGACACCACAGCAAGACCCCCAGCTCCCACGAACAACGGTAGGACAGTGACCTGGTTTCTTCAACAGAAAACCGCAAGAAAATAAAAAGAGGAGGGGAAACTTAAAGATGAAAAGACTTGAAAGACGTACCCCAAGTGCCCACCGACAGATGAACAGCAACCAAAGTGTGGTCTGTTCACCCAGGCAACAGCGCAGTACTCGTCCTTAACAGAAGGAAATTCTGACACACGCTCCAGCATGGATGGACCTTGAAGACATTATCCTACGTGAAATAAGCCAGTCACAAAAAGTACAAATTCTGGGTGACTGCACGTAGATAAGGCGCCTGGAGTCGTCTCACTCAGAGTCAGAAAGTAGAAAGCACGGCGGCTGCCAGGCCTGGGGGGAACGAGGAGCTAGTGTCCGTGAGGGACAAAGTTCCAGTTTGGGAAGATGAGAACATTCTGGAGATACACAGTGGGGATGGTTGCACACAATGCGCACGCACTTAACGGCTAAATTAGTAAACTTTATTTTATGTATATTTTGTCACAGAAAGACCCACCAATTGGTAAAACTGTGAGACCTTATTTAGATTCTGATTCAAACAAACTGCAAAAAAATTTTTTGCTATAAAACTTCTAAGGTGTAATAATTAGAAATTGGAACACTGGATGGTTGATGAAATTAAAGAGCCATCGTTTATGGGAGGTGTGATGATGGCTCAATGACTAATTAAAACTTTGCGAATGAAATGATGTGATGTCTAGCTGTGCTTCAAAACAATACCGTGGAGGGAAGGAGACGGCGTGGACAGGGACAAGGCCGCTCTCGGGGTGCTCGCTGTTGAAGCTGGTGTTGATGACGTGCAGGTCCTTGTCTTATCCCGACCTTTATGAATGTTTGAAATTTTTCAAAACAAAATGTTTTCAAAACTGAAGTCACATCTAGTTCTTCTGTCTTTTACTATCTGAGTTCTCCTGGGCTAGCCATGTCACCTCTCTCCTGCATTGCTCTTCAAGCAGTTTCACTCAAAATGTCACCTCTTCCAGGAAGCCTTGGCTAATGACTTCCTACGTCAAAGAGCAACATCCTCATGTCCTACCCACTCTCCCCATCCCAGCTTCTCTCCCTGCACAGCGTTAGTCAGGATTTAAATTTACACTCTGCGTGAATCTGCGTGAATTTACACTGCGAATCTCTCTTCCCACTGGCTCCTTCGTAGCTGGAACCCCAACGCCGAGAAGCCGCCTGCACACAGGAGACGATAGGTAAGTGCTGGTCACACGAATGAACGAACGAATGACCCATAACATGACAGCAGTGACAACTGTCTCCAGGTCCATAGGAGCGTTAGCGAGAGGCGGCACTCAGCCCAGAGCCCCGCATGGACCAGATTACTTCTTCCTCCCCAACCAACCCACGCTTTCCTTGCGCCTCGGCTTCCTGAACCCACAACTCCCAGCTGGAGTGGCCAGAGCTGGAGAGTCCCCTCCGGAGTCCCGCGTTGGGAACTGCGGTGTGAGCAAATGCTCCGCCCTCAGGTACTACAGAGCGTGCAGGGAACCCGTGGCCTCCTGGTGGGAACGTGCCGGAGGGGCTGACAATGAAAGCAGCTGAGCAAAAGGAGACCGAGGGCTGAACCGGCAAGAAATTGGATTAATCAGACGACCGGACTTGGAGAACGCCCTCAGGGCTTCCGCGAGAGCAGGCTAACCGTGGATGAGAACAGATGCAGAAGCCCTCTTCACTAAAAGGGTCAGGCTCCTGAAACCGCCCAAGTACGAAAGCCGGTGGTAGAAGATTTCGAGGCTTTGTAAGGAGAGAAAAAGGTTAGGAGCAAAGAAAGTGTAAGAAAACCTATGAAAAATCCATATACAGGTTTCTACACATGCCATGCTCTTTATAGAAAACATATGATATACAGAAAACATTGAATAAATGTCGAATAAATAGAGCATTTTATCCATTACATTTTCTGCCTTAAATTTTCAACAAGATGCCAATAAACTCGCCCTGTTTTGTTGCTAACAACATGGATGACAAGGCCATGCTTGAAGTGTCCTGCCCTGCAACCCAAATGCTTCATGCCTTCCTGACTTTATAAGTGAAGGGTTGAAGCTATCTAAGGCAGACACTGTAGTTACCAACCCCGTGTTCCTTTTCCCCTTTCTTTTTAGTAACAGGATGCCAATTTCGTGTGGGGTTGTAATGTGTCCAACTAATACCCTCCATTCCTAGTTTCCTGTGCAGCTAAGTATGACCATATGACCAAATTCTGGACTTAGGAAAATATCAGTGTAAATTGTTATGTGGAACTTCTGAGAAGATGCCTTAAAGTGTTCCTTAAAGAGAGTCATTTCTGTCTACAGCCATACCACCCTGAATGTACCTGATCTCATCTGATCTTGGAAGCTAAGCAGGGTCAGGCCTGGTTAGTACTTGGATGGGAGAATCATTTCTCCCACCACCTCACCACCAACCTATTTTCTACTTCCTGGAACTTGGACTTAATGGCTGGCACTCCAGCAATCGTCTGGGGTCATGAGGTAATTTTGAGAATGGAAACCTTGAATTGAGATGCTAGAGAACACAGAAGGAGCCTCATGCCTGTGGACCCCCTGCCCCATGAGACCTCTGAATGCCCACCCCCTGTGGTGGAGAAATAAGCTTCTGTCTCATTAAGCCATTGTTATTTTGGACTTCATTATATGCAGCCAAGTCCCTTTGTAACTGAAACACCTTCTCCTGCATGTTAGGTCCCATCCTGGTCTCAGGATGACAGGGAGACTTAGAAGTTTGAAATGGAAAAACATGTTGAGTCACTTTTATATCAACTACCCTGATCTTTTTCTTGCCACCCTCCTAGTACTCAAAGTTTATAGCTCAGGGACTGCCCCTGAAAACCTCCTACCAAACCAAGCCATCGGCCTTTCTTACCCTCCCCCAGTCCCTTCCTCCTTGGGGCAGGAAGGAGGGCTGCTCTCTGGCTTCCTGAAGCTTCTCTGCAAAGCCCCCCATTTCCTGGGGTTCCCCATTCTTGCAACCCCAGCTCACAGTCTCATTACTGCCAACAAGAGCTACCCATGGTTAGTGTTGACTACAACTCAAATTGCCATGGCTGAAAAATTGTCATGAAGCACATTAAATGTGTCTTATTGGGTAGGAATTATGACATATTCTTTCCATGTTGTACTCAATGCACACATTTGGGGCCGTAGTTGTATGACAACACCCATGACCCGTGGCCAACTTTCCTCCTGCGTTTCACCCCAGGATGAGAGCACTGCACTGTGGGGGAATCAGAAGTCCTGGGATGTACGCCGAGCTCTGTCCCCTGACTTTCAGTGTGACCAACCCGGCCACTTATCCTCCTCTGCAAAGCCTTGCCTTGAGCCGTCGTGCCCTTATCTACAAAGCAAGGACACTCTAAGGCCTCACCTCATTTTATCTCCTTGGAAATCTGCCAACTGAAATTTTCTCTGTGCTAATGAGCATCAGCTTTATAGAATACAGATCTCCCTAGAAGGTTGGGAGACTATCAATCACTCACAACTTAGTATGAAATAGTCAGCCCAGTTGACTTTTCTAATAACAGCACAGTAAAGCCACCTGCATTGTAGGAATGGAGTGGGGAGGACACGTGATTATTAAATAAGGGAAACTGCGGAATGAGAAACTGAGGCTCCAAGAGGTTATGTCACCTCAGATGATCCCACAGCTGGTCAGTGACGGATCAGTGCCGGCACTCCAGTCTGTCTCGTTCTGAGTCATCGTTCACTGCCAATACCCTGCAAACCAACACTTGGAGAATAACCTTCGAAGTCTGAGAAATGCAAATATGAAGCTGAGAAAAGATGTCACTGATCTGTAAGGTGGAATGCACGTCCTAACGATGATGGCACAGATAAAATGTCTACGCGAAATGGACTAAGACAGACGGTGTGTAATAAACACCAGTCCTTCCAGCGGAGAAATTAAATTTCAAAGCTGAAGGGTCTAAAGTGCCCCTGCCTGGCGCCTCCACACCTCCCTTCTCTCCGCCCCTTCAACACCTCACTCTCTCTCGGCCCCTCCTCCTGCCATGGCAGGCCTCTCCCCTCCCCCGGCAGGCCCCGGCCAATGGCGCTGTGGCCCTGTGCCAGGCATGGGGAGGAGCCATGTTCATCCATCGCCTCCTCTGCTTGCTTGGAATCTCTTCCTTCCCATTCCCTCCGCTCCCAGAGTAAAAATAAAAAGGACAGTAATATCTTCTCATCTAGCAGAACTTACACCAGAGACAACCAGATACAATAAAATATGTGCTTGGAAGCACCATTAAAATAAAATGGAGTAACTAATTCATGCATTCATTCAACTAACATTTATTGAGCCCCAGAAGACAGCAACAGGCGCTGAGGACGCAGCTGTGAACAGAGCAGCGTCAGGGGAGTGAGAAGGAGCTGGAGCCCAGGTGTGCTTGGAGGCAGATGACCGACCTGCCGGCGGGGTGGGTCTGAAATACACATGGAGAAAGGCGGAGCGAGAAGCCAAGGGCAGAGAACAGAGGTTAAGCTCACTTGTCAACTGTCTTTGCTCAATGTATTCCCGCAGAAAGCCAACAGAAGCCCGCCACGTCACAGCCCAGAGTCCTGCACAGGCTGGCTGTGAGTCTCCGCTGTGATGGGCCCCTGCCCTCGGGGCCACCTCTCATCCTGAACACTGTTCTGCACTGTGAGCTCTCCCTCCTCTTGCCAGGTGACCTCATTGGGAGCAGAGGAGTCTACGTCCTCTTCCCACTGATGTTGGACCCGTGCACGGGACCTACTCTGGCACACAGCAGATCTGAACCCCAGCCCTCGGCCTGGAGCAAAACCTCCCAGCTGAGCCCAGCCTGGCCAGGAGAACGTGGGTGGACCTGCAGACCTGAGTGGGTGAGAATAAATGATTGGGAGTCATCGGGTCCGGGCTAGTTTGTAATATTGCAGCTATAGTTGACTTGCACAGAGAGGTTAAGTGACTCACCTAGAGACACATAGCTATTAAGCAGCAGCTCTGTGATTGATCCCTTGTCCAGCACTAACCTCTCACTTCGAGCTGGTCTGGGGTGGAGTAGCAGTAAGTCCCTGAAAGGACCCAGGAGGCAGGTACTCGGACTATTTGGAGATAAAAGGAAGGACTCAGTGGCCTTGGTGGGTGGAAGTACCCTAATCCTGCCAGCGAATACCCTAACCATCCACGACCCCACTGTAGGACTGGTCCACGCCAGGCCCTGGGAGAACTCCAGGCTCATGAGCCGGGCAGCGGGGTGCACGGGGCCAGATACACACCCCTGCCCCAGCACTTTGCAAGCTGGACGGCTGCACTGGAGTGGGCTCCGGGACTCCTCCGTGAACTGTTGACCTCACACTGCTGATGTGGCACCTCTGGCTCTGAGTCAGCAGATCCACTGGGGCCACACTGAGCTTCTGTACAGAGTCACAAAAAGATGCCCCTCCAAGTGGACACAGCTGGCAGAGCTTGGCCGGAACAGCCAAGGCAGCCTCTGTGGAACACGTAAAAGGCACCACTTTCTCCAGACAGGCATAGCCATTGGCAAGGAGAGAGCAGGGCTGGATTTCATCCGCTTTTGCTCTGGGACTCCATGCCTTGCTTGGTACACAACTTGAGCAACCAGACAAGTGGCCCTGGAAGAGTGGAGTTGGTGCCTGTTTGGCTCCTGCTGCCTGACAATAGCCCTGCCCAGCAGGGATCCTACAATCCTGCTCCGCCTACCTGGCTCGCAGGAGAGCAATGAATGAGCTGTCCGTAACAACAGGGAGTTGGCTACTCTAGCCTTCTGTCTACTCCAGGGCTTCCCCTTATGTGTATCAGCTGGGGTGGAACTGGTCTAGGGTCTGGCCCAGTGTATGCAAACACAGGGGACCGAAGTGGGGACAGCAGCAGTTGGAGGCAAGAGACCCAGCTCCCACCACCCTCCCTGCTCAGCCTCACACCTGCTTCCTGAGGCTAAATTACTCTTGGCCGCTAGCAGAGGGGCTGCCATCTTTGGAGCTTGACCCTGGTGGGCTTGAGGGCCCCCGGGAGAACTTGGCTGAGACTGAGTAGCAGAAGGAAGAATCGATGTGCGTGGAGAGGGTGTGGTGGGGAGAGGGAAGACAGGAGGGGCAGGGGCTGGGAGGAGGACTGGGGGATGAGCTCCGGGCAGCAAACCAAGTGACCTGGACCCCGGAGCATGCACAGGCAGTGCCTGGAGGGGAGAGGGCTCTGGAGCTCGCAGGCCTGCCTATATCAGATACGTTAGTTTTAAAAAGGGTCAAAGAAGTAGAAAGTCCTGGTCCAAGCAGCAGGAATGTGCATTCTTCCAGGTAAACAAACGTGGACACCCAGCCCCACTCACCTCCAGAAGGGCCCGGACGAAATAGCCCTGGACTCTAAGGGAAAGGCTTTTCCAGAAGAAGTGGGCCAGTGGAAAGGACCAGAGATCCTGGTGGGGAGAGTCCTGGCCACGCCTCGACAGCTGCAGGGATCGAGTGCCTGTTACTTTCTGTGTCCAGAGGAAAGCTGGGCAGGCTGGTCACAGCTCCTGGAAAATCCTCGCTGAGTTGCCACGCACAGAGCCCCTCCGTGGCAGCATCGCTTCGCTCCAACATCTGTCGTGAGCCTCGAGTGCGTCTCAGCTGCAAGCATCACCCGTCTGAGCCCCTGCCGCCCTCTCCTTACCACCCACCTCTGAGTCACGGAGATGGAGCAGCGGCTGCGCTGCTGTAGCTGGGACCATGGTCCCGGCCTCTCCCTGGTGCTCACAGACACCCACTCACGCCTCGCAGCCACCCTGGAGGTGGCACCCCCATTTCAGAGCAGGACACTGAGGCACAGAACGGCGAGGTGAGGGGACGGCCGAAGCCCAAAGCCAGGCAGTGGGTGCGTGCTTAGCTCCCAGGCCACCTGCCTCCCAGCATTGCAGGGAAGAGGACGAGGGGAGAGGCCACACGCCTGGGCTGTGGGTGCCACGGCCGGGCACTGGCCGCAGGACACCTTCAAGCCTCCGTGTGGTGAGGTGCCATCACAGTGATGTGATTCCACTTTTCCGGAGGGAAGCCCTGGCTCAAGGCCGCGGCCGGCCGTGGTGGGCCGGGCTGGGAAGGCAGGGCTGACTCGCCTTCCCAGCTCAGCCCAAAGGCCTCCTTCTACGCTCCCCTCAGCCTCGGAGCCACCCAGCGCCCTGTCAACCCAGCGCCCTGTCAGTCGTCCCTGGTGGCCAGATCACGGCTTCCCAGCTCAAGTCACTCCTGCCCACGAGCACTGGCAGACGGCAGCAGGGACGGCCCCTGGGTGGGGTCGGGGAGCAAGTGCCTGCTCACTACGCCCACCCCCGGCTCAGAGCACCCCATGAGCACAGGGCCCTCCGTGACGCTGCACTGAATCGGCACCTCGCGGGTGCAGCTGCCTGCGGGTGCAGGCTCCCCGAGCTCTGCAAGCGGGAGCAAGAGCGGCTGCACCCTCGAAGGGGCACTGGCAGTGGGGCCTGGCCAGGGCCACGGAAAGGCCACGCGCACATCTCCTCTGACCCAGCATGTCCCTTTTTAGGGATTTGCCCTCAGATAGACAGTCACACTTCACCTCGCGCCAGGGGTATTTCTGAGAAATGCGTTGGTGGTGACTTTGCCGTCGTGTGCACACCCTAGCATCACTTACACACGCCTAGACGACACAGCCTCCCACACACCCAGGCCGGGTGGTACAGGCTACGCTCCCGCCACTCTCACACGCTCAGTCTGTCGCTGGCTGAAACACGGTCGTGCCGCACTGCATTCAAGCATGTGAAGTGACATACGTACAAGAATTTTCACGACACTGCTGGTTTTAACAGCAAAAGATCAGAAACAACTCCCATACACACTGAGAGGAGACTGGTTAAAGCCACACCATGGAGAACAGTGAAACTGTTTAGAAAAATGAGTGAGAACTTTACGTCCTGCAACAGAACGGTCACCGAGATGTGCTGAAGGCAAGAGCAGAGCACAGAGCAGAGTGCGTCGCGCTCCGCCCGCCCTGGGCGCACAGGGGCGTGTCTGTCTCTGGGGAAGGGACCTGGGAACAAGGGTGGGAAGGGACTTTGTGTGGACTTCTGTGGCTTTTGAATTTTGAAGAATACAAAGGTATCACATATATCAAAAACATTTTTTAAATGGAACAAGAAAGTCACAGTAGGATTGTAAAAAAGGCAACACCTCCCTTCTGGTTCCTTCCACCCCAGGGTCACAGAAAGGCGGCATCTCCACCCCCACTCCTACCCCAACCCTACCCCTGGCTGGGGGCTTTCACTCACACCTGCCCCTTCCCCCTAGGTCTCCCCTCCCTGGCTGATCCCTGCTCATCTCCCAGCTCGGCTCAGTCTCACTTCCTCCAGGAAGCCCTCCCTATTTGTTGGCCAGCTGCCCACTCTGAGGACCCTGGGCCCTGTTCTCTCCCTGCTCGTGCAACTTGGTTATAGTGGAGTCTGGAGGACAAGGACCTGGAGTGAGACCCCTGTGACCAGCCCCCAGCCCCTCACCTGTCCCAGCAGGTGCTCAGGGCAGCATGTGCTAGGCAGAACACCTCTGCTGCTCCAGCAAAATGCCTCCCAGGAGCAGGAAAATGAATCAGCGACAGGGAGAAGGACTGCACTTAACACTTCTACTGCTTGGCCAGGGGCCAAGCCAGCCCTCTCATCTGATTTGCCTAAAAGCCTAGGTGGGGCCCTTTTGTGCAGTGGGGGAGGGGTGCATTTACCTCGATAGGTTCAGGGCGCCGGCTGCAGGGAAGGGCACCGTTGTTGCTTGCAGACAGTCCATTTGACAAATTGTTTTCTGCCACGGCGCCAGGCTGGCCTATCTGGCCGGTCTCCAGAGGCCTCCGGCTCACTCACAGTGTTGTTCCCTGCATGGGGGCAGCAGGGACCAGCTCCTGCGTGCCAAGTTCCTGCCAGAGCCCTCTGGGTCGTCCAAGCAAGTCCTGCCCCGGCCCAGCCACGCCACATCCGGTCCACTGAGAGGGTGGCAGAGGGCCACCGTGTGCAGGAGTCTACCATCCACCATCGCAAAAGTGCCCCCGGAGTCACAGCACAAAGCCTGAGCCAACCCAAAGTGCCAGCCCAGGCGGGACTCCGTGGCCCGGGGTAGTGAGTGGCTTCTGGCTCGGGAACATGATTTATTATGGAATCATCAAGTTAAGCTGCAAAGATTGGTTTGGCTTCCTTTAATGGATTTCCCGTCTCTACCCAGGCCCAGAATGTGATTGTGGCAGGAGGGGCACAAACATCCGGGCCTCTGGGGGCGTCCTGGAGACCAGAACCTGCGCCGTGCTGCGTCCTGGGGGCCGTGCGAAGGCTCCGCTGGTGTCCTGACCGCACCGGGTCTCTGCTCTCCCTCGCGTCTCTGGTGCTGAAGCTTACGACGTTGTCCCAAAATAAGGGGAGAGGGGCGAGGCAGAAGAGGGCATCACCTCCCAGTTGGAGATGATGTGGGCACTATGGAGGCTGAAACAGCAAAAGCGATCGCAGCAGTGGTTTCCAACAGGGACGCCACGGCGGGTGGTGACAGGGAGATTGTCGAAGACCAGACCGAGACAGACAGCATCGTCCATGCTTCGCTTTCCCCAGCACCTGACCAGACACTCGGGCAGCAGCCGCCGCTCCGTGCATGTGGAATGGACGAGCAGGGGCCCACTGGTGAACCGGTCCGAGAGTGCGGGGGGAACGTGCTCACCCATCATAAAGCCCCACAAGCTAATTCACACGGTGGCAACTCGGCGTGTTGACGCTGCCTTTCTGACACTCCAGTGGCTGCCCAATTTTCCTCAAAATAAAACGCACCAGTTTCTTACTATGGTAAGTCACACGAGACGTTAGCATCAGGGGCAGCCAAGTGAAGAGTACACGGGAACTCTCTGCAATTTTCATTTCAAACAAAAAATTAAGATACATTAACATAAAATCTGCAGACTTTGTCTACTTCCCGGGAGCCCTGGGTTCCCTGTCCTTGTCCTCCCCTGTCCTTCCATGAAGGGACAACCACCTCTGGACAGGGAGGACACAGTGGGGCAGGCGGTGCTGACCTTTCCCTCAAGCCCCTCACCGGCCCCTTCCCCAAAGAGAGAGCGGGTCTCTGGTCACTGCGCCGGGGCAGGTCTGGCAGGTATGGTCCAATCCCCCTGGACTCTCTTTTTGGGTGGGCTGCCCTCAGGATGGAAGCATTCTCCGGCTCCCAGGTCGCACACCTGAGTCAGGGCACCGACTTCTGTTCTCGGGGACACACGGGGTGCTGGGTGGGAGCAAGGCAGTGGCGGCCTGCAGCTGACTCAGCAAGGGGCCACTGTGCCCACCCCTCCTGCAGCAGCCCAGCCACAGCTCGGTTTCATGGCCCAGAGCCTCTGCACGGGCTGCTGCCTGCGTCTGCAGCACCCTCCCCCATGGGACTGTGCTCCCCCATTCTTCTGTGGCTGGCTTCTAATTTCCCTATGCCGCGGAGAACTGACGCCACCCTACACCACATCTCTCATGGCACACGTAACAACTGACTGCAAGACAATTTACTTACATGTGTGTCTCTCCTGACGCCCGAGGTCCCTGGGGCAGGGACCAGCACTGACTCATCTCTTTCTGCCAGACACCACACTGCCTGGCATGGTGGATTGGGAGTGAATGGACTGATTAGAAAGTTCTGGTTGGTTTTAATGTTTCCAAATGTAAAATATATAATTCCTCAAATTAGGCATTTCTTTTAGTAGATTAAAATCTTTTAAACTATGGTAGGGGCCCCAGGGGAAGGAAAATAACAAAAACTCTCCACGGCTGACCATGTTAGGAGCTCCTAGATCAGTCCTGGGCGCTCAGCCTGGGCACTGTTGACATCTGGGCTGAATAATTCCTCATCATAGGAGGCCGCCTGTGCCATGTGGGTGTTTCGCAGCATCCCTGGCCTCTGCCCACTGGGCGCCGGGAGCAGCATCTCAGTTGTGACAGCCAAAAATGTCTCCAGACATAGCCAAATTTTGCCGTGGGGGCTAAAACCGTGCCCAGTCTACTCGTTTAAAAGGTTTTGGTGCATTAAATATTTCTTTGCTACCTCGACGCTTGCCAAAGCCAAACTGCTCAGAATTTGCAAGCCCAGCGTTTCTCCCAAGCTCCAACGTCGAACACAAATCGCTAAGCCAAAGGCAAAACCACTTGCCACTAAATGAGGGTTTTGATTGCTACCAATTTCTTAAAGCACTCTCCAAAGGTTCTGCTTCAAATATTTATGGAGTCTATGAAATGGCCCCGGAGAATGAGTGGTCCTGTTACATTTATAACTCCAGCGGTGATTTATTGACCTGGGGATTGCCGCGAATGCTTTGTCTAAGCTCTTGGTGAAAAGCCAGGATCCTCCCCGGGCTCAGTAGCTCAGCGGGTGCCGCAGGGCTGTCGGCTCGGAGGCCAGGGCAGGGCATTCCGCCTTTTTCTTGCAGCTGTTGTGCAGGGGGTCCTGGTTCCACAGTGACCGCCGCCAGCCACAGTCCAGGATCCTGCGTGGGCTCCGGTGGCAGGGGAAGCTGCAGGCAAGAGGACAACGAAATCATTTCTGCTTGTACATGTTTATAAAAGCTCTCTGATCGCACATGTTACCGAAGGAAGAGATGACAACGACACTCAGCATTTACTCAGCTCTTTCTGTGCCTGGCACCAAGTGCTACTGGGACGTTGGCTTGCTTCCCTGCTACAGTTCAGTGAGGCGCACACTGTCGTCGCTGCATTATGGATGAGGAAACCGAGGCTGGGGCGGGGTAAGGCTCTCTCGCCACGCCATCCGGCAGGCACCTAAGACTGCCATCACTGGTGGGGTCCCTGTAGAGCGGATATCCTCTACACATTCTCCCATACCCAGTGACAAGGGAAAATGACCTTCCCCTTAAAGGAGAACCAGTGTCTACTGGTTGCCAGCCTCACGCCCAGCACTTCCCAGGGCTCTCCCAAATGTGCTGTTTCACTTGTAGTCACTCAATTGTCCCAGGAGCTATCATCCGGCCCACTTTACAGATACGGGAACAGGTAAATTTCAGACTCTACATACTATAACTACCTTTACGTAGCTCTGAAGTGGCTGGCTCCACGTTCACACTCAAGCCCATCCAATTTCCAGTCCACTCTCTCCGTCTACTTCATCAGCCACTGTCACACACTGTCGTCCCTTCATACCCAGCTCACACCCGCTAAGCACCCTTCTTGAAAACGGCACTTTGCTCCGCACTCAGTGAAATGGAGCAAACCTCTGCACCACCCCCAGCAGCTCCACGCACACAGCCCACAGCCGGCTGAGAAGGAGGCGGGACAGCAGAGGAGGGGAAGCAGTGACACCGGGACAGCAGAGGAGGGGACGCAGTGACACTGGCACCTCCCCGTGTGCCGAGCCTGACCTGGTCCCTGCCCTCAGGGCGCTGGCGGTGCAGTGGGAGCAGCGGGCACGTAAACACAGTACTGCAGACCCGAGCGGGAGGAGAGGCCCGCACAGGCACTGAGGGGCGGGAGGGAAGTGCGGGCCGCACACTGAGCCAGGACGGCCAGGAAGGGAGGGGTCCGAGCCCGACTTGCGGGCGGAGCAGGGATCTGCTGTACGTTAGACTCTGAAGGTCATTCCGGGCAGATTACAGAATGCAAACACCAACTTCAGAAGTCTGGGCTTTATCTGGTAATAATAATTATAGTTTAAACCATATGAAACTACTGTTTTTCAAGGAAAGGGCAGTATAAATTGGCGATTTCACACGGCTGACCTGACAGTGCACACTTACTGAGCTCTCATGATGTGCACACATTGTTCTGAGCACTGTGCACGTATTGATTCATTTAATCTTTGCAAAATATCAGGAAGGTAAGTATTATTCTTATTCTTATTATCCCATTATACACATGAAGAAACAGAAGCCCAGAGAGGTCAAGTGACTTGCCCAAGGCACAGAGCAAACAGGAGGCTGAGCCAACATTTGAAGCCAGGCCACGTGGCTCCCGAGCCTGCCTGCTTCTCTGCTGAGTCAGCTACCGAAGGCGGGATGTGCCGCTGGGCTTACATGGGGAGTGATCGGATCAGGCGTCTGCTACTAGGGCTAAACATTCTTCACTCGCTAAAGGGGTCCCAGCTTGGCAGGACACTTTGGTGTATTCTTAGGCTCCCCTCCCCCTTTTCCTGTAAGCTCATCCATACAGTAATGTAACTGTGACGTGACAAATTTAGCTACTGCCCTTCAAACCTCCATGACCTCGTTCTGCTTGCAGGTCGCTAATCCCGTAGTGTGGTTATTTAATGAGTTCGCTCTCACCACAGGAGGCTCTTCCCCAACCCAGCCCAGATACATGGCTTGCAACCTGCGTGCGTCCAGGGCAGGGAGCTCTGCGCCCAGATGCCCACGACAACCGAACAGAGCGAAGACCGTGGGTGAAAACGCAGCAGCACCGGGGACCGGGACGAGATGCCGCGTGACCTTCCAGATCTCAATGAGCTCGAGCACCCTCCTCCCTCTAACTATTCACCCAACAGGTGTTCTGGAAACTGAAAGGACGGTCTGACTAAGGAGCTAACAAGAAAAATAAATTCTTAACCATCAGGCACTTGGAGTGGGACAAACTCTGTTCCCAAGGTTAGTAACAAGAACGTCTCTCCTACAGAGATGTTTACCTAGCAATTAAAAGAAGCCGAGCAAATAAAAGAAGGGAATGCGATATTAACATTTACCATCTGTAAAAGGTTTTTTTGGGGTATTGTGTAAACAGCCTTGAAAATTCTCGAGCAGACAGCAGGAGTGTGAACTTTCCTCGCTTCCTCAAGAAGGGACAGCACCGATGTCTCCCATTATCAAGAGGAAAGAAGAAACTAATTTCTGTTATCAATCTGCCACATGAGGAACAGAAAAGGCCAACACGGCAGTTTCTCGCTGCCTTTTACTAATGGGGCTGCAGTCGTATAGGCCCCCAGCCTGCCCTGGTGAATAGTCACAGTCAGTTGGCATCAGGGCCACACCTCTCTTCGCGCTGGCACTGCGCCCTCTCTCTCCTCGGACAGAGAGTCAATAAACTTTGCATTTCTATCTACCCTCAACTTTGTCTGAGAAATCTTTCTCACCTGCATGTGGACTTCACACCCTAAGAGAAGGTCCCCTATGGGCCAGGTGCTATGTACAGCAGTGGTCCCCAACCTTTTTGGCACCAGGGACCAGTTTCATGGAAGACAATTTTTCCACAGACCAGGGCAGGGGTAGGGGGATGGTTTCAGGACGATTCAAGCACATCACATTTATTGTGCAAACCTCTCTGCTATTGATAATCTGTGTTTGCAGCTGCTTCCCAGCACTAGCATCACCGCCTCAGCTCCACCTCAGATCATCAGGCATCAGATTCTCAGAAGGAGGTGCAGCCCAGGTCCCTCGCATGCACAGTTTACAGTAGGGTTTGCGCACCTGTGAGAATCTAATGCTGCTCTGACCGACAGCAGGCAGAGCTCAGGGGGTGGTGCGAGCGATGGGGAGTGGCTGGACACACAGATGAAGGCTCGCTCACTTGCTGCTCACCTGCCACTGTGCCACCCAGCTCCTAACAGGCCATGGCCCGGGACCGGTTGCAGCCTGGGGGCTGGGGACCGCAGGCATAAAGCATGCAGAGAAAAATGGTAGAACTGACATTCTGTCATCCGTCTGTGAGACTCCAAAGCGCATGAGTGAAATAAGTCTCTTGGGAGGACAGTGGTGCTGCTCTGGCAGCGGCCGATCAGGGTATTTCGGACCAACCTGTGGCAAGTACAACTAGAAAAGCTGGGAAGATGTAGTAAAACATTTGCTTGAAACCATGTGACAGCTACCATGGCTGTGAGGACTCGTGGGACCAAAACTGAAAGCAAGAGAGAAGCCAAGCAGGGCATGTGGCCCGCGCTTCCCCTCGGGTCCGCGAAAGACGCAGCCGCAGCGGAGAGAGTGGAGCGCCGTGGGACGGAGGGGCGGAAACACCACAGGCTTCCGTGCTCGGCGGTGGGAGCGAGCGAGACAGCAGCGACCCCTCGGCCCTGGGACTCGTCTCTGAGCCACGCCGCTGTGAGGACTGCCCTGCTCAGAGCCAAGGGGAGTCCGCTGGGTGGGGACGCTGCCGGGCAGGACCTCAGGCTGTCTCCAGTTTCCACACATGACGTGCAGCACTCACTACAACAGACCTAGGACACGCGCTTTGGCCACAAACAAAAATTAAAAGTAGATAACAGAAAGAGACTGAGAGGTGACACCAGGTGCTACGGGGCTGCTTACATCCCGTCTCTGGACCTGGTGGTGGATTTGCGGGTGGGCATCACGCGGATGATTCGTTAACTTGCACGCTCAGGACTTGTTCCCTTGTCTGTGCGTTGTGCTTTCAATAAAAAAGTTTGTTTAGGAATCAGGTGACTGGTGTCCCCTCACCTCCAGAGAATCCAGTTGGGCTGTCTGTGCTGGCCACTCGGCCTCGGAAATAGGCCAGGACTCCAGACATGGTGCGCTGTGGAGGTCGCCGTCCACTCCAGGATTCAAGAGACATTTCTGAGCTAGAAGAGAAAATTCTCAGTCACACCTCAACCCAGGAATCTATTCTAAAAGCCAAGAAGTCTCTGAGCCTTGTGATAACCTTCCTCATTCTCGGGCTGTTCCCCTGGCCATTCCTAGGTCCCCACGCCCCATGACAGAGGCGTCATGTACTGTAAGCCCCGCAATGCCCGCTGGGATCTGGGGCGTGGCAGCCCTCCAGAAATGTGGAAGGAATAAATGTAACTCAATCAATCTGGCACATTTCCTTCTCTGAAAGGGGAGGACGCTGAGCCCACAGAAGGGAGGAGGCCTGCCTGAGGGTACAGAGAAAATGAGCGCAGAAGCAGCCCAGCTAGAATTTCCGCCTCCCCAGCTGTGAAAACAGGTGTCGGGTCAGGCTGCAGGCATAGCAGGGCAGGCCCACCCTGGCCAGCCGAAGACTGAGAGCAGGCCTCTCTTCTTGTGTCAACACCCTGCTGTGGGCCAGGGACTGGACACTCCCCAGGAAAATCATATTATCCTCCTTTTAAAATTAAGAGTCTGTGGCTCAGAGAAGTTAATTAACCCATCTGAGATCACACAGCTGGCAAGAATGGAATCTAGTAAGAAGAACCGCCAGATGAACAGATCTCAAGAGCAGCTCAGTCCTAAAGGTAACGCCATCCACGCCTCCCCACGTTTCTGTGTGCACCCGCCGTGAGCGCAGCGCTGAACAAACCCTTAGAAGCCAGGCCCCACTTTACGCTGACAATGTAACTCACGAGGCCCAGGAAAACTCCATCTGGTCAGGTAGCAACTTAATTTTCTTAATAATAAAAATAACAGAACACCAGAAAAATCACTCATGTTCCCCCCTTTCCGAGTAACCGCAGCTACTGTTTTTATTAATAGTTTATCTCCTAGGCTGGGCTGCTGACCATGCACAGATGTGCATGTCTAGTTCCGTAACTGTAACCATAGGAAACATTCCACCTCCTGCCATTTATCAACTTAGTAGAATATCATAATTTCCACGCTGTTGGATGGTGCTAACTAGCAATATTTTAGTGACTATATTACATTTCTTTGATTGTATGAGTTAATTACAGTATGCACTGAGGTTTTTTCTAAATGCACTGGCATGAGTACACCTGTCCAGGGCTTTTCCACACACAGGATTATTTACTTAGGATGAGCTTCCTGGGGGGAGACCTCAGGGCTGAGGAATTGGAACATTTTCGTATTTTTCCAAGGTGTTCTCCCTAGGCTGTGGAATGAGCAGGCAGGGCCGGAGAAGGAAGGGGGAGGGGAAATGGGCCCCCCTCCCTTTACTAGCGAGAACGTGACAGTGCCGGCCTGGACTTTCTCAGCACACGGACGGTTCCCAGCTGAGAGTCACACTGACCTCTCAGCACCGCTGTCGTCTCAGACTCGGCGTCCGGGTGGTGGCTTGTCTGGAAGAGAAGACATCCCAGCAGTTATTCTGCGTGGCACGGAGAGAAAGCCTCGTGCAGAAGACTGAACTGGGGCCGGCAGGGCCACCCACCCCTGCCTGCGAGAACGGCCCCTAGGCTCAGGCCGGCTCTGCCCACGTGCGTGAGGCTGTGGAGGGGCCTGCCCCGTTCCTGTCCGCTACCCTCGAAGGGGACCAGGAGTGCGTTTGCTCGTGGGGAGCATAGGCCCAGGAAAATGGCCCCATTTCCTTTCCTCACATTAAATCTCCAAACAGAGACAGTAATAAATGTGTCTTAGAAACCTCTATGAAAGGAAATTTTTTTAAAAAATGAGGGCACCTGGTGGTCTGATGTCTCCCCTGCAGCCCTCGATCCAGTCACCCAGGAATTCAGGGCAGGCTGGACCCCGCGTCTGCCATCTGCTTCTCCACCCAAATTCGCATCCTCCTCACCCACCGGAGCACGGGGCTGAGAGGGGTGAGGCGGCAGTGGCCACTCGACTGGCTGCTGGGTCCTCAGGGCCAGTACAGTTGCCTCCAGACCAGCAGCCCGGACCTCCCTCCTCGCGGTGTTTCCGGAGGGGCAGGAGCCATGTGCGGTGCCGCTGCGACGTCTCCCTCCCCCCCAGTGCCGACACCCTGGCCAGGCGCGTCCTCCAGGCATGTGCATAGGCCACCCTGCCTCTCTTTCCTTCTCTGGTCAACTTCTAGGAGGATGTCAGGACCCAGCTCAAATGCCCCCTCCTCTGTGAAGTCTTCCCTGATGCTCCCGGGCAGAGTTCAGCCACCTGCCTCTCACACAGCCCCTACTGTGCTGCTCTGTGACAACCGGCTTGGTGACGGTCCCCTCTAGCGAGGATTGACTGTACCCAGGAGCATGGTTGACAGATCAACGGTCTTCTGGTAATAAGCCGGTCACAGCACGCTTTGGGGAGCCTTCCGGACCAGGCACACTCCTCCTCCCACGCTGTGCACACAGCACTCCGCTTTACCCGCCACCAGCACTGTGTCTTTGAGCACCGTGAACTTGCACACCCCGTGCCTTTGCACGTGCAGGCCTCACAGATTATCCTTCCAGCTGGTAAACCCGCGTTGGCCTTCAAGGCCTGCGTTGAGTTCCCGCTCCAGGAAGCGTATTTCCCAACCTCTCTTCCCCCTGCTCATGGCGCGTGCATGCCCCTGGGCTTCCTCGGCGGGTGGAGACTCCTTCGACGTGAGCACGAGGTTTCATTCGCCTTCATGTCCACAGAGTAGCCGCGGACACACAGAACTGACTTATGGGTGGCACCGCGCTCAGCGTGTGTGAGGGTGCGTGGGTCCTCGTCTGCCTCCAGCCCCACCTCTGTCGGCCTGGAGCGGCTCCGGAGCCAGGAATTCTCGGGTTGAATCCCGGCTCTGCCACCTGCTGAAGTCAGGTGAGCTCTCAGAGCCTCGCCCTGTCCATCTGCAGAAGGAACGTGCAGTTCTAGCATGTTCCTTTCAGGGTTGCAGAATGAAATAAGAAGGGATGTCTCCCACACGCAGAGCGGGGACAGGCAAAGGCTGGCCCTGCGGTCCCCGGAGCCCTGCCTCTCTCCCATGTAAACGTTTGGGGAAATAGTCTAAGCTTCATAAAAGGCAAGCGCTAAAGAGAAAATTGCCTGGATCTTTGGTGGCACAGGCTTGGGGTTGCTGATTTAATGAATTAGGGGAGCTCAGGGCTTTGAGGGGCAGTTCTTCAATCACCTGAGGCTCGCTGCTCCTTGTTTAGACCAGATTCCATTTCTGAAGCCCATTTATAGAGCTCGCTGACTAATGCCCAGAGGAAAGAGGGGGGAGGAAATGGCAGAGCAAGAGGAGGTAAAATTAGCAGCTTCCTTACTGGGTCACCGCAGCTCTGGGGGTCCAGACGACTCTCCACAGCTGGTGTGGCCAAGGCCCTGACTCCACCCAGGGGTGGAACTGGGGTTTTGCTTGAAGGTGCCCCGAACCTTGTGGGTTCCTGTGTGTGACCGGTGCTATGCCATGCATTTGACATGGGCTCTATTCAAACCTCACAGAGCCCCACGGGGACAGGTGGCCTAGAGCAGGGAAGGGCAAGCACCACGTTCACAAGGCAGGTAATTATTTACATCAGGGTGTCTTTGTCTGCAAGTGACTCTCCATTCATGGAGAGAAGACAGTAACCCTCACATTCCGGGAGGTCAGAAGGCTCAGGAGGGGATAACGTGCCAAGTTCTCTGACCTCTCATTCGTGGAGCAGACCCTGGGCCAGACCTCGGGCGTGGGCAGGAGAGTGAGCTGCCACATTGCCCAGTGCCTCATCTCAGGTGAGCCCCGGCATCCCTTCCCTCCTCCTTTGGCACCTGAGCACCTGCCTCCAAGGTCTCAGGGGCAGAGGCTGACGTAACCGAAAGCACACAGGAAAGGCCCCTCGTTCCTGACTTAGGGACGTCAGCAGCCCAGGTCCAGGCAAACGCCAGAGAAGACAGGTCCTCTGGGCTGGAGGGGAGGACTGGAGAGGAAGTCAAAGGGAGCCTGGGAGAGTTCCCTGAGCCCTCAACTCAAGGCAGGTTTGGGGGACAAGGGGAATTAAGAACCCCCAGAGAGGTTCCAGGAATCCAAGAGCGGAGGGAGCCTGTCTCCCCTTGTGTCCATCGCCAGCTAACGCCAGGGAGGCGGCAGGACCCCTGCGTCCGCAGCTGAAGGCGGGGTGGGGAGGTGACCAGGCTGACCTCGTGGAATCTCCTGCCTCACCCCTGGAACAGAGACCTGAGCCGGAAAGAAACAGGAGCACTCAGGAAGGAAGCCAGGTGGACACAAGGGTGACCTGTGGACGCTGGTGACCTGCACGGCGCTCCAGCAGATGCCAGCACAGATGGCGACCTGAGGCCACATGTCAGGGCCCAACTGACTGAAGCTCAATCTCCACCACCCACCCGAACCAGGGCGAAAAAAGAAAATTGAAAGATAAAGACTCAATGGAGTGCAGTGATGAGAGGTGGTCACTGAGCCGACCACCTGGCCACAGGTGTGAGCACCGGGCCGCACGCACCACCTCCTCCCGGAAGAGTGGAGCTGAGAAGGACTGGCTCCCCGGCCCAGCCCGCACCCCTCAGCCAGCCCCGGGACTGCTCCAAGGCTCAGCCTCCTCCCCGCAGGGGGTTCTGGGAGGATGAAGTGAACGAATCCTTGGAAAGAGCCTCGAGGGGAAGGGCAGTGCGAGTCTTGGCCGTCGTAGCTTGCAGTGGATGAATGAAGCAGCCTGTCTGGTCAGGACCCCGGCCCAGCCTACAGCCACCCACCCCCGGATGTCTGTGGTTAGTGTGAGCCCCATCCCAAGGGCAGGGGCCAGAGAATGGGAGCAATTCAGGACATTGCAGGCACCTGGGGAGCAGACCCTTCAAGGATGTTTCCAGAAGGTACCCCAGCCCTCCACCACCTGGCTTCAGTGGTCCCAGAACCCACCCCTCCCTGATCTGGCACACCCAGCCCAAGCCCTACAGTGTCTCCCCAGCCGGCCGGGCAGCCCTGCCAGACTCCGAGCCACAGCCCGCAGGCCACCAGCAGGGTTCCATCTGTGTTCTCTGAAACGAGAGCCATTCCCAAGAAACAAGGAGCTCTGGACTCGCTTCCTGCCCAGCTGCCAGCAGGAGGAGCTGCCACCACCACCAGGGGAGAATCGGTGCTCCCACAGGGCTCTGCTGGGCTGCCTGGCCAGGGCTTCATTGCGCAGCGCACGGGCTCTCCTCGGCGGCAGCTCAGGAGCCCACGCCCTGCTGGATCCATCATCCTGAGGCTCCGATCCTGCTCCTCAGTAACTAAAGAAGAGTGCAAACCCCCTGTGGGTGGACAGGTGCCCATGATCTCCCATCCGGCCTGGCCTCCCACTGTGCCTGCCCTCGGGCCCCACACCGCAGCCAGCCTGGAGCTCTCTTGGTTTCTTAAACACATTACGAACCTCTTTCACTGGCCCATACCTGGACAGAGTGTGCACACCAAAGATCGGCCTTCCAGTGACAGGAGGGACTGATGCATCCAGGGCTTGGCGTGTGACAGACCCAGGCTGCTGCCTGTCTTCCCAGCAGCCCTGCGCAGAAGCTGTTACTGCCCCCCAGTGTCTGTACACGGACTCCCTGGGTTCAAATCCTGGCTCCCCTGCTTAGGCAAGTTACCCAGCTGCTGAGTTAGAGAGCCGCTTACGGACGTGTCTTCAGCAAGACTCGCAACCTCTCTGAGCTTCACTTCTTGTCTGAAAGGGGGATAATAAAAGGTCCTCCCTTGTGGAAGAGAGGACCACCTGAGTTAATTTACTTAACGCAGAGCCTGCACGTGGTCTGTAGTACCTGTAAGTGTTCTCTCCTAAGGTCACCCGGGGTGGGGAACCAGCGGCCTTAAGGCCACATGTGGTCTTCTAGGTCCTTAAGTGTGGCCTTTTGACTGAATCCAAATTTTACGGAACAAATTCTTTTATTATTAATAAAAGAGGTGCAGCAGAGAAAGATGAAGCTTTTCTTGCCTCCTTTGGTGCTTAAAAAGGAACAATCTTGAAATCAGAAGGCCGCAGGTTCCCCACCCCTGAAAGACCTTCTTTCCTGCCAACTGCCCATGCAGGGCCAGGTTCTTACCCGGTCTGAGGTGCTTCACAAGGTGTCTCGTTCAGGCTTCACAACAATTCTGTCAAGTAGGTTGTCCTATTCCCATTTTACAGATGAGAAAACTGAGAAACTGAGGCTCAGAGAAATTCAGGGTCTTGTCTGAGCCCCTGTTTCCCACATGACACTTACTCCAACGTGCAGTGATTTCCTTTCCTGGGCTGCTGCAGGTTCTGGCCTGTGCGGCTCGCCACTCCCCACAGTGCCCCATGCCACGCCTGCCCCATGGCAGTGGGTGCCCAATAAGTATTTGTGGCATGAAATAGCAGAGCCAAGTTTTTGTGGTTTGTGCAGGGAACCAGGCACTGCCACCCAGATCACGAAAATGGGGGTGTTCTCTAAGAGCTGAGATGTTCTCTGAAATGAGTTACAAATAATGCAAAATGGGTCAGGCAAATTCAACGTCATCTGAAAAGGAGGGAGTGGATGCCAAGCCCAGTCAAGACTGAAGCCTGAAGCAGCCACATTCTGAATGGAGACTGTAGTCAGCAGGCAGGTCAGCCTGGGGGTTCGGAATCGGCTGCGGCCTTTCAAAGGTCTGGCAGGGACGCCCTGGTCTGAGGGGAGGCATGTCCACACCAGAGGCACGTTCTTACAGGAGATAAGTGCGTCGGTGCAGTGACACGGTTAACTCTCCCTGTTCTCATTCTAGCCTCCCAAGTGACCTTCTGATTATAAATGTTTATTGACTAACAAATGAAGAAATGAATGGATGAATTTGACTTTCCAAATAACTTGACTACGGGGAGAGAATACACTGACAATTTTTCATCCCTCCATCTGATACTTCAGCCTGCACAGGAATTTTATTTCTCATAGGAAATTAATAAATTAATTTTCTGGTTTATACATCAGTCTCTGTGAGGTTTGATTATTGTAAGGCAGCCTGCCCAACCCCAGCAACATTTCAGTTCTAGTTTTGGAGGCTTCAAGACCATGGAGCAGCTTTTGGAAAGTGAGCCCCTCACTGCCAGGATGCTCCCTGAGCACACAGCTGGTTGGCCCTCCAGGGTGACACTGGCTGCATCAGACACTTCCCTGGAACTTTGCTTTCAGTCCTGCCTCACTTAACACACAGTTATTGGGCCCTGAGTGCATCCCAGGGACTGTGCCAGGCATTTCAATAAGACTGTACCCTCTTTTCTTGTCCCTACTCCAGCTCTGAAGGAGGCTTGACCCCCTCAGGCCAAGAGAAGGGCACTGGCTTGGGAGTGTGGGGCTCTGGGTTCAAGTTCTGGCTCTGGACCTAGCCGAGACGTGGCCCTGAGCAGGTCATGTGGCCTCCAGGCCCCTGTCTCCTTGGCTGTGCAGCAATTTGGACCAAAGGACATCTGAGGCTCTCTGGAGGCTGTGGGGGAAAGGCAGGGACAGAGGAGGTTGGCCCTGCAGAGAGCAGGCTGGGGCAGGCTGAGGGGAGACTGGCCCTGGTGCGCAGTGGCTGACAGCGCGCCCCACGGGGGCGTGGAAAACAGCTCCGCCTGGGATTGCGCGCAGCGCAGCTCGCCCTGCACCACAAGGAGCGAGCCTGGCGGGGCGTTGCTGGCTTATCCCCAGGAACGGGCCTGTGTCCCTGCGCGGGCAGCTGCAGCCGAGCGCCCACAGGTGCCTGAGCACTGCTGTTCAGGAGCAGCTTCGCAACTGGCGCTCATCGCCCGGCACTGCCCTGTGACCTTGGGCACACGTCCTCAGCGCTCTGGCCTCAGTTTCCTCTTATGTTAAACATTAGGGGAGAGGATCTTCATTCATTCAACAAACATTCTCCAAGCAGCTTCTCTCGGAGCCAGGCACTGGGGAGGCAGACATGGCTGCGGGGTGGCTCTGGACCACTGGGAGAGATGCCAACGAACTCCCCCAACGGCACGGGAAAGTCCCTCGTATGCGCCGCGTCACTCGTGTCCACGTGCAGTGGAGCACAGAGGAGGGTGTGGCTAACTGCGGTCTGTGGGATTCGGGGCAGGCTGCCTGGGCAGGGTCACGCTTGGACTGTGCCACGAAGGATGGATGGGAGGCCACCAGGTGGGCCAAGCAGCCCGCCAGAGGAAGCGGCAAGCGCACAGGCCCAGGAGCGCGTGGGAAGGAACTGCTTAGCGACACGCACCTGAGGATGCGCGCGTGGCACTGGATTGCAATCACCTTTGCATCCGTCCGCCACGTTGCGAGCACTTTAAGGGTAAGGATTGCCAGAATCACCTTCCACGCCAGCCCACAGCACCGGCGCTGGCACAGAGCAGCCAGGGAGTGTGGCGGGCAGTGTCCTCAGGCAGAGGAGGGAGGGGCAGCTAGGTCAGGCGGGCGGATGCAGCGGATATGCCCACGGCCCACACGGGAAGCAGGGACGGGGCCGCCTGTGGGACTCTACCTCTGGGACTCCCGAAGCCAGGAAGGTGGCTGCGTACTGGGCCAGCGCCGCATCGTTCACCATGCTCTGCGCCAGCTGGGAGAGCGGGAGATTCGCCGGCGCGTGTCTGTGCAGCTCCCGCAGCAGGTGAGTGATCAGCCCATTCCTCTGCCGGCACTTCTGGACCAGGGAAGCAATCTTGGCCTGAAAAGGTGGGAGTCCGTGGGTGCAGGGCCCCCGGAGGCTGCACAGCCGAGCTGGGGCCCAGGGCTGGACGCAGGAGGGGCGACCGAGGCTCCCTGCTCGCCACCCCCAACTCTGCCTCTGCGAAGCAAAGCTGGCTTCCTGCGACGCCTGCCTCCACCCAGAAGCCAGAGCTACTTTGAAAACAGGCAGCGGCCCAGCCTTGGGGGCTCCCCACTGCCCTCCGTGGGGTCCTGGCTCAGGGTAGCAGGGGTCCCGAACGTGGACTTAGGCCCCACCACTGGCCAGCTCTTGGCAGGCTCCTCTCCACACCTCGCCTCACCCATCTGCACAATGGGCTTGTCGAGGCACCGGGGTAAAAGGTGGTGGTGCAGGCAAAGCCCCCAGCATGCCATGTTGTGTTTTTAGTTCACATTTATGCAGCACTTTATCGTGCACGAGGGACTATGGTCCTCATTTAAACACACGGTGAGTACTGAGTACTGAGAATCAGATGGAGGGAATGAAGGGGGTGGCAGCTCGCGTTACAGCGTACTCGCCACTTGCCTGCCCACGACATTCACGGAGTCCGGCAGGAATTACTGT
Source organism: Propithecus coquereli (assembly GCF_000956105.1). Classification (NCBI taxonomy): domain Eukaryota; kingdom Metazoa; phylum Chordata; class Mammalia; order Primates; family Indriidae; genus Propithecus; species Propithecus coquereli. Next base: position 1,625,577 of record NW_012154007.1, read on the forward strand.
GATTTCTATGTCACACAGGCAAACTCGAGGCTCGGACAGACATGGACTTCTGGGACAGGAAGTGACTGGATCGGGTGACTGATTTGCCTGCTGAGGAAACTGAGGCCCCGAGGGAGGGTGGCGGGTGGGGTCCTGAGTAGAACCGTGTTGTGTGATGCTCGGCCCAGGGACCCTCCTCCCCCGCCCAGAGGCTAGGAAGAAAGCGCAGACCCTCTGGCCATGCCCAGGCCCCTGTGTGAGAGGAACAACTGTAACCGCAACTGCATTCCCTGTCTCGCTAGCAAAGACGCAGTAAAACCCTGTGGGTCAGGAGTGCCGTTTCTGGGAATTCATCCTCAACATAATAGTCTAGATACACACAAAAACCTTTCTTGGAAAAAGTGTGCATTATCATGTTTATGTACAACAATGCAAAGGGGGGCGGGGGGAGGATGAGCCTCAGCCCTGAGCAAAGGGCTGGTGACTTCACTCCAGCACGAACCACAACAGTGTCACAGGCTGGCAACAGCGTGACGCACCCTTCCGGTACACACAGGTGTGCCAGGGTCTCAGACACGTGGAAAACATGCTGGAAGAAAATACGTGACAACGGTACATTCATCTGGGGATTTGGGTGATTTTTGTCTCCTTCACTCTTCTTCCCGGTATGCAACAGAGATGGACCACATGCATAATGGGAAAAATACCAAACTCTTTTGAAAGCGACATTTCATATTAGTTTTATGAACCTATTACCTTCAGAGGAGTCACGGCCAAATGTGCCTCATGTTGCTTTCTCTGCAGTTCTTCAAGCTGAAATAGAAGGAATTTTTGATAACACTGCACCACCATTCCCCCCTCCGGGGGCTCCCCGGGCGAGGCAGGCTCAGAGCGGCTGGTGCCTTGGCCTTCCTCTCTGCCCTCACGGACACTCGGTGCTGGACGGGGCCTTCGCCACCACCCACTTGGCAGGGTCGGGGACGATGGACATTCTGAATACTTGGGAGCAAGCTCTGCCCGAGTGCACTCTCCGGGGCTGGCTGCCACGCCGGCTCCTGCAGGAAGGAGGCCTCCCCTGAGTCCTTGTACCGAGTGGCAGTTTTCTGGTCTGGTGTTCAACATGTGGGTTCTTAAGCCAGACACTGTGTGTCCTAATCCCAGCTCAGCCACTCACAAGAGCTATGACCTTGTGCAAGGCACTTGTTCTCTCTCTGCCTCAGTTTTCTCATCTATATAGCGGGGTAATATTAGTGTCCACCCAATGGTAAGAATCGTAGTGAGGGTTCAGTGAATCAATTCATGTACGGTGCTTAGAACAAGGCCTGGCATCTGTCAGTGCTCAATAAACTGCTGTTACTATTTGGGGCAGACTAAAGATAGGCACGGATTCTTTGGTACTGCTCCAGGTGAGAGGGGGGTCACGTGCGGTTCCCTGTAACCTGGGCAGGCCTGAGGTGCTTTGACTAATAGGAAACAGGAGAGACACTGGCGCCTTTCTGGGCCTGGTCTTGAAGAAGACTGGCAACTTCCACTTTTGGACTCTTCTCTTTCTGAGTCGCCATTTAAGAAGTCCAAGCACCTGCTGGGGAGACACGTGGGGAGGCCCCGAGACAGCACAGAGAGGAAGGAAGGCACAGGTGAGTGCCACCTTTCTGCCATCCTGCAGAGGTGCCAGGCACATGGGTGAGGCTGCCTTGGACCTTCCAGCATAGCCCAGGGTCCAGGTGAATGTCACTGAGTGACCACCACTGATGCCTTGGGTATCGGAGTTGCCCAGCCGAGTCCTGTCTGAATTCCTGACCCACAAGATATAAAAAATGGCAGTTGTATGAGTTCTTCTCATTCATCTCTTGTTCCCTCTGTAGTTGGTTAAAAAAAAAAAAAAGCCACAGAAATAAATGTTCTTCTTTCTAGAACACTAACCTCTTCTGAACTCTACTATTTTTTCAACCCCACATACACATATGAATTAGAATGTTGCGTACACATACGAAATTATACTACACAGAATGTTTTGCATGTTGTTTCATCATTTAATTGAAAATCTTGGTGTTATTTCCATATCAACACATACAAACTGACCTCATTTTTTTTAAATCTTGCATATTACTTTATCATAGGCTGAAACATAATTTATTTAACCAATTCTTTGTTTATGGAAACTTGTATTGCTTCCGTTTCTTTGTTTTATTATACAAACAAGGCTTTGATGAACGTTTCTGTGTACCTGTTTTGGCATACTTTCTGAATATATTCAAAGAGTAAAATTCCAGCTTCAGGTAGATTGTCTTATATTCAAAAGGCACTCAATAGTATTTGCAGGCTTATATTAAACATTCTGTCTGCTCCAGTTAAAAAAATAGCATGAATATGTCACTGTGAAATGCATAGTGGGGCATTTGCAATTGAAAAGTGAATGAGGCCAGGCCCTAATCCTAGCACGCTGGGAGGCCAAGGCGGGAGGATCCCTTGAGCTCAGAAATTTGAGACCAGCCTGAGCAAGAGCAAGACCCCTCTCTACAAAAAACAGAAAAATTAGCTGGGTGCGGTGGCCCATGCCTGTAGTCCCAGCTACTCTGGAGGCTGAGGCAGGAGGATCGCTTGATGCCAGGAGTTAGAGGTTGCAGTGAGCTGTGATAAGTCCACTGCACTGTAGCTCACATGACAGCATGAGACCTTGTCTCTATAAAAAACAAAAAACAAAAACAAACAAACAAAAAAGAATGGGAAGAAAGTAAAAAGATAAGCCACAGAATTGGAGAAAATATTTGCAAATCATATATCTACTAAGGGACCACTATCTAGAATATATAAGGAATTCCTACAACTCAATAAGAAAAAGGCAAATAATCCAATTACAAAATGGGCAAAGAATCTAAACAGATGTTTATTCAAAGAAAGCATACAAATGACCAATAAGCACATGAAAGATGCTCAACAGCATCGGCCATTAGGAAAACACACGTGAAAACCACAGTGAGACACTGCTTCCTACCTACTAGGATGCCAGTAGTCAGAAAGACAGATCTGGATGGTGAGGAGGGGCAGGGGGCAGGACCTTCCGGCACTGCTGGTGGGAAAGTAAAATGAAGTTAGCAGAGATACACTTTAAAATAACTGTAATTAAAATGTCCAAGATTATAAGAATTTCATCAGAGAACCAGGAACTACAAAAAAAAGAATCGAATGGAAATTGTAGAACTGCAAAATACACTAACTGAAATTAAGAACTAAAATAATGAGATTAGAGCAGATTAGATTCATCCAAAGAATGTTATTTAACTGAGAGACAGATTAGAAGAAAACACCAAACTGAAAGGCAGAAAGAAAAAAAGAATCAAGGTAATTAAAAATAGACCTAAAAAGATACGGGCTCTGGTGGAAAGGTCTGCCCTGCGTGTAACCAGAGCTACCCTTTCACAGCCCAGTGCCAGACAAAGGCGGTCTGCTCCTGCCTGTGTTGGTTGAGGGCACAGTGAAGGGGACACCTTCATGTATTGCAGTCTCTTGGACGTGGGTGCCACGGTTTTAGGAAGCCATTTTGCAATATGGGTTAAGAATCAACAATATTCCCACCCTTTGAACCAGTAATGCCAGTTCTCTGAATGGTTATACATAAACAATTGTATTTAAGTTAATAGAAAAACTATAGACCCAACAACAGGAGAATAGTTAAGGAAACCACATCCACCCAGTAGATTCCTACACAATAATAATGTCAAACAATCACAGACACGAAGGCTATGCAGCCACAAGGACAAAAAGACCTAAAACTCTACGTAAAATGTGCTTCGATGATACAAAGAACGTATGGGGAAAGAATGCGAAATCACACCAAAATGCTGACGGTGTGTTTTTCATCTATCAGCTTGTCAAAAATTGTAAAGTTTGGTAAAATTGACGGAAACAAGCTGTGGGCAACCAAGTACACTCACATATTCCTGGTGGGATTGTTGTTTTTGAGGTTTACTTGCCACTATCTTTCAACGTTAATGATGTGCCTACCCTGTGACCCTGACTTCTCTTGCCAGAATTTTACCCTTTAGATGTGCAGCCGAAACATACGCCAAGATAGAGTGTTCACTGAAGCCTTGTTTTTAATGCAAAGAAACAGAAACAATTTGAGCTTCCACAAAGAACTGGTTAAATAAGTTATGGTTTGGCCTCATGATGAAATAATATGCACAAGTTTAAAGGAATGAGGTCAGTCTGTGTGTGTTGATATGGAACTGTCACCAAGATTTTTAATTAAATGACAAAACCAAGATGCAGACTAGTGCATGGCATAGTTCCATATACTGTGCGCTTCATATGTGTGTATTGATTTTTTTTAACAGAGTTTAGATGGACGCAGGATCACAAGCCGCTTTTTTCTTTATTATGCTCTTCTATGCTTTAAAAATCTGGTAAACCTTCACAAGTTGCTGGTAGTGGCCAGTGAGACCTCAGCTGATGCTCATCTCTGCTCTCAGCACTGCCCGAGGTGTGGGGACACGGGTGACCGGGGTAAGGGAGGGCTGGCCCAGCTGACCTTGCCCTTGAGCTCCTCCTGGAGGTGGAGCGCCCGGTCCCGAGACGCCTGCAGCTCTCGGCGAGCGGCTGCCTGGTCCCTGAGCTGGCACTGCAGGGTCAGCACCCAGTGGCGGAGTCGCCGGGCACGCAGCCTGGGGTCTTCCTCAGGAACTTCTGCCTTGGAGTCCTGGAGCCGTGGAAAGCACAGGGCTCAGTGAAATTCTTACGTCACCTTCCAAGCAACCTGCCTTAGCAAACACATAGGACTCATTTTCCTCCTCAATTTTTTTGTGCTTACATTTTTGTCACAGAAAAACAGTTTCAGAAAATAAGATAACGGAAACCACCCCCAGTGCTATGATCCAGCAGCGTCATTGTTACTGTCCACGCGTTTTCCACACAACCTTCCTCCCGGGCCCCACATGGCACCTATGTGAGGGGCTCTGGCTCGTCTCCTGATGGGTGCTGGGAGGGGGTGTCTAGGAATTCCAGAATAACAGCCCAGCATATTGTTTTCAAAAACACGTGGCATGGAATGACACGCTGGGATCCACTATAACCCATGTCAGTCACTACTGTGCTGAAATACAGCACGATGAATGAAACCAAACATTCCAATCAAATTATGAGACGCTTATTACATAACTGCGTCATATATTAATATTCACATAAGACAGAAAATACCGTATTTCCCACAGTACTGACTCAGTACAAAACTGCCCCGCACTCCCCTCGGATCTCACATGAGAGTATCGGGTGTCATCTGGATGCCAAAGGGAGTTCCTGGGGGCGGGGAGGGGAGGGGGACAGATGGGAAGTGCGGAGAACGCAGAGATGCTACTGCCCCCAAATGGTGCTAGGGTCTAAGTTCTATTAATAACTTATATTCGTGCTCGCAAACATACACAGACACATATTTTTCTATCTAGAAGTCAACACAATATACATTAATATCTTTTGTTTCCTGCCTTTCTCCCTTAACACCATCATAAGCATTTTTCCCTATCACCAAATAACGCTGAAAACGCTGTCGTTGGCATATGTGTGACACTGCGTGGCCCAGCTGAATGCTCAGATCATCCCAACGTTATGCTGTTATAATTGGGACTCTGACAAAGACCTTTACACATACACATGAACGTATCTCGTTTCTTTCTCCAAAAGCATCAGAGGGAGATCTTCTGGGTCAAAGGGCATGAGCATCTTTAAGCTCCCAAATTGCACTGCTAAGGACGCCTTAGGAAGGACCAGCTCAGCTAAAAGTCCCGTCAGAGACGGTCAGGAGCCCAGAAACTCAGACAGACCTCAAAGGCCTTCCCCGTGCTCACAGTGGTCTCCGTTTCATTTAAAGCAGCCACCTGGGGAGTTTTAAGGCCCATAAAGCTCTCCTGACTGAGTGGGAGCAAGTGGGAGGGGTCCTGCGCTGCTCTGTCGGGGAAAAGGGGCGGGAGGAGGAACCAAAGTGACTCCGTCACTGCCTGGGCATCTCCCTTGTTAATAAAAAATGCGATAGCAGAATGGGATATATATTGTTTTAATTAATAGAAATTCACACCGTGTGGCCTGGGATTCACAGGCTGGGCCCTGTCAAGAACAGATGGGTGCTCCGAATGCTTCCAGAAAATCCAGCCCCAAGACTTCAAAACAACTTGGCCTTTCTGAGAAGTGTGACGCCTCCTCTGCCTCCCTCGTCTGGCAGTGACTTGAACAAGTGCTTTGTCCCATGGGTCCTATGACAGCATCCACATATGTTCTAAGGAGAATGACAGTGTGGGTGGGACCAGCCTGCCTATCACATGGGACTATCCCACGCAGCAGCCCTGTGGCTGCCCAGCAAGTCACTTGCTCCCTAGTAGACACTGAGTACATGCTATCCAGCTGCATGCTATCCTTCCGCTGGCAACAGTGATGAACACCACCCTCTGGGAGCTCAGTCTGGTGGGGAGAATGACACCAACACGGGCGATTCAGCACAACCTGGGGAAGGGAAGCCAGGAAGCTGCAGGAGCCTACATGGGACACTGAGCCAGGGGCCCCACCCAGTGCAGTGGTGGCAAATGTACAACTGCTCTCCGGGTTGGGGGGTGCAGTACCAGTCTGCAGCATTTGCTGATTTCCGTGGCGTCAATGCTCCCACCACAACCAATCGCAAGCCAGCGACCATGATGGTGTCACGGAAGGCAAAGCTGGGAAGAAATGTACACGAGTCAACTCTGACACTCCTCTGCATGGAACCCAGCCAGGGGTTTGGGGGCAACTTCCCAGAGGAGATGCCCCAACAGGAGAACTAGAGGAGAAAGCTGGGGTGCAGGCATGGGCAAATGTAGGGCGTAGAGAATTGGGGGAGAGGCTGCAGCATGGGGTACGGAGGCTGGGGTGCAAACAGCAACAACTGAAGCTGCCAAGGGTCTCAGGGGCCAGAATACTGCTCACTGCAGGGAGCCTGGATTTCATGCCCTGTGCAGAGGGAAGCAGCAGAAGGGCCTTAGGTCGAAGAGTAACACGAACAGGTTGTGACTTAGGATGACAGGAAGGGGACTCTCCCTTTACCCTCTGCCACCTGTTTATCACCAAACCCTATGGATTCCAACTCCAGTTTTTAACCCCAAATTTCCCTATCTAGAATCATCTCTTGGCTATACAACCACAAACGCTCAACTGTCCTCCCTGAATCCATCTGGCCCATTTTCCTCACAGCAGACAGTGATCTTTTTACAGTATAAGTTGGACCATGTTGTTCTGCTCAAAACCCTCTGGCAGCTTCCCACCACATTTAGAAAAGATCAGTAATGAGTCCATAGGGCCTTCTGTAACCTACCTCATGACAATGTCTCCAACTTCATCTCACGTCACCCCCCCCACCCCGCCTGCTGTGGTCCAGCCACACCAGCCACTTTTGGCTTTTCGACAAGCCAGACTCCTGCCTGCTGCAGGGCCTGGCCACTTGCTTTTCCCTCTGCCTGGAATGCAGTTCCTTGCTGCTCCTTTCTAACCTTGAAAGTCTCAGCTCAATATTCCTCTCCTCAGATTTCCCAGTTCCTGGTACTGTACAAACTATACAATCTGGAGAGAGTATATGAAAATAATTCTTTGCAGGCTTTGGAAGACGGCCGACGCAGGACTACAATCCTCGGGGAAAAGAAAGCACAACATGCAAGCTCCACATCATCCCTGGAGTTTTCTCCGAAACATTTTGCAAACCATAGTTTAGGAACCAGAGCCCAAGCTGTGAGTGGTGGTCCTGCCAGGTGGGGGAACAGAGGTTGGAGTTGAGGGTGCTGAGACGGCTGGGGTGTGCAGGACAAAGGAACAGGGAGGGGAGAGCTGAGGAGAAGGAATCCAAACACTGCTCTAGAAATGCCCATTGGGTCCCTGGCCAAATCATACGCTATGGGACAGAGTACAAGACCCTAAGCCTTGCAGAGACAGCGGCTGGGAGAGTAACTGCTGAAGAGATTTCAGAGGTCACATGCTGCTGAGAAGATGGCAGAGTTCCAGCCAGGCCAAAGTCGAGAGGCCTTGGTGAATGCTCTGGAACTGTGCAGATACACTGAAAGGCTGTGCCCTAGCCTAGGAGCAAGGAACACACGTTAGGAGTAATATCAAGGTCCAGGATTGGACAAAAATGACATAGGCCTGCACAGAAATAAGAAGATCTGCTGATCATTCAACTCCTTGCCTCACTCAACATCCTTTAGAGGAAGATAATGACCAGAAGTCTCCACAACATAGCATATGTAATGTCCAACATGAAAAGTTTCAAAAATTACTAGACATATAAAGAAGCAGGAAAACATGATGATTCACCAAGAAATAAAATAGTCAATAAAAGCAGGCAAAGAGATGATCCAAATACTGGCATTAGCAGAGAAGTCGTTCCAAATAACTGTGATACATAGTTTATAAAACATATGAAAAGATAAACAAAATGGATGAAATGATGGAGTATTTCAACAGAGAATCAGAATCTCTTTAAAAAAGAATCAAAAGGATATTCTAGAACTGCAAAATACAATAAATGGAATTAGGAACTCATTGGATGGATTTAAGAGCAGATGGGACATAGTAGAACACAGGATTAGTGAACTAAAAGATAGGCAAATAGAAAATCCAAACTGAAGCACTAAGAGGAAAAAATTAAAATAAATAGAATGGAGTTCTTGAAAGAAGTGGGATATAGTAAAAAAAAGTCTGGATTTCTAGAAGAACAAGAGAGAAAAATAGGACAGAATAAAATATTAGAAAAAATAATAACCAAGAATTTTCCAAGTCTGATAAAAGACATGAATATACAATTTCAAGAAGCTTAAAAACCCAAGCAGGACGAACACAAATAAAACCACACCTAGGCACATCATGATGAAACTGCCAAAACCCAAAGATAAAAAGGAAATCTTACTAGCAGTCAGAGATAAAATGACGCATTTCTTTTGGGGGGTGGGAAGGGGAGAAAAAAGCAATGACAATGATAACTGATTTCTGGATAGAAACTACGTGAGGCAGAAGACAGTGGAGTGAGATCTCTAAAGCACCAAAAGAGGAGGGAAACTTGCCGACCTGAAATTCTGAATCCAGTGAAAAAAATCTTTAAAAAGTGGAGGTGAAAAAATTGTTTTCATGAAAATAAATATGAGAGAATTAATCAATCACCAGCCTACCCTCACTAGAAAAAATATCAAAAAGTTCTTAAGGCAGAAGGAAAACAGATCCACAGAAGAGGAAGAAAGATTGAACAGCACAAGAACATGTAAAGATATTGGTAAATAAAAAACATTAAGGATTATTTAAAATAACAAGAACTTGTAAGGTTTATTATACATAGGAGTAATATATATGAAAAAATAAAAAAAAGTTGAAAGGAAATAAAACTATTAAAAGATTTTTGTATTATTTGAGATATGGTAAAAATGCTAATTTAAGGTAAATTTAAATAATTAATAGATATATTTTAATATTTCTAGGGTAATCACTAAAAGAATACTACTAAAATATATAATGCAATAAGCTAATGGAAAAGAAAAAGGAATAATAAAAATATGATTAATATCAAAAATGAAGGCAGAAAAGAAAAAATAAAAAGAAACAACAGATGAAATAGAAAAAATAGCAAATAAAATAAAATAAATACTGTCATAATATATAAATCAAAAATAACTAAAAGAAGAAACACAAATGCACACTCAGAATTGGAGACTTTAAGACACATCTTTGTAAATGACAAAACAAACAGAGGACACATCAGTAATGATATAAAAGATTTGATAAGGACAATTAATCAGCTTGGCCTAATTAATACTTCACAATTACAGAATATTTATTATTTACAAGGGCTTGTGGGATATGGTATCACCTGGTCAATAAAACAAGTCTCAACAAATTTCAAAAGATTAAAATAATATAGTGTACACTTTCTGACAACAATGAAATAAAACTAGAAACCAATAACAAAAATATAACTAACAAATTCCAGAAATGCTTGGAAATTGAGCAACATGCTTTTAAATAACCCATGGGTCAAAGAAGCAATCACCACAGAAAGGATGCTAGAGAGAAAGGTATAGCTTTCACTGCACAGGTTCCGGAAGAACGGCTGAAAACCAATGGTGCATGCTTTCAACACAGGAGCAGAAAAGAACAGCAAATTGAATCAAAAGAAATTGGAAGAGAGAAAATAATGAAGATACAAGAAGAAACCAATGAAATAAAATACAAAACAATAAAGAAAATCAATAAAACCAAAGCTTATTCTTTGAAATGATTGATAAAATCGCTGGAGATGGGGAGAGAGACAAGAAAGATGAAAGAGGGAGAGAGAGAGAAGGAGATGGAGAGAGAGGGGAGAGGGCAAGGGAGGGAGGCAGAGACAGAGATGTGAGTAATTGCAAAGGGCTCACAGGCATCACGAGCACTGTATCCGAGGAGCCCAGGCCGAGCATTGCCCACAGGTGAGAGGACTCAGAGAGGCCTGCATCTGGGCTCCCAGACACACGTCTGCAAGCACAGGGCGGGGTCTGAAACTGCTTTATCACGTTCTGCCGTCCGCTGCTCTTCCCACTGCAAATTTCAAGACGCAGTGTACAGAAATATGACCTGGGTTGCTTGAAAAGGCCCCAGACTGGAAAATTCAAGGTCTGATCAGTAAACACCCCGGATCCCCGCCGAGCCTGAGCAGAGGGCGTATACAGACAGACTCTGCAGCCAGAGCATCCGGGTGTGAGTCCCAGCCCCACCTTCGCTGGCCTGGGACTTCAGGCTGTGACTTCACTCCTCTCTGCCTTCGTTTTCTCACCTGGTCAATGTGGATGATGACTGGCCCTCCCTCACAGGGAGCCGGAGTGGACCCTGGAGCGGTCCACCTGCAGGTCAGCGTGTGCGACTAGCGAGCAGCTGTGCAGACTCAACCTACCTGGGGGCCGTCGCTCGGGGACCTCTGAGCTTGTCCTGCAGCCGCAGAACACCGTGACCTTTCCTCCTCTTTTTCCAAACGTGCTTCTTTCACTCCTGCTCTGCTGACACTTCCCTGCAGGGCATTGGCCACTCCCGTGTTTCTGCGGACCAGGGATGGAGGAGAATTCTCCACACCTAAGGAAGGCCCTGTCTGCCTTCCGGTCGGACCCGTTTCCTCCTCCAAGGCGGGCCCTGACAGATGAGTCACCTGAACCTCCTTGTCCACAGTGAGCACCTGGGTTTCTCCTGGGAGGCGCCCCCCTCCTCTCACATCCGCGCTCCTCAGCGAGGTGACCTCCCTCTCCAGGACACGGACTCTGCACAGGAGGCCTTCCTTCTCCCGCCGTAAGTCGCGGACCGTGCCTTCCATTCCCAGCGCTATCTCCTTCACCAGCTCTTTATAACTGACCCCAAGCTCCGAAATCAGCGCCCTGAGCTCCCCGTTTGCCAGGGCGACGCGCTCCATCGTGCCTTCGGTTGTCCTCACGCTCTCGGACGCGGCCTTCTGGAGTCGGCGCAGGTTCCCTTTCAGGTTTTCATTTTCCTCCTCGAGTTCAGAAATTCTGCTGTAGCTCTTTCCATTGCAGTCTTCCAGGAGAGCAATGACCTGCACGTATTGGTCCAGTTCCCTCTTTAGGTGAGAGATGTCTCCTACCAGCCTCTCGTTATCCCGCTCCAGCCTGGACGTTGCTGTCCCCTCTCTCTCGCTCTCTTTTTCAAGGGCGCATGCCCTTCTGTGGCATCTGTCTTGGTCTCCCTGGAGTTTGATGTTGTCACGTAAAGCCTGGCTTCTCTCTTCCTTCAGTCCAGACACGAGCTGCTGGAACCTGCCCCTCACTCTCTCGACGTCTCCCAGCGGCTCAGCGGGCGCCTCCGCAGGGCCCGGGCCAGCCTCACCCCAACCAGGCAGCATCCCTGGAAGGACTCCGCTGCTGCCCAGGGCCGTGGTCTTTCCCAGTTTAACACCGTCCCCACTCTCTCTGGCCTTTGCTTCCTCGACAGAACAAACACCCAGACCCTGGTGTCCCCAAATCTGCTGAGAGCAAGCGCTCTCCCCGGAGCTGGGCCACTTCCGAGCAAATCTCCCGTTCTCTCCCGCCAGCACGGGGGCTGTCCTCTGCCGCCCGCCACCAAGCCTCAGGATGGAGAGCTGCTGGAAGTAGGCCTCCATCTCCTCTGCAAATTCGTCTATTTTGAGAGTGTACCTGTCACATCCTTTGCTCGGAGCCCAGGGACTGCTGGTGGGGTCACCCCTGCCACCTGGTAGGGCCCATCCGTGCAGCAAACCTCTCTCTCCCACGGAGAAAAGCGTCTTCTCACCCTCATGTTCCTCGGAGTCAGGCTTCTCAGGGACGTCCCTGTGACCCAGACTGGATGCTTCTTGATGTCGCACCTCCTTCTCCTCTTCTTCCTGGCCTCCCCCCTTGGGGCTTTCCGCTCGCAGGAGCAGAGCCTCCCCAAACCGCAGCTGGGTGTCCTCCCTGCCCGTGACTCTGCCCCTCCCTGCCAGGAGCTGACCACCTGCCGGCCAGAACTCTTTGGTCCCATGAGCCCTGGAGAAGGTGGCTGGGGGGACCCCTTCCTCCTCCTCTGACGGCAGCCCCCCAAGGAGGCCCCAGACACATCCTTCTGCCCTATCTCTCTTGTTCAGGGTTTCGGGACCCCCCTGTGACACAGGGCCTCCCCGCTGCAGAAGCAGCATTGGAAACTCCCGGGGAGGCCCAGGGCAGCCGGCAGCAGCCTGGCTCCGTGACGCCTCCACCTCGTCCTGCACGCCTTCTGAGGCTCGGACCCCATTCTCCAAGCCCAGGTGCTCATGGCTTCCCTGACTCGGCTGGCACTTGTCCAGGAGGTCTTCCTCCTTCTTGCCCAAAGTCCTCCTCGCCTCCCCCTCCTTGGTTCTCCCCCTCGAAGCCCCTCCGCCCTCATTCCAGGTGTCTTTTAGATCCCTGGGCCCTTTCCTGGGAGGTCGGTGATTTAAAATGCGTGGGACCTCCTGGCAGAGGGAGGGATTGCTCCTTGCTTGATGACAGTCCCAGCTGGGGTGCCCTGCGGCTCCATCAGCAGGCAGGGGTCTGGTGTCTGACACCTCTGGGGTTTGGAGTCCTTCTGGGGAAGCCTCCTGGAGCAGCAGCGGCAGCTGGAGAGCAGAGTCCCCAGCCAGCCCCCAGGGAGGGAGTGTGCACGTCTGCACCAGGAGAAAGGACTCTGGGGCAGGGGCGGCTGTGAGATTCTCTGAAATTCTGGCCAGGTCCACAGGGCGGAGTGACCCGTCCAAGCACTGCCCCGGTGAGCGGCCACAGATGACGACAAGAATCTGTTCATCCAAGCTGCGTGCAGCTAGAGTAAGCTGTGGACAGGAAGAGAAGACAAGGAGTGAAATAGCCCCTTCCCTCATTTAGCCCCCTGACCTCACCTCTTGGCATGCTCTGTGCTTCTTACCAGCTGCGTGAGAGCCCGGCTCATTCCCACAAAGGCCAAGCCTGTGACCACCCCAGGTCCTTTGCACGTGCTCCACCCTCTGTTCAGAATGTCCTTCGCCCAGAGGCCCTCACGGCTCCCTCCACCGCTCCATTCACACCGAGACTCAAACACATCCCTCCCTGCACGTCGCTCTCTGGACATTCCCGCTTCGCCTTCTGCCACAGCACCCTCTGCTCCCTCGCACCACATTGCCCCTCCCCCAGAGCCTCGCAGGTCCAAACTGGCAGCCACAAGCCACGCGGGGCTGTTGAAATGTAAAGTAATTAAATAAAAGTTGACATTCAGTCCTGCAGTGGCAAGAGCCACATTTCAAGTACTCGGTGGCCCCAAGCGGCTCGTGGCTACCATCTTGGGCAGTGCAGATGTAGAATATTTCCAGTGTCACAGAATATTCTAGTGGACAGTGCCAGTGTAGGCTGCCCACTCCCTGAGGACAGGGACTGCATCATTGTTCAACCCCTGGGTCTAGAACAGTGCCGGGCACACAGAAGCTGTTTCCTGGATATTTTTAAATATACATTTATATTCACTTATTCGGTGTGTTTATCCAGAGAGGAGGATGGGCCCAGCTCACAGAGCAGCCCCGAGCTGGGCTGCGGGGAGGACAGGGAGATGAGATTCGGCTTCTGCCAGGCCCACTGTGAGCCCTGGGGTCTTCTCTCAGTACCTGGGGGCTGTCAGCCGGCTCTCAGTGGAGCCCCCAGAGCCACTGGGCAGGTCTAGAGCCAGGGACGAAGGGCAGAGGGACCTCTCAAAGAACAGCACCTTGCAAGTGGGCACACCAGCAGCAGAGGGGGCTTGGAGGCCAGGAGGGCCTCCCCGCCTGGGTGCCACCACGTCCCTGTCCCTGGAGCCACCTGCAGGTAGCGCCCCATCCTCTGTCCTCTCAACATTCTACACCAAGACACTGGTCCTCGGCTGCCCACAGTGAAATGAGTGCTTGCGCCAGAGACATCCAGACCCAGCCTCAACCCCAGTGTGACCTTGGGCAAGTTACTCAACCTCCTGGGGCCCCAGCCTCCCATCTGGAAAGTGGGTGCCCCAGTGTTAGAAGGACGGAGGCAGGGAGGAGTTAGGAGTCCAGGTGTGTGACGTCCAGTAAACATAAGGCACGAGTCGTGAGCAGGACGTGAGTGAATGAAGAAACAGCAGAGGCCCCTCTGCTTAGAACCACCAGAGCCCAGCAGGGTGGCAGCTTTCGCCCGGGTCCGAGCAGGTGTCTGTTCTTCAGCGACAGACAAGGACATGGAAGCTGAGAAAGGTGATGACTCACTGTGGCCCCAGAGTGAGGCCCGGCTCCCCGCCCTCGGGCTGGCGTGGGGCAGAGTGTGGGCCACCGAGATGGCTGGGTGGCCTTGGGGAATCACAGCACTCTTGGGGGCCCATCCCCTCCCCTCTAGCCGGGTGACAGCACCTGCCTTGTACACGTCAGGAGGCTCCAGTGAGGTGGTGACTGTGCCGCGGCAGCCTGGGCCTGGCACACAGGTGGGGCTCCCTTTCCTCCCTCTCCCCACCCAGGTCTCAGCACGTCCCTCTCCACCATTTCCAGAATGTTCTTCCACACCTGGAGCTTCTTTACCCCCCTGCCCCACCTCCCACGGGGTGGCCACACTGTGCATGCACGCAGTGGGGCTGACAAGGCACCGTGGACACCGGCGCAGGCACAAAGCCTCTGGCCTCACCGGTTCATGGTCAGATCCTGCCAGGTCTCCCAGGAGCTTGCCCTTGGCCTCCGGGCCTGACACCGAAACAGAAGAGCCTCGTCCAGCCTCGACACAGCCCCAGCCACAGGGCCCCCCCCACGGCTGGCCTGGAAAGCAACATGACCCCGACGGTTAAAAAGCCCTTCCCAGCGACTGTGCCACCCGCTGCTAGGCTAAGGCTGGCCTCCACCCCCAGCCCCGCAAAGCTGGCGTGAGGATGAAGCCCACGCAGCCGGCATAAACTTGACCTGGGTCGACCTGGCAGCTCTGCTCCCCAGAAATGGGGCTAAAGGGCCGACGTTGGCCGCACCAGTCAGCAGCACTGCCGGGCCATAAATACATGGGATAACGTGGTCCCTAAACCGCACCTGGCGTGGAGGCTGGACAGCGCTGCGAGGTGCCCTGCCTGCAAGCTCCGGAAACCAGGCCTGAGACTGTTCTCGGACTACCCTAGAGGTGTTGGCTCACATCAGGGACAAGAGGCTTCTAAGCCCCAGCAGATCCCAGACCTGCCAGGTGCGAGTCCACTCCCTTACACCTGAGCTCTCACCTAGGGTGGGGCTAGGGGCAGGACAGCTCCAAGAACTTGTCTGGACTTCCGTGGAGACAGGCCCCGGCTGCCAGCCTGCTGGCATGCTGGGCCCCTGGCTGGAACCCTCCCGAGGGCCAGGGGTGTGAGCCTAAGTCAAAGACCCCCTCATGGGTGTTGCTCACTCTGGTCCCACCTTTACCAGCTGTGTGACACTGAGCAAGTGACACTACCTTCTGAGCTTCAGCTTCCTGTCTGTGGAGGGGGACCACCCCTCCCCCTGCATCATCAGGACATCACGAGGATTAAGTGTGGCCCAGGCACCCCACCCTGCATGCACAGAGGCGCCCACACACCTGCGGAGGCCCCTGGTCCAGGGCCGTCACCGGACCGGAGGCGGGTTCCCCAGCCCTGGCTTTCGCAGGCCTCTGGCGCCTCCTCCCTGGGCAGGTGCAATGAGGTGCCCTGAACACAATCCAGCGCGTCCTGGAGCAAGACAAAGGAAGTCAGGAGCTGTCAGTGTCCTGGCTGAAGTGTCCACTCCAAGCCCATCCCCACGGGTCCCTCCCTGGCAGGGGGATGAGTCCCCTCATAGGTGAGGAGACCGAGGCTCAGAGAGCAGAGGGCATGCATGGCCTGGCAGCACAGCCTGGTCCTGTGCTGGGTTCCCCAGGCCACACTGCCTCCTCTCAGCACCTGGGCGCCTTCCAGTAGACAATGATGGTGGCATTAGGTCCTTGGAGGAGCTTGTCGGTCCAGCCAGGATGCAACTGTGCCCCCCAAAGGGGCACCCGAGGCTCCAGCCCCCCCCTTCCTGTGCGGAAGTTCTCTCAGTGTTCCACCAAGGGAAGCGGGTGTCTGCCGAGGGGGCTTGGACAGCCCTGTCCCTCAATTGTCAACAAGTCCCAAATGCTTCCACTGGGTACCTTGGGCAAGCCTCTCCCCTGGCCCCTCTCCAAAAGGCAGGCAGCGGGGAGCTTGGCGCTGGCTGCCCCCTTGACAGATCACCATTCCTCAGAGGCGACTCCTTCCTGTTGCTGCGGGTGGAGGCATGGGGCGGGCAGAAGAAAATCAGCTCCCACTCCCATCCACAAGGGGCTCAGGCCAGGTCTCGCTGGGCTCCCGCTGCCCCGGGCTGCTTCCGCCACCTGTCCTAACCTGGTGCTGTTGGCCGACTCGCCCCTCCCCGACTAGACTGTGAGCTCCTTCAGGGGGAAATGGCGTCATTTTGTCTGCACCCGCACCCCAGCCTGGCACACAGTAGGTGCTCAATAAATGACAATTAGATGGATGGATAGAAGCAGAAGAAAGCAGATGTTTTGGACTTATTAGAGCATTTATTCAGCAAGCACTTATTAGGCTCCTACTAGGTGCCAGGTGAGGTTCCAGGTGAGGTGGAAACAGAAATGAACATTAAATGCCCTGTCCCCTCCCCGCCTGTTCCCCAGGCCCTAAACCTGCCCTCAGCAGACGCCCCTCGCATCCTTCTTGTAGCTTCCAGGGAGACCCTCGGACGGCAAGGCCTCCCTCAGCTGCACTCAGGCCAGGGGACAGTGCACGTGCTGCAGCAGGCGCCTGAGGCCACCCACGGCTGTCACTCCCCTGCCGCTCAGCACTCTGGCTCCCCCTCACGGTGGCCACCTGCCTGCCCCAGCTCTCCATGCCTCCGAGGCCTCCTCTGCACGTTCTATTCCTTCCGCCTGGCCCTCCCGGGAGGGATCGATCACGTGCCGCAGGCAAAGCCTTCCCGCACCTGGCTCTTGGCCCCTCCCTTCCATGTTCCACTCTGCGTCTGGGCGATGGAAGCGAAGGTACTAAAATGGAAAGTGGATCAGGTGGCTCTCCTGTTCTCAGCCATCAGCGCTTCCCACTGCGCCGAAAGCTAAAACCCCCGCTGGCCTCCCCAGCCCGCTCCACCCACCCCCTCCATGCTCCTGGAAGGGCCTCGAGCCTCGGAGCGTTGGCCTGGACCTCTCTCCGCGCCCGCTGCCTGGCTGACCTCCTGCCCTCCTGGGACCAGCGTGGAGGCCAGATGCTGCAGGAGCCTTCTCTGGCCTTCCTTGGCCCTCCCCCAAATGAAGTCCTCATCGCCCTCCCTCTCAGCATCATCTCGTCACCCTCCAGTACGTGACCTCCCATTTACACGTGTGATGGTTTCTGTCATGTGCACGTTTGCTCATGAACCAAGGACCTCAATGCTGGGTGACAGAATCACCCAGAAGCTTTCAACGAGTACCGATGCAGGAGCCTCGGCCCAAACCAGTGAAAACCAGAGGGCTGGGCAGGGCCATCTGTCCCGAGGGACTCCCGACTGGCTGCCACCCCCCGGGGCTCACAGCCTGCTGCCATTTGGCTCCCACTTGATCAGAATTAAACACTTCCGTCGCATCTCAAAGTCAGCACAGGAGTGAGAAGGAGAAGAGGAAATGAAAAGAGACCGAAGACAGACAGGAAAGGAGACAACGAGAGTGAACGAGAAAGAAGAGGGGGGTCGGATGGAGAAGGAAAGAGAGAGAAATTCAAAGGCGAGCAGGAGACAGGGGAGGGGAAGGACGGAGGAAGGAGCAGAGGGAAAGGGAAGAGGCCGGGGGGGGGGCAGCATCGAAAGCCACTTTCACGTCTCAGGAAGGGAGCAACGGTCGTCACTTTTTAATCACAGATCCCACTTGGACTTTGTTTCAATGCCAAGGTTGACCTCTATGCAATTCCACAAATGCTCCCTGAGCACGTGCACTGGAGCCGGGGTACGGCCGTGGATGAACCCCCACAGATCCCTGCCTCAAGGAGGCGGCATCCACTGGGGGACACCCTGGAAGGTGATGCCGTGCTACAGTGTTACCCACTGTCCATTTCTCCCCTTCCTTTCACAGGTGACGAAGTCATCCCTCAGAGAGGGTGAGTGAGCTGTCCACGGTCAAACAGCAAGTCAGTGGGAGAACAGGTGCCACGCTCAGGTCTCCAGACGTGATGTGGGGCTTTCTCTGTCCCTTCCTGCTTTGCACGCGGCCCAGCCTGGCCAGGCTTTCCTACTTTTCAACACTCCAGAAAACACTTGCCTACAACTTGGTCTGATTTCAGTGTTAATGTGCAATTATTTTGAAAGCTAAGCAAAAAGAAGAAAATGAGGAATACAATGATGTCCAGACACAAACACTAACGTGTTAGAATATATCCTCCTGGGGTTCTATGCACGGACATTTTCCTATGCATAGACACTATACAATTTCTCCTTACACGAAATGTAAATTTGTGCTTTGTGCGTTTTCCATTTAATGATACAGAAAGATCATTTCTCCACAAGTTTCTGCAATGTGGTTTTTATAGCTACCTAACATCCTCCGCCATAAGGCATGCCTTAAATTACCAAACCAATGCCTTCTTATTGGACATGTAGGTTGTTTCCAGTTTTTACCAACTATAAACCGGCTCTGAGATAAACATCACTGTGCATAACTCATCCACACCCTCTGGCCACTTTTTGGATACGTTCATGGAAGTCAAGTGGCTAAGAAACAGGAATAGGTATTTTCGAGGCAGGTAATACTGGTTGACAGCCTTCCCAAAGGATGATCCCATTTATGCTCTCAATAGCTCAAACCCTCCACAGCAGCGAGATCTTTTAATATTTGACAAATGTAAGAAAATGGAATCCTGAGGTTTTGATTATTTGCATTTATCTTATAACTAATGCAGCTGACCGTTTTTGGTAAGACCACTGGCCATTTGTATTTTCTTTTATATTATTTGTATGTTCATGCCTTTTGCCTGTGTTTTAGTTTTTGACATTATCAACACTGTTCTTTAAAGCCTTGCCTGCTGCCAGGGTAACAAACGTGCAACATGCAGCTTTGCGCAGACACAAGCCGTGAGCAAGCGGCTGCCTACAATTCAGCAAACAACAAAAAGATTTTTGTAGCTGCCACCAGGGGTTGCTCTACTCACCAGTAATTCCTAAAGGCCCTGACACTGGAGCGTGATCTTAGCTCTGGGACAACACTGGACAAGGACATTTGAGGAGCTTAACTGTTCATCTCTCTGCATGAGCGTCCCTGTCACCCTCCAGGCCAGGCCGCAGTCCTACACTGTCCTCTGCCCTAACAGCACTGGAGCACCAATGATTGTGTCTGCGTCTGTCTCCCCTACAAGCTTTGGGGAGCAGGGTTCGTGCCTGGATTACTGTGCCTGGGACACGGCCGGCGCCCAGCGCGCACTCACGGAAAAGCACTCAGACACATCTGCAGATAAAGCACGTCTATCTTGCCATTCTCATAAAAACTGCCCTCACCATAAGTCACGCCACAGCTCCCAGAGCACACCAGACGTCACAAAGGTGGTGGCGAAGCCTGTGCCTCCTTTCAGGTACTGCTGCTTTCACTTCCTTGGGCAAGTGACCTTACCTCCTGCCTCAGTTTCCCCCTCTGCAAAATGAGAATCAATAATTCTACTACTTCATAAGCTCGTTGGGGGAATGCAGCTCGTTACTGTGCCAGGCAGGCGAGTAGCGCGTGATAAATGTCAGCCTTTGCAATGACTTTCTTTCTGTTGCACAAATCCCAATTTCTATGCCTCACTGCCCAGCACTGCCATTGAGCAGCAGTCCCTTCGGCCAGAAGTTTCCATTGCCCATGGGCAGTGGAGCAAATACCTTCCCATGTTGATTTATCCACTGAGTCACTCGCTCATGAAACATTTCACATCCCAGGGCAGGGATTTGGAGCCAAGTTGGAACCCGCTGGTGATGAGGAGGGTCACGTGGCTGTGGGGCCGGCGGCCTGGCACAGGGAACAAGAGGGCCACCAGAAGGGTCGTGTCACATGCGGCACTGAGGAGTGAATGAGCTGATGTGAGCTCAGGAAAGTCCTCCTGGAGGAAGCAACATTCCTGCTGAATGGGTTTGCCAAACAGTCTAAACAGGGGCAGGCAGTAGAAACTTCTAGACACGGGGAAAGTTTATAGGCCAGAAGAGCCTGACATGTTCAGGGACCTGCAGGAGCTCAGAGTGGCTGGAGCAGGGTAGAGGGGACTGAGCATGAAGAAGGAGTCCCAGGCCAGAGCTCCAGGGGCCTTGAATGCCATGGTTAGGAGGTGGAGCTTGATCCTGAGGCAATGGGGGCCACAGCAGAGGGGTCACGGAGGGAGACGCTTTGGTGGTCGCCACAGTTATCCAGAGAAAGACCTGCTCTCGGTCCTCACGGTCACTCACCGCCCCTGCGAAAACACACTGGCAGCTTTGGGAAGTCACGATGTAAGCTGCTCTCTGGACTCTACGTGTGACTTCACAGATGAGCAGAGGACTGGAAGCCACGTACGCTGGCCGCTGGGTCTGGAGCCACTCTGACCAGGGCCCCAAAGGGTCGCCTCGGCTCTGCAGCTTCCTTATCGAGAGGTTCTAGCATTCGGATGTTCACAGTCTCAGGCTGCACCCAGCCTAAGAGCCCGTGGCTGGCTGGCACCTCACATTCCCTGGGGGCCCTCTGACGGAGACTTCTCCCTCTCCAGGTGGCCCTGTTTGACCTCAGATACTCTAAGTCTAGGCCATCAGCTGCTCTGAGACAAGGACAGGGCCTGGCAGCCTTGTCACACCCTGTGGCCCAGGTCCAGCCTGCATTCCAACACCAGGGTCGTCACAGTGATCCACAGGCTCCACGGGGTGCCTTTTCCTACTCCTTCCTTGTCCCTACCCCTCCTCCCAGGCTGTCGTCTGTCATCCTGTGCAGGCAGGTCTTGTCTGACTCAGCCCCAGCCCGTGGGCTGAGCTCAGGCCTGCGCCAAGCACAGGCAGCAAGAACACGCGCCTGCACTGACACTGACCCACTGACGGGGATCTGCCGAGCTGGGCACGGCATTTACAGCGCAGCTACGGGGTCAGCCCACCAAGGTGCCAATCTGGGTCCTACCACATTACAGTCTGATGTCTGTGTCCCCCAAAATCCATCTGTTGAAACCCAAATCCCCAAAGGGACAATATTAGGAGGTGAGGCCTTTGGGGCATGATCAGGCCACGAGGTGGACCCTCGGAAGCGCCTGGAGAGAGCCTGCTTCCTCTCTGCTCTCTGCACCGCGCCGGGAAGTGGGTCGTCGCCAGACACTACGTCCGCAGGTGCCTCAATCTCAGAGCCTTCCCAGCCCCTAGAACTGCGAGAAATAAATGGGTTTGTTGTTTAAGCCACTCAGTCTGCAGCCACGTGCTATAGCAGCCTAAACAGACTAAGACACGCCACTTAACATCTGCATGACCCTGAGCAGGTCATGGACCAGTAGGTGCCTCCACTTCCTCCTCTGTAAAATGAGGATAAGGTCAACAGCACAAAAAGGTGCTTCGGTACACATTAGGGACTGTTTATATCTGCCCATGCAAAGCTCCAGAAGTAGCACACGTTCCCTGCCATCAGGGATCTGGAACCCACAGAGCTTTGTCATCTTGTGGGTCCTCAGAACAAGTTCATCCAGAGGGACACTTGTCATGAATTGAATTTCATCCCCTGAAAGTCACATGTTGAAATCCTGATCCCCAGGTCCACAGAATGTGACCTTATTTGGAAATAGGGTCCTTACAGAGGTACTCAGTCAAGATGGGGTCACACTGGGGTAGGGTGGGGCCCTGATCAAACATGCTGGTGTTCTTACAACAAGGGGAAACTTGGACACAGACAGCTGCAGAGGGAAGGTGATGTGAAGAAGGCCACCCACAAGCTGAGGAGGTGGGCCTGGGACAGAGTCCCCCTCCCAGCGCTCAAGAGGCACCAGCCCTGCCCACGCCTTGATCTAGGATTTCCCAGCCTCCAGAGCCAGAAGAGGAGACATCTCAGTTGTCTCAGGCACCCAGCTTGCGGTACTGGGTTACAGCAGCTTTAGCAATGTAGTACTCACGTGCTGATCTGCCTATCAGGAAATTATGGCTAAAAGAAGTGAAATGACCTGCTCTGGGTGGCCCTTCCCAGAAGGCCACTGCGGTTCTCTCAGCCCCTCCATAGCCCATCCACAGGCCACGGGGACGTGGGAGCTGGTGACCACAGGCCCTGTCCACCCCAGGTCCCTGCCAGCTGTGCTTCCAGCAGCCATTCCAGAGGACCCACGGAGACAAATCACACTCCCACTTAACCTACTCCAATCCAGGACAAGCCCTTGGCAAAAACACATAAAAAGCCAAGAGAGAGAAACCTACAATGTCCAGTAGTGTGGGTGACTCTCCCCAGCATCCTGCCATGTGAGGATAAGCACCAAAAGGGATGGTTGGGTGGATGACGGTGGTGATGCTGCTGCTGCTGGTGGCCGTGGTGATGGTGACGGAGAGTGAAGCTGGATTTGACGGATCCCTCACTACGTACCAAGCACCATGCTCAGACCTTTCCCTGTACTTTCTTATTTCATCCTCATAGCCATGCTGGGAAGAAATATTATTAGTGTCATCCCAGCATTAGTCCCATTTCACACTTTGGAACACTGGGGCGCAGAAAGTTTAGGAATCTGCCCAAGGTGGGAGGCAGAGCTGGAGTCCTCCACCTGCATCTCTGGGCGTGAGCAGCTCGCCCCGCGACGCACGGCTCCCGCGTTGCAGGATCGCGTTTTAGCCCTGTGTGCTCCTACATGGCAGCTCCACTCTCTCTGCTACTCAGCTGATGAGAGACGACGTTCCCAACACGAGGGCAGAGCTGGCTGGGGGTATATGGGACAGATGGAGAGACCAACAGCCTAAATTAAAGGCTTTTGTTTAGAAAAGTTGTGGAAGAGAATTTTAAATGACAATTTCCATCTATGCACAATTTATTTTCCAAAATTACAAGGTGCCAATATTAAAGGTACACTTTGTTTTCCTTTTATCTGATGAACATAAGGGAGGAAGAACGAACAGGAAACGCATGAGAGTGACAATGGGAGGATAGAGTGGCATACGGGTAAACTGAGACCACAGATAAAGCCATTAGCTAAATAACCTGGGCAAGACAGGTATTACCCCGAGATAATGTAGAGCGTTTAAAGTCCCAGGTAACTTGAAATAGATTGTTCAAGTTTGAGGATAAATTTGATTTTTTAAAAATGAGCACTCCTCTTTGGGCTAGGGTCGCTCACTCATTTCTCCCGAAACTCAGCTTGACCCCAGGGGAGAAGCAGGGCTCTTTTCGGGGAGGCAGTTTGGTGCAGCAGAAACAGTGAGCTTCGGACTCACATCACATTTGGGTCAAATTCCACTTTCGTCCCTTACTAGCTGTGTGACAACAGATGTGTGACAATAGAGGCTGCCCTCTGAGCCTCAGCATCCTCGTCTGTGGAATGAGACCAGCAGTACCTGCCTCACGGTCTTCATGAGCATTAAACGAAGTGTCTTTGAAACACCCAGGAGGGGGCCACACACATGGCAGGAATGCATTAAATGTTTTTACTCTTCCATCAGTCAAATGACGTCCACCCTGCCCTCCAGAGTTCAAGAAACTTGCCCGGCGTCACGTAGCTAGTAAATATGCAAACCAGAAAGGGACCCTACCCCATGTGCTCTCTACTCCAAAGTCCTGGGGCCTCCCGCGTGCTGCTACGGGGACTAAAGCTGTAAAGACCAGTCAGGCCTGGATCCTGCCCCCAGGGGCTCACAGTCTAAAGAAAGAGAACTGAAGATGCACATACGGAACTTTCACGAGGGAACTGCCATCGCCTTTGGGGCTGTGAGGGAAGAAGAAGGGGCGATTGCTTTGGGCAGGGAGGCGGTGGGCCAGAAGAGATTTCCCAAGCACATGAGAGTCCCGTGACACCGCACAGGGCCTGGCGCGCAGCAGGGACTCACTGGATGTTGGACAGATGGAGGGACAGGAGGGGACAGATGCCGAGGGATATGGGGTGGCTGGTTGGCTGCCTGCAAGTGGTTTATTGGGAGACAGATGGACAAACAGATGGTGGGGCGAATGAGAAGATGATGGAACGTGGGTAGACAAGTGGGTGGGTGGGTGCGAGAGTCCGAATGTCTGTGTCCCCCCTCCTAATATGTCAAAATCCTAATCCCCAACAGGAGGGTGTAAGGAGATGGGGCCTTTGGGAGATGATAAGGTCATGAGGGTGAATCCCTCATGGATAGGATTAGTGCCCTTATAAAAGAGACCCCAGAGAGCTCCCTCACCCTTCCACCACGTGAGACAGAGTGAGAAAGTACCAGGAAGTGGACCCCAAATCTGCCAGTGCCTCAATCTGGGACTTCCAGCCTCCAAAACTATGAGAAATAACTTTCTGTTGTTTATAAGCCACCCAGTCTATGGTATTCTGTTGTAACAGCCGGAATAGACTTCAATAATAGGTAAACAAGTGGTTCGGTAAGGGGGCTAATAGGTGCTGGGTGGACAAGCAGATGTCAGGACGAACAGGAAGACGACAGCGGGTGGGTGGACAAGTGGTTGGTGGGTGGACAAGCTGGGTGGTGGGTGGTGGACGAGTGAGTGCATTGGTGGATGGATGGGTGAGTGGACACACGGGTAGTGGGAGACGAGTGCATGGGCAGATGGCCAGTGAGATCCCGTGTTGCAGGAATGGGTGGTGAGGCTGGACGGGTGGAGGGGTGGGTAGGAGAATGGGTGGAATGAAGGATGGATCGGGCTGGCTGAGATGGGTGTATGGAGAGAAGACGAGGAACAGATGAGTCAATGACTTGACCAAGTGGCTACAGGAGAAAGAAAACAAAAGGTTACTCCTGCCCTGGGCTCCGGCCACTTACCAGGCTGCAGTGACCAGCAGGCGCCCGGGCTCCCAGCTCCTGTCGCAGGGTGCGGTTCTGCTCGGCGAGGTCCTCCACCTGCCCAAGCAGGCCGATCTCCGACAGCGTCAGCCCATACACGCAGCAGCGCAGCTCCTCCAGCTGCCAGCGGAGCCAGCACTCGCTGGCTCTCTGCTCCCGCAGCCGGCGCGCCGCCTCCTCCCGCTCGCGCTCGGCCCTCGCCTGCAGGGCGCACAGCTCTGCAGCGGCCTCGGCGCCCTGGGGACCTGGGCCCGCGGAGTGCAGCCGGGCCAGCAGGAGGCCGGCGGCGCGGCATAGGCGCTGCACGTCACGCTCCAGCCGCCGCACCTGCGCCCGCAGGACGCACTCCTGCTCGCGCACCAGGCCCAGCTGGCGCCGCTGGACCCGCTGGCAGCGCTCCAGGGCCACCGCCTGCCGCCCCAGCGCCTCGTCCTTGCGCCGCAGCTGCTCCCGCAGCCGCAGCAGCTGCCTCCGGGCCACGCTCTCCTTCTCCCGCACCTACAAGTTCACGGTGGATGAGGGCGTCAGGAAGCCCAAAGGACACAGGGTCGCTCACATTGATCCTGTCTTTCCTTAACATTTCCATACTTTGTGCTTGGCGTATTTTTTGTATAATTGTTTTTGCATTAAAATATTGCATCGAAATATTATTTATCTCCATGACAGAGTTTTTGGTGCCCCTTAAACTTTGCACAGGAGGCGAGTGCCTCCTTCATTTCACCCTAGGCAGGGCCCTGCACACACAGGTGCTCCCTGAGTCCTTGCACGGGTGCCGTGCAGCCAGCAGGACGCCCCTCAGCCGTAACACACCCCAACTGCCACTGGAGCTGTCCCAGTGCTGAATACGGCCACACCAGTGTGTAAACAGCTGCTGCCGGAGCCTCCTGAGTGTCCCCACCTCCATCCCAGCACTACGCAGAGCTCCCCATTTCCCAGCACCTAAAAGATCAACGACTGGCCCAAGGAAGGTCCCCAGCTCTGGCTGGTGCACCAGGACACCAGTACCGCAGCGGCTATCATTATTGTGGATACTCCCCCTTGGAGACAGGTACTGCTACAGCCCCTGGGGGTACTCAGGAGCAATTGCACAGCACACGGCTAAAGTTCCCTGCAGCCAGCACTCCCGTCCCCTTGCATCTGACTCAGGCCTTTTCTTTCCTCACCTGGCCAACCTGCCTGACCAGAGAACACGTCTCCCTGCTTTTAAGCTTTCCTCCTCCCCACCCATGTGCTACTGAAGTGGACCGGGATGCACTGGACTGGGATGCACCACCCACTTCGAAAATTAGAGTCTTTGCCTAATTTTTGGAATGAACTCAAGCAAACAGGTGGACCTGCCTCCATGTGAAGCTTTCTTTTGACTGCTAGTGCCTGCTGCTGCCACTCTGCCAGAACACTTGAAGAAAACAAAAGCAAACAAGCAAAGAGCAAATGTGAAAGCAGAAACTTGGGAATAGCTCAGACAAGCTTTGTTTGAATAGTTTGTCTCGGGGCGTGTTGGGGTAGACAAAAGCTGGAGTCAGAGTCCCTGGGAGGAAAAGTCTCCTGGTTTTCCCGATGGTGCAAATTCTGTGATCAGTGCTGCACGGTGCTCAGTGGATGGGGCTCCATCACCTGGATGGGTCTGCCTTCGACAGCTTTCACAATGACACTGGTCACTACAGAAATGAGCATCTTTGTATATAAATGCTTACCGGACATATGACAACAGAGCTCAGCTACCGAGAGCACAGAAAACTCATTCACGTACTACTTCAAAATGCAGATGCCTCTGGCAAGAGATTTTGTGTTAGGGGCTGGAGGCTGGCTGGTAGCCAGACAGAGTGATGACCAAGAGGTCCGGGCGAGCCCCCTCATCACTCTGAACTCGCTCCTCCTCTGGCAATGAAGTTTCATGACAGGCATTTTCCTGGAGCACACGCACCACACAAGCCGGCAATGAACAAAAAGACGCGGGTGGGAAAGGGCTCGGTGTCCTGCAGAAACTGCCGGTCCCTGCAGCGCTTCCCGCCTCCCTCACCACACTTCACTTGCTGTCCCCTCGTCCTCTGTTCCCCATCGCACTATGAACCTGTCCTTTGCAGGGCTGTGTCTGATTCACATGCACGTAGGGCATGGCTCAAAGAATATTATGACAGCATTTTCTACTGAGACATCCCATCTCCAGGCTGGAGTTCCACACAGCCCAGCGGCGCTGGATGTTAAGCACTCCCCTCGGCATAGCAATGAGGCGGTGCTATGAACCGAGGAGGGGAATCTCGTCGACTTTCTGCACCTGAAGTCCAGTATAAAGGGGAGAAACCTCCACTTGGATGTCTCTCCGGCATCTCAAATACTAATTTCAATTTAACTGGACAACTAATCTTTCCGCCCTGCACTGCTCTTGCAGTTAATAGCTGTGCCAGTGTGCATCCCACTGTAAGAAACACATGGGAACATCGCCCCGTCCTACACACACCGCCGTGTACAGTGGAAACAAACCTTTCATTAAACAGCACTCCCCTTAGCACACACGATGCCTTTTCATATTTCCCAGACTATTTCATTTTTTTAAAATGCTGGTTGTGACCCACTGAATTGATTTCACATCCCAGCGATGGGTTGCAACCTGCGATTTGAAAATGCCTGGGCTACAGTCTAAACAGCAACTGACTACAACAGGATTCCTCAGGCGGATCTTTGGACACCACATGCAGCTGCCCTGAAGTCTTGTCGTTTCTGCCTCTGCTGTCTTTCGTAAGAATGGCCTCCCCTGTATCCCTCCTCATCTCTCACCTGGAAAATTTCAATCATGGCTAATAATCATAAAGGCAGATAGCATTATTTAAATACCTACTGTTGGAGGTGTTTTACATGTATTAACTCACACTTAACCCACACAACAATCTGAGACGGTTGGTACTATATTATTCCCATTTCACAGATAAGAAACTGAGGCCCAGAGAGGTTATATCACCTGCACAAGGTCACACAGCTCGTGAGTGTCATAACCAGGGTTTAGTTCCAGGCATCTATCTGCCTCCAGAGCCCACGGCTTCCCCAAGGAGGTCTCCAATGTTCCCCTCCACCAGAACCTCTCCCCCACACAGTGAGGATGGCATCCCCAAAATGACCATCCCAGCCTGAGCCTTCCCTGCTTAAGTCCGCTGCTCCTCACTGCCTTCAGAATTTGGTCGCCACAGAGGACATGGCAGCCTGACCCCTCTGGAACCCTTCCGCCTCCCTCCCTCCCATCCCCTGCACACATCCTCTACCCGGTCCTGGTCGTTCTCCCTCACTTCCGGGCCTCTCCCCACGCTGTTACCATGCCTCGTGTGCCCTTCCCAACACGGCCCAACTCACATAGCCCCAGTTCTCTGTAGCTTTCCTCAACCCTCGTGCTCCCCACCACACACACACACACACACACACACACACACACACACACACAATGTGCCTGCACCACTCGCATGGCACCCATTCCGGCTCTAGAGTCATTTGTTTCCCATCGGTGTATCCCACCTGCCGGACAGTGACCCTGCATCAGCCGTCTCCTGCCCTCAGGAGATGGTCTGGTCCTGGGGACCTCAGGCACAAAGGCTGTGGAAACGAACCTCTGACCAGAGCCCCCAGCGCGTGCGCAGCCCCCACAGGTCAGCAGATGCAGTCGTCCCATGCATCCCCCGCAACTGCAGGCCCCGCAGCCACCACGTGCACCATAGAATTGGGATCCCTCTAACTCCTTCTCTCCAGGCCCTCCCAACTGTCTGCTCAACCGCAGCTGCTGCCTGTTCCCGCGGCGTTGCTGGGACAGGAAACAGGCACCGGAAAGAAGAAGGGAACGGTACCCGACTGGCCAGCTCCCCCTGCAGCGCCGCCAGCTTCTCCTGGGCCCGGAGCCAGGCGCTTCTCTCCTGGGCCGCGCGGGCGCTCAGCTGATCCACCTTCCTGAGGAGTTTCTTCTCCGACAGCTCCAGCTCCTGGATTCTGCAGCTCGGGAAGAGGGAGAGGCTCGCTCAGGATGCAGTAAGCACAGCCTGAGGCTTTCGCGGACACCGGGGCCAACTTTTTTTTTCTTTTTTTTTTTTGTCATTTGGTCAATTTGACGTGCTGACAAAATTACATTTTGTACGACATTCATACATATAGTTTTAGAGATTATCTACAATACTTCAAATATAGCATGTGAATAATAAGATACCATGTATCAGCGATCTTGAGGGTGTTCTCACCCCTAAGCCAGTACTCCCACATTTGAGTAACACCAACTAAGAGTGACCGAGCCTTGAGCCATTTAGGCTGAGAGCGCCAACTGCCTGGTTTTAATTAATCTTCACAACATTGCCAGGCTTCAAATGGATTCTGCTACCCCTGCATCACACACAAGGGAAACTGAGGATCAGAGAGGGAAGACAATTTGCCCAAAGTCACGCAGCCGTATAGAGTCCAGCCTGTCTGACTCCTAAAATCACACTGTTAACCCTATGCTCTGTTGTCTCCCATTTTAGCTACTTTCATATGAATCTCTTCCAAGGAAATGATTGAAATTTTACAAAAAGGTTTCTGCAATTTAAAAAATCAATCTTTGTATTATTTACTCTTCCAAGGGAGAAGTTGGAAGTGACTTAACTATCTAATAGTTAGCAATGGCCAAGCCACAGGAAGAGTTGTGTGGCCCTGGGGAAACATTGAGATTGCATCACAAGCAAAAGCACTCCCCAGACTGACGGTGGACTCTGCTCGCAGCTCTGCAGGAAGGATACGTGCAGGATGGCGGCTGAAAGTCCAAAGGGAAAGGCTGGGCTTCTGGTCCCACTGGGGGAGGAGGCACCGCAAGAATGTGCCTGTCTGCTGCTCGTGTCTGGGCTGCAAGTCCCCTGTGTGCTAAGCTTGCCTCTCCAGTAGAAAACCGTGATGCCCGTGAATAGCGTGTTCACAGCCTCCGTGGACAAGCTCTGCATGATCCTTGCTCCTTTCCCCAAGTCCCTGCCGGGGGATCTGCTCACACAGCGCAGGCTCTGCTCCCCTGGGTGAAGACCTAGCGTTGCCTCCTGGCTCTGCCATCCACCAGCCATGGGGCCTTGACTGGGCTGGTCCACCACAGTCATCTTCAGTGTCTGTCTGTAAAGCCAGGCCACTGCCCCCTGCTCAGCAGCTTGCCGCGAAGGTTAAGCTAAATGATGCATTATTGTTAACAACAAGGCCCAGAGTCCCCTCTCCTGTTCCGGTTCTCAGGCCGTGAGGGAAGGTCTCGAGAGTGACAGAAGGGAGCGTGAACTCGTGTGTGGATCACAATCAAGGTCCTTCCAAACTGGACCAGAGAGGCAGCCCCGGGTGAACGGGTCAGAGTCAGACTGAGCACTTCCTGATGGGTGGTGAAATGTGACAAGATACGAAATGAAGAAGAAAAGCCTTTCTCTTTAGCTTTTCAGATTGCACTGCAACATTAAATATGAGACAGCATTTAATTCTGATACTATTTCTAATCGTAAACTAAGCAGAAAATGACTAAGCTCACCTTGGCAGGCTGAATTGTGGCCCCCTAATATATGAGGTCCTGGATATATCCCTGGAAACTATGGATGTCACCCTGAAATGCGAAAGAGACTGCAGAGGTGGCTCTGTTGAGGACCTTGAGACGGGGAGGTGACCCTGGGCTACCCAGGGGTCCTAACGCAACCACATCATCCTGATGAGGAGGGGCAGAGGGACTGGACTCTAGAGAAGGCCATGTGACCCCCGAAGCAGGATGCTGCACTGTTGGCTCCAAGGAGAGAGGAAGGCCCCAGGAGCCAAGGAACGCAGCTCTGTGACACAACAGGCAAGGACAGGGACTCCCCTGTGATCTCTGGAGAGCTCGGTCCCACTGGCACCTTGACTTCAGCCCAGCGAGACTGATTTCTGACCTCTGGCCTCCAGAACTTTAAGACAATCAATTTGTGTTGTTTAAGCCACCAAGTTTGTGGTAACTTGTCACAGCAGCCACAGGAAACTAAGACACCCCCAAACACGAAATAAGGCAATGAAGGGCCGTTTTTCGCTGATGAAGCTAAGGACAAGTTTGTAGAAATATCCACATCCAGTGCTGCGAAGAGTGCTATGAAACCAGGAGACGCCACCGCGGCAGCGGGACGCGTGAGCCGCCACGGCTGCAGAGACCCTCTGGGCCTTGACAGATCCTGTGTGGGGTCTCGGGGAAGTTACTGAACCACCCAGTGCCTTGATTTCCGCATCTATACAATGAGGATAATACCATTACCCATTTCCAGTATTGTTTTAAGGATTAACTGTGTTAATACTTTTCAAGCATGTAAACGGTGGCTTGGTACTGACCAAGCACTCAGTAAGTGCTCAGCTATTATTAATTTTGTTGCATTTAGATTGGAAATGAATGTGCAACATCATAGTGTTATGATGCAGATGAGAGTGGGGTTTTCTTTCTCAAATTTTTAGCAAAGCTGTTACGTTATTTTTATAACAAATGCTTTTATATTTTAACTCTTTAATTGAAGCAAATCTAATGCATACTCTTCCTTAGCTTTTACCATACCCTAGCCAGCCTGAAATCTACATTCAGAATTGCACACCCAGATGCTGGCTTCAGCTCTTAATGACCCTGGAAAATGTATTTCAGCCTCTCAGCCTCAGTTTCCTCATCTGTAAAAGGAGATAACATCGCTCTATGCATCTGGGGCTCAAGGGGGCCAGGATGGGACTGGCATGGCAGCCTTTTCTCCTTCACCCCCGCCCCTCTCCTGCAAGATGATACACCCCGTCATCAAAGAGAACAGAGGGCACCAACCACATTCCCCAGGCCCTGGCTACCTGGCCCCTTGTCTCCAGCAGGCGTGGTGCCCCAGGCCCACTGACCTTCTGGTTTTCGCTGCCAGTCTCTCTGGAGGGAGATTTGAACGTACAGCCTTGTGTGGCTACACCGCTAGTGTCTCAGGGCCGGGGCCTGCCTTCCCCGGCTCTCAACCCCCGGGACTAACACTATGGGCTGAATATATCCTCCCCAAAATTCACATATTGAAGCACTAACCTCCAGTACCCCAGAACATGACTGTATTTGGAGATAAGACCGTCAATGGGGTAATTAAGTTGAAAGAAAATCATTAGAGTGGGCCCGAATCCAATGCGACCGGTGTCCTTATAAGAAGAGATCAGGACACAGACACCACAGAGGGACAACCGTGTGAGGACCAGGGAGAAGGCAGCTGTCTGCAAGCCCAGGAGAGAGGCCTCAGAAGAAATTAACCCTGCCAACACTTTGCTCGCGGAATTTTGGGCTCCAGAAATGTAAGGAAATAAGTTTCTGCTGAGTCACCCAGTGTGCAGTGCGGCAGGCCTCGAATAACACCGCTCTGCTCACATCATTTCGCTATCACATTGATGAGAATAAAAATCGATCCCCAGCCGGGGCCACTGTCTGTGTGGAGTTGGCACGCCCTCCCCACGTCTGCAGGGCTTTCCTCCCACATCCCAAAGCTCCGAGGGTTTAGCGAATCGCATGTCTACGTGGTCCATCCGAGTGAGGCGGGGCTGGCTGTGAGTGCGCCCTGCGATGGGATGACGCCCTGTCCATGCTGGTTCCTGCCCTGAGCGTTCAGCTGCGGGGAAGGGCCCTGCTGCCCACCCCCCGAACTGGAATAGTTGGGTAAGTTATTATCTTACTCATTTTTATTATCCTTTCTTAAATGGATGCATAGCTCACATTTATTTCAGTGTTTAATATTAGAAGTGTTTGGGGTCTTTATTTAGAAATTTGGTGATGTTTTGTGATCAAATACACTGCAGGCACTCAGCTCTCATGTATGTCAATCGGCCAATGGCAAACTGGTTTCATTACACGTTCACTTACAATCGCAGTTACCAAGAAAGAGATCGACGACATTCAGTGAGGCCTGACTGCCTTCGACATGGCCGCCCAAGCACACTAACACGACTTAGCGCCTGACTCTTGGGAGTAATGCAGGCTGCAGGATGAATGAACAAATGTATGAATGAGTAATCACATAGGATAACAAAAGAATTTTTCTGATTTGTGAATGACTTCATGTGAAAAGTTTTACCAAAAGGGAAAACGGTAAATCACATGTACACACACCTTTAACGACTTGTCTTTATTGAAATGAAGGCAAATGGAGGAAAACGGGGAAGTCCCACAAAAATCCAAGGCACTTGGTTGCTGGGATATTAGCAAGCCCATTAGAATCGATCCCAGCCATAACCATGATGGGTTTCTCCTCTGATATATATGAAAGGCCCCACCTCATTCTGCCAGCCTAGGTGTCAATAAATCATCAGGAAAGACCGCAGGCTTTGGAGAAATATCTGGACTCAAATGTCCCATCTAGGGACCATATCACCTCTGTCAGGAAAACAGAGCCCAGGCCAGGGAATTCAGCAGAGAGAAACAAATGCAGAGAAAGTATTACAAAGATGGTGGAAGAGCCACAAGGCCAGGCAGAGGTGACAGGCAGCCCAAACTAGCAACTGCCGGGAGCCACTTCTGGCCCTGGGGGTGGAGATGGTGTCACCAGGGAAGGGGAGCCAGGCCCCCCCGCAGGAGCTGGGACCACAGAGGAAGCAGAGAGCGTGTCTGAGTTACAGCCACAGCTGGAGATGACAACACCCAGAGCGGAAGTGAAGGGAAAGATCCTGGCTTCTCCCTTCCTCCTGCCTTCTGGGGTCTCCCACTGGCTGTGTCCAGAGGGAAGCCAGGGAGCAGAGGATGGAAAAGACAGGAGGGACTGAGCACAAATGACTGCCCTCAGCAGCTACGTGCCTTGGGGAGCCTGTTTCCTCGGCTGCAGACACAAGTCAACACATCATGATAACACAATTATGATGCCCCAGGATTTGCTAAATACACACAAAGAGATCAAAACGGCACAACTACCTGTTCCTCAGCGCGGATTCTGATGTCACATACTTGTCCACCACTGCCAGCCGCTTCTGCTTGGAGGATTGCAGCTGCTTCCTGAGTGTCCCTGTGTCCACGTCTGTGCTACTGGCTGATGCTTCCGGAACACATCCTGGCTCCTCGCTGCTGTCTTCCACGTCCCGGAACACCCAGGACGTGTCAACCTTCACGTCAAGGTTCATTGTATCAAACCCGTCGCTGCTGGGCGCTCTGATGACATAGCTGAAGTTTTTTTCTGTCCTTCCCTTAGCTATTGGCTCCATCTCGTAAATATTTCATAGAGCAAGACTTAATAAAGTTAAGTGAATTTGCAACACTGACTTCCTGGAGATTCCGAGGTGGTGGCTGTGCCTTCGGATCGTTCAGGAAAATATCCTTTGGGGAGGGCAAGAACAGTTGTATTATTCATGAGTGGGTGACATGGGTTTTGTTCACACAAACGTCATACAATATGCATGAAAGCCTCTCGTTTTACAAGACAGCATGCCAGAACTCACCCAAGGCAAGCAAAAGTCGCAGAAAAATCACCTGGAATTAAATGCTTAATAACGTGTACAAAGAGGAAAAACAAGATCTCCAGGCAGGACCATCAGAGTGTTATACATTCTCAGTAGTAAATGGAGCTCAAGTTTTTCCGCAGTAACAAGTGAGGTTCCACACCTCCTCTCTGGGCGCAGCACGTAGTTAGGGCTTGCTGGAGGAAGGGGTGGAAAATTAACACGCCCCAGTGCCAGCCAAGCTGGGGCCTCTCGTGCCTTACCTGGTCCAACTCTCCCGGTGACCCTATGAGGTGGGCATTCACATGATCACTTTACAGATGGGCAGATGGAGGCTCTGGAGGGTGGAGGAGCTTGCCCAGCCCCACAGGTGGAACAGAAAGTGACAGTTAGGATTGAAATCCAGATCTGACTCCAAAATTGGAGAGTGTGTGTTCTAGCACAGGAGATGCAACAGGTGTGGCTGCAACAAGGCACCAGGGCAGGAGAAAACACATCCTCTGGGAACCCAGAGGTGGGAGAGGAAGCCTAGGGCTGATGAGATCTTAGGAGGGATGAGAATTGCAGCAGGAAGAGGTGGGTAGGAGACCCCCGGTGGAGGGCTCCTCAGGCAGCTGCCTTACGCAGCACGGCAGGACAGGTGGAGGGAATGGGTTGGTCTGGGCTTGGCTGGCCCAGCGGGCACACAGAAGGGGGAAGTGAGGGAAAGGACAGAGGGGCTTGGGGCCACATCCACGCAGACGCTCAAGGACTCTGCTTCTCTCCGTGGGCACGGGGGACTGGGAGGTTCCTGGGCCACTGTAATTTGAGGATCGAGCACTCTGGGGTTTGCAGGGGCGGGATGGAGGCAGCTCACATGCAGGAGGAGGCGGTGGCAACAGGCCAGGCCTGCTGCAGAGAGGTGTCAGGGCAAAGAAAAAATCGAAAATAAGAGGCTTAATTCCCCTGTTAAAAATAAGGGAAGAGACTTCTCCCCTCTCTTTTCTTACAGTATTTACTTCAGAAAACTTGTGAGTTTCTTCTTTGAATCTGAAATATATGTAAATCCTCTTTCAAGCATACTAAGCCTTTTGTCAGCTTTACGACCCAAGAATGTCTTTCTAAAGGACCTTCGAACCATCTCTTTGGAATACAACATCCAAGGAAGATAGCGCCCCTGTCGTCCTGTGGGAGGGACGGTGCCTACTTTGGTGGGCACCTGGCTCCTCCTGTCATGAAGGTAAGAGGCTCATTTTTCCCTCTGGGTAAAAGGAATGGACACAGGTCACCCCAATCACCAGGTGAACTCAGGAGAAGCCGTTGTACCCGTGGTGACTGTTCATCCTGAGAACGTGTGTGGCTGTGCCCGGCCACATAAAAGGGTGAGCTTTCTGTCTACACGAGCTCGCAGGGGTCGCATCCTGGTTTAATGCTGATTCAGTAACCCAATATTTTCCTTCTTTTCTACCTTTGTGGAAAGGTTTTCTGAGCTGGGACAAGCTTTTGTCTTTAATCATATTTCCCTGACAATGGCCGATGTCTGGGTGGCCACAAGGGGTTGCAGTGGACGGGGGCAGTTGGAGGCGGGGGTGGGGTGCACGCTGGCCTGGAGGGGTGCCGCAGAGCAACTCAGACCCCGAGAGCTGGGGCTGCCTACCTGGGTTCATCCTGTCTCCATCACTTCCCAGGTGTGATCCTGGAAAAACACACCTAAGCTCTCATAAAAAGGGGCAAAAATAGTGCGTAAGTCAAGAGCTGCTGAGGAGCGAACGAGTCAATCTGTGCAGATTGTTCAGTGGGTGGCCGGCACACATGCAGCGAGCTGCTGCTGCTGGTGGGCAGAGGCGAAGCTGTGCCGCCCCCAGACCCTGCGGTCAGCTGCCTGGGCTGGTCCAGCCCCGCCACTTACCTGCTGTGTGATCCTAGGCAAGTGACTCAGCCCCTTGCAAAACGAGACTGGCAGCAGCTCCCCGCCCAGCTGTGGAGGCTCCTCTGAGCTCCCAGGGCCTGGACCTGTGCCACGAGGATCCATGACAGTGAAGGCAGCAGAGTGGCAGACTGAAAATCATCCTGAGGCCTCCCAAGGAGGAAGCAGGGGCTCTAGCCCTTTCTGGGGGGAGCAGCCCTGTGGGAGGGTGCATCCTCCCCCTCCCCTAAGGGCAGGGGAATGGCAGGGCCTCCCCTGGGGAAGTGTCTTCAGGCTCTTTCTGGATAAGTGATGGAAACTCCTGGGGGAAGAACAAGGTGGAGACAGAAGGGAACGTGGCCTGCCTGTAACATATCGACCCCTGTGGGTGGCTGTAAGGATGGGGCCCTGGCCCCTCAGGAGGCTTGGGAAGGTTCCCCAGTCTGAGGGTGGCCACAGGAAGGACACAGGAGTCCCCATCTCAGCTGGAACAGCAGCCCCAGAGAGGTGGGCAGAGGGACAGGGAGGCCCAGCCATCTGAAGACCTGGGCTCCACCCTACTGCAGAGCCAGACAAGGCGGGGGGGGGAATGGTTTTGGGTCTACAGAAGGCCCCAAGAGTTCAGATAACCCAAGAGAGGACAAGGACCCCACATTGGCTGGCCCCTATCAGGTTCTGGTTAAATGTCAGAAGACAAACAAAAATTAAACAGGCCATGATTTGCACTGGGGGTGCCGGGCAGGGTTCCTATGGTTACATATTGGTTATGGGATTGGTTACGGCAGAGGAGGGACAAGCAGCAGGTGGGGGTGGGGCGGGAGGCAGAAGAGGTAGAGGGAGTAGGGGAGGAGGATGGGGAATTCGCTTGAAAGGACAGTGACGCCAGAGCTGAAGCAGGTGGGCAACCAGTAGGGGTGAGCCACGGTCCCTGAACACGTGTCTCCCCCGGGGCCCAGCACTATGTGCAAACTCGGGGGCACCTCGGACCTTTAGCTTGAGCTAACTTTAATCGCATCAGCTCAGAGCACCTGTCCCTTCACCCAGTTTAGTTCAGCATGTCGCTGGAGCAAAAGCACATTTGTGACCAGCCGGAGACCCAGAGTGAAGCGGGACCCAGTGACAAAAGCCTTGCAGCCACGGGGACTGACTTCCCGGGCAACCAGCACGGCTTGTCCACGTGCAGCTGGTCTCCTGGCCCAGCCTCGCTCCCGGCCTCCACGAGACTGCCACGACGGCGGTGACGGGGCACAGCTCCGAGGCTTCGACTCCGCTGCCCCAGCTCGTCCCTGGCTGCCTCTGGCCCACGGAGGATTGAGGTGAGAGGCAGAAGGCCACGTGTGTAGGCTGCACCAAGGGCGCCTCTGTGCCAGGAGCCTTCCATGGCCCTCTGCTCAGTCCTCCCAGTGGGTCTGTGAGCCACCCTTCTCCTTCCTGCACGAGGAAGGGACCTTGTGTTCCCGGGACGAGCAGCTCCGCTCCCCCGGGAACCACACACACATTGCCAGGCAACGGCTGCAGCAAAAGCCCTGACCAATGCTCCTCCCTGGGCACAGCGGCTGTGGGTGACGTGCGAGAGTCTGTCTGGTGGCTGCCACAGTGCAGAGGCTCCCTGGGCACAAAGGCCCTTGTAAGCAAGCCTGTCCCTAGGAGGGACCTAGAAGCTACGCCTGGGGATGTTATGGGAAACCCTAACCAGGGACCGGGGGCTCGGAAGCAGTGCCATGTCCATACCTGCCTGGGTGAACCTCGCTCCCTCCACCTAAGCTGCCTCCTGGGGGACCAGCGAGAATGGGTCCTGGGCCCCGGTCAGCTGTATGGACTCCTCTGAGGACAACTCCCATGGAGAGAGGAGTGGATGCCGTGTCTCCCGCGGGCAGCCAAGGGTGGCCCGTGGGAGCCTGTGGGCCAACAGTTTGGCGTTGCGTGGGAACCATCACCCCCATTCCTCAGAGCAGCAAGGAGCGGCTGGGCTGAGAGTGACCAGATGGTCTGACTTCAGAGCCAAGGCCATTTCTGTTACACATGGTCTGAGTGGACAGCCAGGCAGACTCGTGGAAGGACAGGAACCGCCCTCCTGCACGTGCCTGCAGGGTGCTGGACAGGCCCCTGCTGCAGCCACGGAGACCTGCGGGCGCCTCTGGGACTTCTGCCCACAGAAGTTAGCACAGAAGTTCGCTGCTTCCTGTGTCTTCCCAGCTCGGGACCCGGCATGCTTTGCTCTCGCTCTCTGCGTGCACCCACACTCCCGCTGCCGCCTTGGTCGCTCAGACGCTGTTTTTCAAGCAAAGACATCAGTTGGTTCATATGGTCACCAAGCATTGGTAAGTCATGGGGGCTGGGCCAGCAGGTGCTTTGGGATTTGGATTTCAGAAGAGAACGGCGCTTCTTGGCCATCCTGATGCACATTTGCTTAGAGCCCCCAAATCCTTTGGTGTCGTGCAGGCAGCCCTCCCGGCTGGCAGGGCGCTCTGTGCAGTGCACGGTGTCCCCCACCCATGCATCTGGCCTCGTGAGAACTGTCAGCTCCTCTGTTGGGTACCATCCCCCTGGGGTTCCCTCGGCTGCCCGAATTTCAGTCATGTCCCTTTTGTCCAAAGGTCCTTCTCACTAGAGATCACAGGGTTGCTCCTGGGCCCAGTGACAGAGCACCAGGCCTTTCCACTCACAGCCAGCCGTGCGGCGGCCTGTCCTCGCCTTCAGCCAGGTCTTCAGCACAGACGTGGCTGGCCTTCCCTTCACAGTCACAATCTTCTCTTCACACCATCTATTTTGGTTCCAAAGCTGCCCTTCCCAAAGTCTGGGGGAAGACAGTCATGCAAGCAGGTGATTTCCTTTGGAGATGTCCCCACCCTACCCGGGAGGAACAACAGGAACATCAACAAAGAGCAACTTCTCCAGGAATGTCCTCCCAGAGGACTGTCCCCAGCTGGTGAACGGCCCTCCATGGCTGCCCATCCCTTCTCTGGGGAGGCCTCCATCACCCTGAAGCCTCTCCTGGCTCCATTCAGGGGCAGCCTCCCTCAGCAGGAAGGGCTCTCTTCCTCCCTGCAGTGTGAGAGCGGGCCCTGGCGTCAGACCCCCGCGGAAAGAGCCGCGTCCCGCAGGTGCCCTGGACATTGCTCCAGCACCCCTTCCTCGGAGCCCCTTTCAAATTAAAGTAAGACACAAGGCGGGTCCAAGCGTGCCCTAGTCAGTGGCTGCATCCACTTTCTTAGTCCTCATTCTACCTGGCCCCAGGGACAGTCATGCTCTGGGACTTCTGTCATGTCACACCGACAACAGTGATGGAGCCCTCGGCTTCCCGCTGGAAATCTGAGGTCCCTGAAGTCTGCTCCTCCGCCGTGGGCAAGGCTCCAGCCCCTTACCAGAATCCCACTCTGTCTCTCTGGCTCCAGCTGCTGAGTCCAGCTGTGCACAGATTTAGAGGTTTTGCCGACTGAGGCTTGAATTGGGGTTCAGATCACAGGGCCATTTGCAAGTCGCTCCCGCAGACAGACTCCGGGATGAACACAGCACGGTTTTGGAGATTTATGTACACAGGGCAGAGACAGTGTCTGTGTCCAGCTGGGCACGCACACTGCGGCCAGGGGAGGCACGAGGCATGGAGACAAGGACAGCACAGTGGCTCTCTGATCCCTTGGTTTCTGGTAATTGCACTTAGTTTCCTGGAATTCATGTCTCTGCCCCCTTGGACTCTTGAAGGTGCCACAGTTGGGACACGAATGTGGCTCCGAGTTTGATAAAATCCCCATCGTCCCTGCAGAGTTCTTACCCCTCGGGCTAGCCAGGACCCAGCCATATGTCCAAAAGGCCTCCCCTTAAAGCTGTTGTCAAATATATGTGAATTCTGTTTGCAGTCTCTGGGCTTTTGAATAATTTGTTTCGCTGTTGAATTTTGGTTTTAATGGGGTTGGGGTTGCCGTAGGGACTCAGTTTGTTCCATGAACTCTTTTTTTTATCCTGTAAGGTTAAAAGATAATTTGAAATGACACAAGAAGCAAGGGTTAAAGTGGCTAGAGGAGCCCTTGGCTTACCTTCCCCTCCCCCACTGCTGTCCTGAAGCTCCGACTGAGCCCCCGAGACCTTCCCCCACTGTCCAGGGAAGCAGCAGCAGCAGGGTTGGGATCCCCTGTCCTCCAAAACCCACCCAAACCCCTGTGGCCGCCCCCACCTCTAAACGGGTGGGACTGAGTGTGAATTGTCCTCTAAGACCTGAGGTCATTCCTTTATCCATTTCACAAACATTGAATGAGTATCTCCTA
Organism: Propithecus coquereli; assembly: GCF_000956105.1. Taxonomy (NCBI): domain Eukaryota; kingdom Metazoa; phylum Chordata; class Mammalia; order Primates; family Indriidae; genus Propithecus; species Propithecus coquereli. The sequence goes on from NW_012154007.1 coordinate 1,666,495, forward strand.
CATGTCCGGTTCTGGCCCAGGCACTGGGGCAGAAGATATCGGACCAAAGCCCTTATAGATGAGAGGCAGGGGCCCAGCATCAGAGCCCAGCCCAAGGGATCTAGGCAGCTGGTGGGCACAGCGGGCATCCCCCAAGCTGAGGGATGGGCTGATCCCCTTGCCCTGGGCTGGATTCAGGGGCAGAACTCTAGAGCCTAGGGTCCCAGCTGACCCCAGCCCTGAGATGGGCACTCACAACAGGGAGAACATGGGGGGTGCTACATGCCACAGTGAGACTCAGGGTGGGCGCTGGGTCCCGCGAACACACAGAGCCCAGTGGTCAGGGCAGGGCCAGCTGGGGCTGGCTTCACTCTGGAGTCCCTGAGTACAGCGAGGGCATCAAACCAGGCACAGAGTTGGGGCCAGGGGCAGGGAGCTGGGTGGCTTTCTGCACAGGCCCCCTGGGCGGTTTGCAGGTCAGTGTGCTCTGGAGTCGTGGGCCCTGCACCCATCAACCACCTGCTCTGCGGTCCCTGGTCCTGGAAGCCACTCGCTCCAGACCCCTACAGAGGATTTACTGGTCACGAGGCAACAGCGAACACCAGGGACTGAAGCCAGACTAGAAAGAAACTTTGGAATAAAACAGAAGCCCCTCTGCAGAATGAAACTGCACGGCAGAGTCTTATCCACAGAGCGTTCCTGCTCTCCCTCCGAAGGGCAGAACTCCTCAGGAACCCAGGACACCCGGACCCGGGGCCACCTTCCACAAGGAACGTCACAGTCAGAGATTGGGAGGAATCCTCCTTTTTCAGGAAATTGTCATTTTAGCAGTGAAAAGGAAAGGGTACCAACCCGAGTTCTTGGCTCACGGAAGTCATCAAGGCCACAGAATGAATGCTAGTGAGAAAAACAAAAAAAGGAACAAAAACTATAAAATAAGACCAAAAGAAAATGAGGAAAAGAAAAGAAAAAAGAAAAAAAGATGTAAGATATGTAGTATGGAATTCAATGACAGCATTTTACAAGAACTGTGACACGGGGTCAGGTCTGGGGAGAGAAGCGAAAGCGAACAGGCTCCGGGGCTGACTGCGCCTGGGAAGCCCGTCTACGCCCGGCAGGTTACCCCGCGGCACTCCCCACGCGGCCGGCCAACTCAGACAGGGAGACCCTGCTGCGGACCCGCGCGTTTCGGTGCTGCAGAGCCCAGGCAGGACGGATAAATAGACAGTCATGGCAAGTGGCTCCCGCTGAAGACCAGGGCAAGGCGTGCACACCAGGAGTCCGAAGCACCCACCCAGGTCACCCCGTCTAACTTGCAGACACACGGCCCTTCCTCCGACAACACCCCTGCCGGGGTTCTTTCCACCAAGACATCCACTGTTTAAAACGTTTTGTGTCATTTCATTAGTCTACTTTTTTTTTTTTTTTGAGACAGAGTCTCACTGTGTTGCCCAGGCTAGAGTGCCGTGGCATCATCCTCGCTCACAGCAACCTCAAACTCCTGGGCTCAAGCGATCCTCCTGCTTCGGCCTCCCAGAGAGCTAGGATTACAGGCGTGAGCCACCGCGCCCAGCCTTTATTAGTCTACTTTTAAAAAGAAAAAAAAAAGTAGCAGGGGAAAAAATGTCCTCAAAGAAAGGAAAAACTACACATCAACTTAAAAGTAGAATTTTTTTTCTTAACTTAATTTTTTTTCTTAACTTATCCAGGACTTGGTTTGTCCAAAGAGAATTTGTAGTCATTAGGTGAAACATATTTAAACATCATATTTTGAAAGTCATCCTTGGGTTTTTTCCCCTAAAACAAGGTAATATCTCCCCTATATTATTTATTTAAAAAAGTAAAGTTCAAAAGAATAGCCATCGGCTTCTAAACAAGAGTTAGGGTCACTGGAAGTTAGAATTAGAAGGGGCCTGGGGTGTCACACAGCCCTTCATCCGCTACATGAGGAAACTGAGGCCTGGAAGGGGATGACTTGCCAAGACCACTCAGTGGGCTGTACCAGGAAAGAGTTTCTGGCTGCAACAAAGGGACCAATGAGCCCCTGACAGTGGTGGCTGGAGTCACTTCCCACCGTCACAGGCCAGCAGTGCCACAAGGACACGAAGGTACGTGCAGCCATCTTGGAATGTCTCTGGCCCTGCAGACCTAACCCGGCGTCCATCCCAGCCAACCCCTCCTGCTCTGCACGCCAGCCTTTGCAACTCCCTGCTGTGACAAAAGGAGACAGAGCAGTCTACAAACATTGGCTCGGAGAAAAGAGTAGAAAGGAGCCAGAAAGACGATTCAAGCATTTCCCAGCTATTCTCCGCTGCTGGGGGTGCAGCCAGCGTTGTGTTATCTGTGTGCCTCTCTGACCTGGCTTCCAACATTGCAGTCAGCAAGAACAATTGCGGTCGTGCTGGAAACCTTTCTTCTGTCACATCTGACTCTGTGACCCATTTCACCAATGGAAGTCGTAAAGCTCCCTGGGAGACGGGAAGGTAGGAAGAACCAGCCCTGGAGGCCTATCCACCCTACCTTGGGCTAAGAACTTTCATAACCTTGACCTGATCCAATCCTCACAAACACCCAAGGAGCCAGGGCCTCCCTCCTGGCTGCAGGTGGGCACAAGCACTGGGGCCTGGCGCAGAGGCATGGCCTCCAGGCTCTCGGGGCCCAGCTAGGCAGGGCCAGAGGGGAGCCTGGACTCATCTGTCCGCAAAGCCAGCTTATGTCCCAAGAAATTCTTAAACTGAATGATACTTGAGATCCCCCTGGGTCCTCAAAATTCCCCTGGGAGTTTGTGGGGGGCAGTGGGCATCCGGCAGAGGGGAACTCGAGGAATCAGCTTAGACTAAGGTTCCCGCGAAAGCAGCAGGAACTGGCCAGAGAGCCAGTTCCGCGTGCAGACCCTCCAGCCACCGTGCAAGCCGGCGAGGCCCAGGGGCTCTGGGCGGGGGTGGGCAGGTGACGTGGCCCGCATGGCAGCCGACTGTCATGGGAGAATGTGGAATCCTAACCCTCTCTCTCTCAGCATGTTGCATGTGTTTCCTCCAGGATGGGGAAGGCTGTCCTCCCATTTTTGGACAGCCCTGAAATCTGCCTTCTGGTGACTTCTGGTGACTCCGGTGACTCCGGCCCTGGTTTGTCCCTGGAGTGAGTCGGCTTCCTTTCTCACAAGGCCTCAGCCCCACGAAGCCTAGAAATGCCCTCCGTCTCTTCTTTCCAGGGCTGACACCATACTGCCCTTTAGGGTTCATGCGGGGGCCCCTCCTCGGGCACATGGGACAGGGTCAGTGACCCTTCACCTCGTTCCCACACTGGACTTACCTCTGTAACACAAAACATGCAATTATGCTTTTCCTCTGTACTCATCTACGATCGTTTGTGTATTCATTCCACGAACATTTGCTGACGCCCTGTCCTGTGGCAGGACCTGTCCGCGTGAAGAGACGGACGGCACCTGCGCCCAGTCGTCTGGGACTCACAGCCACCAGGCACAGGCAGAGGACGGGGAGACCTGGTGGTGGTGCTGCCCCACACGCACCTGAGCAAGACTCGTGTCTGCCCACATCAGCGGCGTGTGGTTGGGGACACAGGTAGGGTGGCTACAGCGTTCGTGAAGACCCCAGTCATCCCTTCCTAGCTGTGGAACCACGGACAAGTGTCCCCGTCTATCTCTGCCTCAGTTTCCTCACCCATAAAATGGTTGTCATGGTAGAGAGATAAATGAGGCTGGGCAGGACACACCCAAAAGGCCAGTGAGAGGCCAGTCTCATGTCCCCTGGGACAGAAGAAACTGCGTCTTCCAAGAGCACACAACTGGCCTGGGGCGTACAGAAGGCATTGAACATGAACGCGTCCATGGGAAATAACTAGTCCCCACACCTTGGGGATGCCGCCAGCCTCGTCGCAGTCTAGCCTGATGCATCCCTCAAAAAACAAGGGCACCTTATTCTTCCTAGTGAGGTCGCAGTAGCAGGATTCAGGAGGGCTTTTGTGAAAGACACACAGACACACACACACACACACACACACAGAGACACAGAGTTGACCCCACACAGCAGAATTTTCGACAGCAGTTGAGAAGGCAATGTCTTTACCAGAAAGGAATTTGGAGGAGATACTGATTTCTTGGAGGTGCTGATTTTGGAGAAGGGCAGAGAAGGGAGGGCTGAGACAGAGCCTGTTCTTTGGACATTAAGACACTGGCAGCAGGGAAAACAATGTTCCGCACTGATGTCTCCTGGAAGGAAAGCACACGGACGGGCAGGGCTCCAACCACCTACCTTTTCCTCCAGTTCCTTCAGGTGCCGCTTCTGGAGTTCCAATTTGTCCTCCAGCTCTCGGACTCTCTGAAACACATCAGGGTATAAATCAGAAAAAGTAAGTTTTCCAGGTTCAAAACCTCATTCTTCATTTTTCATTCTGGTCTAGCACAGAAGCAGTAAAGGATACGGGCACTAAGAGGGGAGCTCCGTGAGTGTTTATATGAGCACACTCTTGGGTCACCACCACCAAACGAGACACAGGACACCCCAGCACCCAGGAGGCCCTGGCCCTGCTTCAGTCAACCCCCCCGCCCACAAAGGAACTCTGTTCTGACTTCTACCACGAATGATGGATTGTGCCTGTTCTTGTAATTCATGGAAATAGAATTATGCAGTGTACACTTTTAAGATAGGATCTTTTGAAAACATAAACATCAAGACTAGACCAAAACATGTAGGCACCCTGGGCAGGCTAATAAAGAGCATGGATTTAATGTGACACCAAGTCACATATTTGTCCAAGATTTATTTAGCTGCAGCCTGGGAGCTGGGGGGAGTGAGGGGGAGGGCAGGGGAAGTGTATGCTGGTGCCGCCATCTTAGACCCCCACTCGGCACTAGGTGCCAGGATGACCAACTGTCTCGATTTGCCCGGCACTTTCCTGATGTTAGCACTGAAAGTCCCAAGTCCCAGAAAACCCCTCAGTCCCAGGCGAACCGGGACAGTTGGTCACCCTACTTGGCGCTACACCTGCTGAGCTCCCCTCGACACACCCACGCGCCTGGGTGGTTTGGGAACCTGGCAGATTCCACCTTTTCCAGTTTGTCATGTGCCCAGTAGGGCTTCCCAGTCCCTCCAGTGTGGGTGCCCCCAGGGAACTGCCCGGTTGGCTGCAGCCTGTGGATGGAGACTTCCTTCACTGAGAGGATGCCATGAGGCGGGAAGGCTGGGACCCGTGCCAGCAAGAGTGAAACACGCGGCCTCCACGGGCCCACTCGGGCCCACAGAAGCCTCCTGTGCATTCTGTAGAGCAGTGATTCTCATACTTGCTAGCCAGCGTCACCCAGGGGGCTGGCTTAAATGCTGATGGCTGGGCCCCATGCCCAGAGTTTCTGACCCAGCAGGTCTGGCGTGGGACCTGAGAAGGGGCACCTCCAGCAAGTCCCCAGGTGATGTGGATGCTGCTGGTCTGGGGACCCACTTTGGGAACCACTGCTGTAGGTACTTCACGCACGTGGTGAATATGGTTCAATGTGCCTGGGCCTATTTTAGTCCCAGGGAGAAAGACAACTTCCCTACCCTTGCAGAACTTAAAGCCCAGCTAGGGTTCAGACAATGGCAGTACACAAACAATAGGAAATCAGTTGAATGAGAATGTCGTAGAGAAATCAAGAAGGGGTGGGGGTAGGGACGGGTGTTCAGGGAAGGTCTCACGCTGAGAGATGTGAGGAGGGGGAGGGATTGGGCCGTGGGCTGCGAGACCCAGAGGAGGCACTGGACCCTGCTGGGACCTACAGCACTAACAGTTTGCCGCACGCAAGGGAGGGTAAGGGAATTCCCAGCAGCGAGAACGGTGCATGCAGGATGCCAAGTGGCCTGGGGGTGGAGGGCGAAGGGCAGAGCTTGGAGGGTCTGGAACATCCCCATGGGGTGCTCACAGGTTTGGCCCGCTGTGGGGGGCAGTAAAGGTTTTAAGCAGGGAAATGATGAGCTACTGACTTCAGGAAGATCACAATGGCAGCAGAACAGAAAGGACTGGCCTGAGGGAGGCAGAAAAAAGACTCTCGGGTCTGCGACCCTGGTTCGGCAGAGCTTGGCACCGAGGAGGCACTCCGTGAACTAGTTTGAAACACCAGTGCTTTCTATCCTCTCTCCCCCGTGGGAAGCTGTGTGTGACTCAGTCTGGCAGTGGCAGCAGCTGCCCCACAGCCCTCTCGGGGCAGGGTGGCAGCCTGGGTTCTGGGACCCAAACATCCTAGCTGTGGGACTTTGGGCCAGTTATAGGATCTCTCTGTGCTCAAACCACTCTTCTGTAACAGCCGCGCGACCCTCAGACCTAGAGTGAAGTGGGACCTGTGGGAAAGCGCTTTGTGACCTTAGTGTCAGGCTCTACCGCTTTCACAGAACTTGGGCACCAGGAACCAGAGGGAAGTGGTTAACAATTTCTCATGACCCAGATTCACATCTCAGCTCTGCTTCCTGGCTATGTGACCTTGGGTGAGCTGCTTACCCTCTCTGGGCCTCGCTCTCCTCACCTGTGAAACTGCATCAGCAATCTATACTCACAGGGCTGGTTGAGTTCCATTCAACCAACACATATCAGGCCCCTTCTACATGCTGGCCCCGTCTGTCTCCCTGCACTGGCATATAAGCTTCCTGAGAGCAAAGACTTTGCTCACTGCTGTGCTCCAGCACCTAGAACAGTGCTTGGTACATGGACATGAGAAAAATTCAGAACAAAGCACAAAGCAGTGGCACGATGTTGAGTGGGGGAATCTCTTGAGAGAGGCGGACAGTGCAGCTGCGGGATCGGAATGGGCCGCCAGGAGGGCTCTGCAGTCAGGCTAAGCAACCCGGGGCACTGGGGAGCCAGCGAGGGCCAGGGGCGGGAGGGGTGGCGGGTGATGGTGTGGTGCTGTGTGTCAGGAAGGCTTCTGCAGCGACAGAGAAAGTGGGGAGGGTATTGCAATCGTGCACCATCCCGGCAGATGTCCCCACAGGCCACCTGGGGCTAGGGCGTAAGAGCAGTGTCACTGAAACCCTCAGAGAGGGTCAGACACAGAGGGCTGATACCAGCGGTTTGACTCCAGTTTCGCTCAGGCAGAATGTTTTGCGAAAGCGCAGAATCATTCTTCTGGGAAAGTTGCCATCAGCTAATGGATTTTTCGCATCCTCTTTCCCCTTCATTAACAGGGCTGGAAACCCCGAATGCCAGCTGGGGCCAGGCAACAGGCGGCACTGGATTCTGTGGATGGGAGGCAAAAGACCACAGTGACGTCCTGGCAAACTGGGAAGGTCACCCCGCCCAAAGCAGGCAGCCTGCGCTCGGGCCAGAGCGGAAACGGGGAGCACACGGCCAGGACACCGGGCTGTGCTGCACTGCGCCACGTTACGCCGTGTTGCGTGGGTTGAACGGATGAATGTTCGGCGTTGTTGTTACTATAGAGGGGACAGGAGACACGGGCAAGGTTGTGGTGGGTCGGAAAGGCCAAGTGCAGCAAAAGTTCGCTAATACTCACCGAGTGTTTACTTTGCGACAGAGACTTCTCCACTGACACGACCCTCTGAGATGTGTACTTTGTGTATTTCACAGAATGAAGAACTTGCCCCAGATTACACATAAGTGGGGACAGAATATGAATTCAAACCCGCCTGGGCTGCTAACACTACATCATAGCTTTCCACACATAACTTTAAAACACTATTTTTTTATGTTCCTGGAGGGGAAAAATCACTGCAATGCACGTTTGAATGCCTCCCTTTTGGGGAAAAAAATGTAGGTTTCGCAATATTCTTTTGAAGATACCAGATTTCTGAAGACTATAAGTATTAAATTATAGCAATCTGCAAACAATTGCAAAACATGAATAATAAACTCTTTTGAAAATTACAGCTGTTAAAAAAATGTAAAGCATTTCCTCAAGCACAGTAAACCTGTTCCCACCGCATGGCCTTTGTGCCTGCTGTTGTCTCCGCCAGGTAGCTGGACAGCTCACCACCTCACATCACTTTAGCCTTTGCCCCTTTCTGACATTCTCAATATTTATATGGGCACTGCCCGTACCCTCACTAGAGCATAAGCACATACCGTGACACCCTGTTCGCTGCTCCGTTCCCAGGGGCCAGAGCCGTGCCTGGCACACGGCAGGTGCTCAGTACACAGCTGTTGCAATTCCCAAGGTAGTGTGCAGTCCCCCTGGCCACTCCAAGCGTGGCTCAGCATGCCACGCCAGTGGCACTGGCATGACGCTGAGACCTTTAGAAATGCAGGCTCTCAGGCCCTGCCCCAGACCTCCTGAGCCAGATGCTCGGTACACAGCTGTGGAAGGAAGGTGGGAGGCGGCAGCAGCATCCTGTCCTCCCCCTGGCCAGGAATCACACCTAGGTGACCCACCCGCAGGAAATTCTGTTAAAGGAAACATTCAGTGAAGTCTGTGCATCTTTTATGAAGGCAGCAAGATGCTGGCCAGGGAACCCTGCCTCCTGCTGCTGCCACATGCATGTGGCCCCCAGCAGGGAGGGACAGCGAGGGGCAGCCCACATCACGGCCTGCTCAGTCACACTGGGAGAGCCTGGCCAAGCCTTTCCACCTGCAGGGTGAAATGGGACCCTCAAGGTAATGCCTGGAGCTGGAGCTGCTCACACAAAGAAACCAAGGCCAGGGAAGGCAGAGCCCTGCGACAGGTCCGGAGTCGAGCTCAGAGCAGGGAGGAGCCGGAACACCTTCCCCTGGATTCCGCTGCCTGGTGTGATGAAGCAGGGACCTACCTGGCTTTGGTCAGGGAGATGGGGGAGGTGGAAGGGGAGAAGGAATGAGAATTCATTTTCCTACAAAACCAAAAGGATAATGAAACCCTCACACCTCTCTGTAACTCACAGCCATGTATCCATAAGACTAACTAAAGTTTAACAACTTTAATTGCGCAGAAATCATCTGGGGATCTTGGTGAGTGCGGCATCTCACTCAGCAGGTCTAGGGCGGGACCGAGACCCTGCGTTTCCGACACGCCACAGTAAGGCATGAGGAGCACACTTGGAGTGGCCAGGCGGACAGCACACCACCTCGGGAGCTGAAGTCCACGTGTCATTACGTAAAGAGGCTTCCTTTTCTGAACACCTACCGTGCACCCGGCTAACTGGTTCGCACGTCGTATCTCATTAGAGCCTCAGAGTAGTGCATTCTTGAATGAATTTATTGACTTTGGCTTATGCGCACATGTCAGTGTGTCTTGATAAAAGCGAGATGAGGGCAGTTTTAATATTCAGTGGGAGGAAGGCTATCTACGAATTACCTCCAGGAAAATTCTCAACTAATTTGAAAATGACCCAAAGATAACGGAAAAGCAAATCTCAGTCCTGATTAACCTATGGGTCAATCTTCCCCCTACAATTTACTACATAGATTCTGAGAGAACTACAAAAGGAAGGGATTTGTCCCATATGATTTTACACAAATGCACCAAAACACTTGCACACAGTGTTTAAATGACTTTTTTCTTTAAGGGATGCAAGTCCTCAGACTGCCGAGCAGGGAGACGACCATCTTGCCTTGCTTTTTGCACCTTTTTAATCACTCAGATCCTGAGCTCATTTCACAGCATGTGCCATAAACGGCTTTTCCAGGAGTCACAGCTGAACGTGGCACTGCCTGTGTCTTCAGGGTGTTCGCTGGCCATCGCGTGTTCTGCGCAGGCCACCACATGCAGCGCATCCCCCGTGATGTGAATCCTCAGGTGAAGTAATGGTTTTTTTGGTTCAAACACACAAGTGTTGCTCTTCTTTGAACTGGATTTCCTGAACACAAAATCCGTCCCTTATTCACTACCCGTGCAGGCAACAAGTCCTGCAGGGGGGGCCGCGTGCCGGGCATTAGATGCAAGCCCACGCCGCTGCTAACACTCGGCCTGCTCCCGCTCCTGCTCCAGCTACCTGCAGTCTGCACCCCGCAAAGGGCACAGCAGCCTGCACTAGTCAGAGCATTCGACATGCAGCGGTCACCTAAACCTTGCTGTGTCCCCATGAGGCAGGCATCATCACATCCTCATGAGGAAACTGAGGCCCAGAGAGGTTGAGTGATTTGTCCAAGGCCACATGGCTAATAAGTGGGATAGCCAGAGGTCAAAGCCAGGCCACGCGGTGCAGGTCTATGTTTTCAGCCACTTTGCTCCACTAAGCTGACCACACCATGCTCCTCTGCTGCCTGGAATGCTCTTCCCCTTTGATGATGGCAATGGTTAGTTTTATGTGTCAACTTGGCTAAGCCACAGTACCCAGATACTTGGTCAAACATTATTCTAGGTGTTTCCATAAAGATATTTTTCAGATAAGATAAACATCTAAATCAGTAGACTCTTAGTAAACCAGATGACCCTCCCCAATGTGGGTGGGCTTCATTCAATCAGTTGAGGCCTTGAGAGAAAGAATGACGTCCCAAGGAGGAGGGGTGCGGCTAGCAGACAGCGTCTGGACTCGGCCTGTATCTCTTCCCTGGGTTTCCAGCCTGCCAGCCTGCCCTGCAGACTTCGGACTTGCTAAGCCTCTACAATTGCGCGAACCAATTCCTTAAAATAAATCAACCTCTCTCTGTCTCTCTACCCGCCCCACCGCCTGGTTTTTTCCTTCTGTGACATCCCTTCCACCAGTAATATAGGTCCTTCCCCACTGGTAGGATTCCTTACTCGCTGGGTGATCTTCAGGCACACGGGTTAACCTCCCCAAGACTCAGTTGTCTCATCTGGAAAATGCGCCCCACCCCCGCCCAGGGACGCCACAAGATAAAGTGTCTGCAGTGCAGGGAACCACTGCCCCACACATGGTGAGTGCCCTGTGTACCGCTCTTCTTTCCTTGTCACTCAGGAGTCTTGAAGCTTCGCTCCCCATGTGCACAGAAGCACATGAAACTCGCTTAGGACACCAAAGCTTCGAAGAGATTTAGGTTTTCGGAATTACAACTGGCATTGCTTCTAAGCCCAATCCTCAAATTAGCCATCATCCCAAAATGCAGCTAAAAAGCGAAACGTCCAGCCCACACCTCCTGGCTGCAGGCATCCGGCTGTGACAGACTGGGGGTGCTGCCGGTGCTGGAGGAGGGGCCGGAGGGGCCGAGGGGAGAGCTGATTTGTTTCCCTGCTTCACTGCGTCTGTCATGTCCAAGGCCCCCGCCCGACGTCCCCTGCCGGGGAGGGAGACACCCGAGGGATGAGGGAACCAATGAGGGAACGGATCTTGCTTCACAGAAACTTGCTTTGCTGCCCCTCTCTGCAGAGCACGCCTGGGACCCCCAGGGGCCCCTCAGAGGCGCTGGCGCCCACGGGGCAGTGGGGGTGCGTGGGCGGGGGCGGGAGGGGCGCCCCTACCTGCTGGGCCTGCTGCAGCAGCTCCATGCGCTCCCGCAGGATCTGGCTGTCGAACTCGCGGCTCTGCCGCAGGATCTGCCTGCGCACCTTCTCCACGGCCGCCTGCAGGTCCTCGCGCTGGCCCTCGCTCAGCGCCTCGCCCGCCTTCCGCCCCGGCTCCTGCTGCAGCGCCGTGTACAGCGTGGCCTCCAGGTCCTGGATTTTCTGAGCGGCCCAAATCACACAGATAGGTGAAGGTGACAAAGAGTGGGCCAGTGACCACCAGGAGGGAGTGGGGCACACAGGGGCCACGCGGAGTGACGAACAGCCCCAGGGCAGGCAGTACAGGTGTCCCTTGGCCCTGGGTACATGTTATCGAGAGCATTTTTTGCTCTGTTAAACCCGGACGCCCCTGCTCTGTACAAGGGGCGACAAGGGCAAGAAGCAGAAATAATCATAGCCTCCCCTTAAAATGTGCGCCTCAAACAGAGGTTTGATCCGCCTGGTTTTCATTTTACCTTTGGTTTCCGCTTTACTCTCCTCAGGAGGTTTGGGAACAAACCTCCCCTGTTGTCATGGGAACCAATGGGAAAATATGTCTCAATTTGCACACACTTGGTTTTCAGCTGCGCTAGCAATGCAACTTCAGGCCAAAGCAAAGAGCTCTAATCACCGCCCCCAGCAAGACACCCTCTGTTAGCAAAGCCGAATGGGCCATTAGTGGTCAGTCCTCGTGAAAGTTCCACCTTAGAGGAATGTTACTTCTCAACTTCACAGCAAAACACTTAAATTTAGTTACCTTATAAAGATATCTAGGGACAAAAGAGAATTATTTCCTCTTCTGCCTCCCTAAATCCCCACCCACATCGCTTACTGAAGAGCAGCTACTTCTCTTTAAAGGATCCATGGATGATACAGCAGTGTGGACAGAAACTGCCACTGAGGCAGGGTTAACCCGCAACCCTGTCATGGCCACCTGCTCCTCCAGTCCCCTCTGGCTTCAGCAGCTGCTCTAACTCCCTCCTGGGCTCCCAGACGTCTTGGGCCAGACTGATTTTAACCAATAGGCTTTACCACCTTTGCCTCTGCTGCCCCGGCGGTTGCTCCCGATCAGAAGGCTGGAGCCTGGCTACAGGCAGCACTGTGGGTCCCATGTGGGCTCACGTGGGGCAGAAGCTCGCTGGTGCCTGCTGGCTCACCCCTCCCCATCCAGCAGCTGAGCTCCTAGGAGACCCCCATGTGGCCAGCTTCCAGATGGAAACCCGCTACCCAATTCTGGAAGCTCCAGCCCCGCCTCACTCAGTTCTCAGTCTGCTGCATGGCAAAGGAACACGGGCTTGCATCTGGCACCAGCTGTCCAGCCAACCTCTCCGAGTGTCTTACTCCCCTGACCATTCCTAATCATCTAGTGCCACGTCAGAACTCCTATCTAGTCGTGTGAAACCCACTGGGACGCTTTGGGACATTTTTTGGACGTCAATGCAGCTTCTACATGGAGGCAGCACCAGTACCCAGAGGGGTCTCCTCTCAGAACCAGCACCCTGACAATCCCTCAGGCCTTCCTGCAGATGCCACCTACACAAAGGAAGGGTGCACCCCAAGGCATCCCCAAATGTGTTTGTGAAACACCAGTTCTGCAAGATGTTCCTTGAAGACAGGGTCCCAAGACCCAGCGAACTTGGCAAACTGCTTGCTCACGTTCCTCTTGGAGTCTCAACCCATCCTTTAGCATATCAAGGACCCCAAAAGCCCGCAAGAGTTTTCCAAACTGATTCTATTACACCACCCTTTTGGGGGGCCCCAAGTTTCTGTAACATCTCCTGAAATTGCATTCTTCAGAGTTTTTTGGGAAATGGTAGGGGAAGGCAGGGTCGTGTGACTGGGACAACCTGTTCTTTGGGATGTTTGCAAAAGGACCAACCCTGGCTGAAATCAAAGAAAACCAAAAAGATTAAAGAGGGCAAAAGATGGACCAGAGTATAGATAAAAATGTTTTCATTTGTTAATTGCCCTCAACACTGTTGAAATGTCACGAGCCCATAAGTAACAACGGAGAGGGAAAATGTCGTGTCTTGATAAGGCTTAATCCATTCTGATCCTCCACATCCCCTGCTCCTGGCCCCATGGGATTCAAGTCTCAGAGCCCCGACAGGGCCCAGGGTCTGCGACGTGGACCCGCCTCTGGAACCTCCTGTCCATTTGCACTAAGCCCAGGCTGCCTGCTCTCTGTCTTCCTGGAGCCTCTCATGGAAACTAGGGCTTGAAAGTTCTTTTTTAGTTTAATGATTCTGCATTTCTTAGGTGCAAACCCATTTTGTAAAATGATTTTAACTACAAATGATCTGGGAAAAGATTTGCTCAAGACTTTGTATACTACCCTAGCCTGTCCGTATAAGAAGCAGAGTTGAAGTCTAAATTCTCTGCCGGGGGACACCTGGAAATGTGCATTATCTCACTCAACACCCGCCACCCCCATGGGAGAACCTCTCCCAGTGCCAGAGCACTTGGCTTTGAGCATGAGGACATGTGAACCTGAACATCGTCCCACTGTACTTTGATCACCAGGAAGCCCAGCACCAATTTTGTGACCGAAACACGACATTGCATAGGATAGGACTTCGTAACTGTCACTTTTGTTCTGACAGTCATCTGGTGTCATCTCATTGCTTTACCTCTCTGTTCCTTTGTGACTAGCTCTTTTTCCTATTTATAGGAAAACTCAATTCGGGACAACTTTCAGTACAAATAAATGAATATTTAAGTATAAACAGACCTATCAGAAAGACTGTTTCTTCCCGTTCATCTCAAACAATTACTAGAATTTAATAAGCATGTCTAAGAAAATCACCAAAGGAATTTTGAATATTTTTAAAATCGTGATCGATTTGGAAAAAGTGACAGTGGGTATGGTCATTCCAGCTGCAGCATGGAGATGGCATTTTTATCATGCCCGCATGGCCTGGGGAGGACCCTAAATGCAGTTTCAGCCCTGAAGGAAAAAGCAGCCTCTACTGTGGAGTTAAAGAGCTAAAGCGTCAAACCCACTTCCGGTCCTACCAGGTAAGCCTGGTCGAGGGCCTGCTTCCTGTAGTCCAGCTCCTCCTCCAGGTAGCCCTTCTGCCTGCTGAACAGGTCCTGAGAGAGAGGGAGGCGCCCGTCAGGGACGATGGTCAGCACGAGAACCTGCGACAGCGCGGCTCTCCAAAGCCAACTAACTACTCACCTTCTCTAGAGAGCAGCAGTGTCACCGCCCTGGGGACGCTCGGGTGAGAAGGGATGGTACGCTCTTCCCTGCCTGCTCCCCTCTGGACATCCCAGCAGGAGCCTCACTGACTGGGGCTTCCTTCACAGCCACACCTGGGAGCCATGGTCCACACTGCCCGAGCCCTTCCTGCTCCCCTTCCTCTTAGAGGCCTCACTACAATGAAGGAGCCAGGTTGAACCCAAGCCCACATCTCAGGATTCCTTCTAGGGTCCCCTTGTCACACCCTGATGGCCCCTGAACACAGTCTCAATCGTTACCCCTCAAACTGCATCACCCACCTCCGGACTGGTCTCACTGCCACACACTTCTCCCTGCCTCCCTCACCCCCAGGTTACTCCCTAACTCCTGCAAGCATGCTCTCTCCCAGTGCAAATCTTTCTCTAATACTGATTGGAGGGTTTTGGGGTTATAGTTCATCTACTGCAGCCACTTCATTTTATAGATGAGGAAACAGAAGGCCAGAGAGGACCAAAGCCTTGTCCTGGATGCCACAGTTCAATGG
This sequence comes from Propithecus coquereli, assembly GCF_000956105.1. Classification (NCBI taxonomy): domain Eukaryota; kingdom Metazoa; phylum Chordata; class Mammalia; order Primates; family Indriidae; genus Propithecus; species Propithecus coquereli. Next base: position 1,681,549 of record NW_012154007.1, read on the forward strand.
TGGCAGAGGTGGGACTAGAAGCCCAGGCCTTCTGCCCATCCAAGTACTGACCGGGCCGGACCCTACTTAGCTTCCGAGGTCAGATGGGATCGGGTGCGGTCGCGGTGGTGTGGCCGTAGACAGCCCAGGCCTTCTGGTGCCAGTCCAGGGCTCTTTCCATACCACATACTGCTTCCGGGCCTATGCTATTCCTTCTACCTTCTTCCTTCACCTCCCATTTCTACTTGAAGAATTCAAATAGGTCTTTGACAACTCAAGAACCGCATCTTCTGGGAAGCCTCTCTGACCTCCCCATGCAGGTAAAATGGCTCCCCCGATATACCCACAGCCCCAGTGACTATCTTCCACCATCGCCAGCACCTGAAGCCCCAGTGAATAACCACCACCCCCACTTACCAGGTGCCCAAGGTGCCAAGCACTGTGCAGAGCCGGTTATGCATCTCTCCTCCCACAACCCAGCAGGGCGTGCTGGGACCCCCAGTTATCAACGAGGAGACTCAGGTCCAGTTTCCCAAGCTCCCGTGGACTGCAAAGATTTGAGCCCTGTCTGTGTGTCCCTAGAGCCACTGGTCAAGCTCCCCTGTAGCACGGCTGTGTCTCTCCTAACGTCCTGGAACTGCACTCTCTCGGGCTCACGAGCACATGACCCCACGTGCCTGTGAGCGCCCCTCGCAGCAGGGACCCCGGTGTTCATTGCTAACCCTCTAACCCTGGCATGGCGCCTGGGACACAACAGAGGCTCCCAAAATATGAATTAAATTAATAAGTGAGTGAATCAAAGAGTAAGTAAATGGATGAGAACCACTCAGAACAACCACCGAGGCAAAAGCGAAATTTAGAAATGTGTGCAGATAACTAATTATGGAAATACGTGCAAAGCCTTTCTGAAATGCAACTTATCCGAACTCTCCCCCAGCCCCAGGTGGTCAAGTCTTTTACCTTCTCCTTCTCCAGGTCAAGCATCTTCTGGGTCAGGGCTGCCTCGGTTCCTTCTATCTGCTTCAGCCACTAGGAGACAGCAGGGACAGCAAGGGGTGCAGCAGGTGAGAGCCGCACCCGTCGGGATCTGCAGTCTCATCGTCTGAACAGATCAGCTGCATCAACAACAGATGTCTGTGCAAGGGTGGCCTGGGGCATTGCCACACACACATCTGTTCACGTGCACAGCGTGGTGGCGTGTGCGTGCACAGGCCTACATGTGCAGGTCATCATAGGGGTGGGGGGACATGTCCAGTGACGTGTCCGTGGCGTGGAGTGTGGATTCAGGGCCTGGCTGGACGTGAGCATGGACAGCCTCGAGCAAGTGTATTTGGAGCTGACGGCAGAGTGAGTGAGCGCGCGAGCCGCTGACATCACCAAGTGCCTACGCTGCGCTGATGCTTCAAGCAGGACACCTCATCTGACCCTCTCCTGACTGCCCTGGGAGTAGACGGCGTCTCCCCCATTTTGAAGGTCAAGACATGGAGGCCGAGTTAAGTAACTTGTCCAAGGTCACACGGTGGGGAACGGGGATTTTGAACCAGCCTGCAGGACGCTGAAGCCACTGCCCTCATCCCTCCAGCACGGGCCAGTCCGAACAGCCCGGTGCCCGGTGCGTGGTGAGAGGAGGTGGGATCATGCCTGGGAGGGGAGTGTGTGCCAGGGCGCAAGGCCGCAGTGCTGGGGGTGCAGGTCGCCTGGGGGGCGTGCACCCAAGCGGCAGGAGGGGTTGGGGGTCTGCCCACGTTGCTTCTGGGTCTGGGCCGGCGGCGAGCACGGAGGCAGGTGCAGGCCTGTGGTGCGTCTTTGTGAGGAGCCCACCTTCGAGAGGGGAGACAGCCATAGCACAGGGGGCCGACCGTGGGGAGGGGCGGGGGCATCACAGGTAGCAAGGGTGTCCGGGTCTGCCCACAGGAACAGACAGCATCTCCGACCGCCTCGCTGCTGAAGCAGCAGCCCCAGGCTCCCTTGGCCCCTCTCACTCCTCGTTTCCTCTTTGTTTTCCTCTTCCTCTGGTGGCAGCTCCTATCCTCCAAGGCCACCTGCCCTTAGCCTTCCCCCACGCTCAGCCCTCCCTGGGGTCCCACCCTCCCCTGCCCTCTGAAATGTCGCCCTCCTGCCCGGGGCTTCCCAGGCCACGCCCTGTCCTGCACATCTCGCTCCAGGGCCGCTGGCCTCCCAGGTCCCCAGGTGGGGATGAGCCCTGGGCCCCTCCCTTCCCTCCACTGCCTGCACTGGCTCCGGCTCCTCCCCTTTCCCACATCTGCCACCGCCCACCCTCCCCACTGCCACCCCTGGGCTCATGTCTGACACTCCCCCCACCCCAAATCCTGCTCTACCCCAGCCAGCTCATTCTATCGAAAACGTGCATCTACTCATGGAACTTCCTGCTCCTGTCTGGAGCCTTCCAAGGACATCCCTTGCTCCTGGCAACAAGGACAAGGCCCCAGACTCATCACTGTCCCCTCCCTGCCCCAAACCGGGCTCTGGTCATCCTGAACTGCGTGTGGCTCCTCCCACAAGCCAAGCCTTCCTTCACCTCAGGGCCCGTGCACCTATCCACTCTGCCGGGAGCACCCCTACCTCTCCCAGCCCCAGCCTCAGCCTGGGGGCTCTACTGAGCTAGCATCACTCAGCCTTCAGGCCCTGAGTTAGCTGTCACCTCCTCCAGGAAGCCTGCCCTGCTTCCTGGGTCCATGGGGTAAGCTGCTGTCTAGGGATACCCATGCCAGCCATCTTGAGAATGCCTTGTCATGGCACTTACCTGGCAGGTGCCACTGTGCTGCCCTCCCCTACCAGTCCCCAGAGGTGGGGACCACATCTGACTCATTCTGTTGAACGCCCTTGCTTAGCCCAGGGGCTGGCAACAGCAGGTGCCTCACAGACACTTGTGGGGTGAGGAGGCTGCGAGGGCGCGGAGGTCTGGCGCAGGCGGGTGCTGGCTCCACGGAGGGACAAGCGTTGCTCCACCAGAGGCTCCTCCCTCACGTCGAAGTGGACTTGGCCCCTCGCGTGGGGTCCCGGCCAGCAGCAGGCACCCACGCCGCCTTTCCTCAAACATCGCTAAGAGAGGATTGCGGGTTCTTAGAAATAGATGAGCAGATTTTTGATGGGGAATTAAAAATATTTCATTTTTAATATCCTAATGCAAGTAGTCATAAAATGGATAAAATTAAAATGGGGAAAAATTTCAATTTTGAATCGTAACAAGCTGCTCTCAGGGCCATTTCTGTAGAACATGGTGTCGAGTTTTTTTGTTGTTGTTTAAAAATATATGTATATTAGGCATATAAAAAATAAACTTGGCAAGTGCTTTTCAGCAATCGAGAGCAGAGGGAGCTGGCCGTGAGCCTCTGGGCCACGGGAGGTAGCAAATTTAACATCAGAGGGTCGGCCAGGTTTTTATGGAGCCCCAAGCACTCCCGGGAGTCGCTCACTGCCCACGGTTCTGCCCACCCCAGGACAGGGGTCTGGGGCAGGGGCAGAGAGGGGGAGCTGGCTTCCTCTTTCGGGCTGTAGGGCAGAGGCAGCTCCCTGCACCCCACGCCAGGGCTGCTCAGGGCCGGGGCCCAGATCCCCCTCGGCTAGTGGTATCTCCCTCTTCTCCCTGCAGGGAGGGTCCCAAGGCCCCGACGAGGTGCCAACAATTAGAAAGTCTGACTGTGGCCGCAAGCCTGTGCCGCATTCTCCAATCTGTTGTTGCCCCCAAGAACCCGGACTTAAACACATTGCCACCTCTCTGAGTCCGTGTCTATTTCTCAGCTGGTTTTGAACTTGAGAGAAGAGGTATGACGAATGACGAGGCACAACCCTAAAATGTCTATGGTTCAGCTTCTCTGTGGGGCACGCGCCACGGGCCCGGGGGAGCAAGGCCTGGTCCCCGCCCCTGTACTCGGCTACCCAGAGCGGGTCTGAGGGGTGCCAAGATGGGGACAGCTTGTTTGCCTGTGCCCTCAAGGCTGCGAAGGGCTTCCCCGGGCGGTGAGGAGGAAGGCATGCACCCGGGGGAGAGGCTGTTTGCAGCAGTATCATTGCAGGAACACCTCAGGCCATCCCTAACTTCCCTTACTCGCTAAGAAAGCAGCTTTGTGCTTCTAAGAGAACATCGAAGTTGACTTCGGTTTGTTCAGGTGCCAGTACTGAATAACAATTTTATTGTATGGCAATTTTTTAAAATAAGGTATATTTGGTGGAGCAGGGGTCGACTGAGTCCTTAAGCAAATCTCCTCTGGCAGTGACGTTGCAGGGGCCCCAGGCCCCTCTGCAAGCTTTCGTGGAGTGCCTGTCAGCTCTAGGGTGACTAGCTTGTCCCTGTGTGCCCGTGAACATCCCTGCTTTAGCACTGAAATTCCCATGTCCCAGGAAAGCCTTCGGTCCCAGGCTGAGTGGACTGTTGGAACCCCCTAGCTGTCCTGCCACGTTCTCAGGGCGTCCTGCTGGCCCAGTTCCCAGCCTGCACGGTGGCCCACTTTGTCCCTGAGGAGCGCGCTCAGGACCAACACTCCCTCTAAGCAGGGGAAGATGTGCCGCAACCCCCAGGCTTATCTGACCTTTATGTCGGCCAGAACCCGATCTGAGGAACAGCTGGTGTCATCCGGTCCCTAAAGACTGTCCCAGACGGGAGCGGGCCTTCCACACCAGGCGCAGAGTCAGGGCCCCGCACACCCTCCTGGAGTCTGTGAGGAGCGGCCAGGTGGCCAGCACAGCTCTCTGGCCTACAGGGCACAAAGCCTGGCGAGGTTCTGGTGGTCGGCGCAGAGAGGCAGCAGCGGAGGTGGGAGGTGGGAAGCTGACAGGCAGGCAGGGTCAAAGCAGACAGTGCCACCAGGCACGCCCCATTTTCTCAGCCATGAAAGGGAGATGCTCGTCTTGCTCGGATGCTGGCAAGATGGCAGCACTGAGGACCTAAGGTGTGGGCCTGGAAACCTGCTGTCTGTCGGGCATGGGGACAGTGTGCCAGGAAGGGCTCGGGGGGAGGATGCAGCACCTTGCAGAAGGCAGCTCTCACCGAGGCCAAGAACCTCCTGCCATCTGCTGCCCTGGCCCCTGGGGAAACTCTGGAGACCAGAGACAGCACCCCACCAGCGCCCCCGCCCCAGCCCCACTGCAACCGCCCATCCTGAGTTACGGGCAGATTCCCGCTCTTGCCTCACCTGGTCCACAAGCATTGACTGAGCACCTGCAGGAACCAAGTGTGGCCCCAAGTGCTCAATTTAACCAGGTGGCCATGTTTGGTTTGGTTCCATTTAAATACCTGGTGTCCTGACTCCTGATACTAACCCTGCAAGGCACCAGGACGCTCAGTCGAGTGGCTCAGGGAGATGGAGTGACTAACCTACCAGAACCCCTGCAGCTGGCAAGTGGTGGGGCCGAGACCCCCGCCAGGGGGGGCCTCCCTGACACCGAGGCGGGAGCAGGCGGACACAGCGTCTCCGCAGCCTCCAAGGCTGTGCTCCGCGCTTAGTACTCGGAGGCCCGCCCTCTCAGTAAGTGTTCGAGTGGATGCTGAATAGACTGAGTCGTTCGTATTTAATCAGCACTATAGGGAACACTGAACAGAGCACTGTTGCAGGAGGGTAGACAACCACATTTGGTTTTGCTGACGAAAGGGATGTTCTGAATATGTCCCCTGTGCCCCACCATGTACCAGTCGCCTGTGCCTGACCAGCCCACCAGCCAGCGAGTGTGAATCATCACCCCCCACGCTCACCTGGGGAAGCAGGCTCAGCCAGGTGACCTGACGGGAGCAGGAGAAAGCCAGCTCCATCAGTCCTGTGTCGCCACTTCCTAACCGTGTGACCTTGGGCAAGGTTTGGCCTTCAGTCTGCTCAGGGCTCTCTACTTGATTGTGGGGAATGGGCAGATGCTCAGGGAAGAAAAGGGTTTATATTTTAAACGCCCGCCCAAAGGTTCTGGAACAAATCCCGACTAAGATTGTTAAGATCTCATCATTATAAAAATAGCATTTTAAAGTTTAACTCATGTGCTTTGAAAGGAAAAGGTCTTCAACAGGGCTAGATAAAGAGTTGGGCTGTTTCTAAACCATCCTAAACCAATGTAAAAGGCAAACAAATCAGGCATGTATTTTTAAAAAATAGGTCAAAAGGTTAGTATCTTCAATATGTAAAGCATGCAGAGAAGTAAGAAAAACAATTACAACAAATACGTATTTGTTGAGTGAGCGGATGGATGGATGGATGGATGAACAAACTTAATGGAAAATTCTCAAAAGAAGTGCAGTTACAATTCACAAGGAAGAAGGAAATAGATGATGCACATCAGAAAGCTCAGCTTCACCTGCACCCAAATAAATAAAAGTTAAAACAATGGCATCACGTGGTTTTCCACCTATGCAGCTGGCAAAGTGCTTTTCGGTGGGAACATGCCGTGCCCAGCATGAAACCGGCGACGTGTGAGGCCACAGGTGGAAGGGCCATTGCTGCCACTTTCCTGGAAACTGTTCTGGCAATGCCAAAGCCCTTACGAATGTTCTTGTCACTTGGCCCAACGATTCCACTTCTAGATCTAGCCTATGGATGTATTTTAAAATGCAGATAGAAAGTTACGTGTAAAAATGTTCACCACTGCACGACGGTGGAAAGAAAAAAGGTAGAAACAGCCCAGATCTCTAACCGCTGAGGGATGACTACATCACTCAGGGTGTGACTGCTCGGTGGAATGAGGTGGGGACGGTAGACAGATGTTTGTGAACCATTTCAAAGGACATGGGGGGCGTCATGAAGGGGGATGAAAACCCAATGTCAAGTATGATTTCAACTAAGTTAACAGCAAAAATGGGCAAGAGGGAATATTTCCAGGAGGAAATACACCAAACGTGGCAGGTTGTTTCCTCGGCAGGGTTTTTATTCCCTCCTGCGCCTCTGGGTTTTCCACAATGAGCACGTGCGACTCTCCTCAGTACACGAGAAGGCATGCATATGTGCACATGCAGACGCAGGCCGACCAAACGCATGCTCCCCACGCAAAGCGAGGCGCCAATGTAGAGTTTCTTGTATGGTGCTGGGAGCCAGGACAGTGTGAGCACAGAGATGTCGCTGGGTTCTACCTTTTCACACAGGGCAAGCACAGTTCCAGCTTGGATAATTGCAACCTGCTCTTCATTTCTCAAATTCTAAAACACAAAAATGGGCAAGGGCGTTTTACACTGGACCCCAAATCCACGTGCAGACAGTCAGCACCAAGCACCCTGAATAGGTCCTCTCTGGGCTGCACCCCAAGAATCAGCTCCCTCTCCTGGCTGCGGACATTGTGTGGAGTGGCACTATGCCCTTGAGAAACAGGGCCTCGGTTAAGCCAATCTTTTAGGAAGGCAAAAACATCACTTTCTGATTTCAGCGATCTCGAGTGATTCCACCTTCTTTCTGGATAATAGTTAGCAGGCTTTTTGCCCCTTATACGCACGGGCCATAAGGACAACCTCACTTTGGAACCCACTTCTGACAAATGCAGACCCAACCCCCCACACAGGAACACGGCCATACAAAAGCCTTACATTGTCCTTATTAGATCTCTTACATCAGAGAAAAATAAAAAACAAAAGAAAAGTCACACAGAATACACCCGGATCAAACAAGAACACGAAACCAGAAACCGATCGCGCATAGTTACCCCGTTATCGCCAAGGATATCTAATTTCTTCATAAGTTCAGAAATATTCACATCCTGGAAAAGATTTCCAACGTTCATTTTTGTGTGAGCTGCAAAGACCATCCACACCAATTTCTAGTGCCATGACCTTTGCTCTTGGCAAGACACCACGCTCTTTCTTTCCTTGTTATACCCGCGGCAGGGCAGAGCTGGCACCCAGCTGCTCCTCTGGGGAGTGAGGGGGTAAAACGTGACTGTTGCTTATTTGCCGAGTTTTACAGCAGTGCAAACACTGCTTTCTAGAAAGGCCCATGAAATCATGTGGGTCAGAAACACACTGCCCATGGGGCCTAGCAGGGCTCCAGGCACAGGGCAAACACTGGGCCGTCACAGCCACCATAGCCACCAACTGCACAGCACTTACTGCGTGCCAGGACTTGTGCTGGGCACTTTACGTCATTCAGTCATTATCAAATTTCGTCGTTGCCCCTGCGCCATGGTATGGGTATTGCCATTTGGATTTCACAGCAAAGAGGCTGAGACTAAGAAGTTTTCAGGCCAGGCCAGGGCAGTGGCAAAGCTGGGGTCTGCACTCAAGGCTACTTCCCAAGTCTCTGCTCTTTTAAAGACATGGGTCAAAATAAAGTAACATTTGGTGACCCTTTAAAAAATAAACAATCTATGATTTTCAACATCCAGTGAAGGGACAAGGGGTATCTCATGGAAACCAATTCTATCCCTGGCACGAGGACACAATCCCCCTTTACAACTGAGCCTGGCATTTGAGCAAGCCCTTGGCTGTCGGTCTGGCGGAGGCACCCCCCAAGCACGCTACCTTAACTCCTTCCTGGTGACAGAACAGCTGGAGAGCGCTGCTGTTGTTCTCGGGGAACGTGGTGATTTGGAGGTTAAATGCTGGCGACCTCCGCTCTCTCTCCTGGGGAAAAGATTCGGTTTAAAAACAGAACTTGGTTGGATTATTTACCACTTGCCATTTTCCCACGTTTCTCAGCAAAAAGCAACGAATTCCAGCTGGCAAAGGTGTTACTAAAGGGCACATTCGGACTACAGTGGCCTCATCCGTGAAATACGACGTTTTCACGCCTTTCCACACAGTAGGTCTTCTTTGGAAATGTGTTCACTTCTTACCTATTTGGCTAGGAAGAAACGGTTACGTGAGTTTATCTGTTGCAAGATCAAAACCCATGAAGTTGCAGAATTACAAAATTTAATAAAATGAATTGCACTAAATTTGAATGGATAACAAAAGCCACTGACTATGGTGGGTTATTCTGCGCCAGGCACATCATTATCCTGTTTAATCCTCACATAGCCCCACGAGGCAGGGGTGTCACTGCTGTCATTCTGTGGACTGAGTCTGAGGCCCCACACCAGGGCAGGGCCAGGACCCAAACCCTGGCTTCCTGGTCTTTTCAGTATCAGCTGCCGGCTCCATTTCCACATTTTGTTGAACCACACTAACACAACCAATGGTCATTCTACTGCTGCCTCAGGTTTATAGTCAAATCTCAACTACTAAGGAAGGAAAGAGAGCATTTTCCCAGAAGAAGTCCTTATTAATCATACATAAAGTGACAAGCTGTTAAAAAGGACAGGAGAAACCTAATTACTTACAGGGCTAAAGCACAGCGGCAGAACAGTGCCCTGGTCCCAGACACGGTTCCTATACAGAGCTGACTTTAAACCCTCAGCAACAGACACATCGGTCACGGGGGCAGCAGAGAAGACCTTTTCAAATTTCACCTTTAAATCAAATTGCTTATATTTGATAGAAGGTACAGTAAGATAAAAATAACATGTTTTGGACCACTCCAGTAGAATTTAGCTACGGAACCAATGAGCTTCTAAAATAATTCAACTAAGGAATGTAACCGAGATGAACACAAATTTAGACGGCAGGTCTTAAGAGGACAACCTTGGGTGAAGTTGAAGGCGGGGGGCGCTAATTCAATCAATTTCCATGAAGCCTCAACCTGGCTGACCTAGGTTTGAACCAGTCCAGATAGAAAACCTTATTTCCCTTATTAGCCAAGAAGAACAAAATTCATGATGGTTCCGTTCCACAGATGCCTTTCTACCCGCAAATTTACTTAAATGGAGTCTCCATAGGAAAGGTGGCCCCAAAAGCTCATATTTTACATGAACTAATATCAGAAAACTGGTTTCTGATGGCTCTGAAGGATGGTGGAGATAATTAAAGAAAATTCCAGTAAACTGGGCAGTGCTTATGGAATTCTCGTGAGAAAGACTCAAAACAAAGACTTGGGAAAGATTTTCTATAGCAGCAGAAGGATTAACAATGACCTCATGTTACTTCCAATCATGCTACACAAATACAATACTCGTGTCATGTTCAAGCAAGAGCTGAGTAACACAGTGGCACTTGGGACTGAGAGATACTCTGGCCACCATCCCTGTAACACGACAAGGTACAGATGGGAAGTCCTAATGCAGACAGAATTTTAACTCAAGCCAGGAGGAGAAAACAAAATCAGAGAAGCCACAAACACTGCGAAGGTGCTCACTTTGACTGACGGTGTCATACATGCAGAGGTTTCAGCTGAGAGACAGCAGAGCCGCGTCACAAGTGCTTATAGAAACTCATCACAAACTTAAGTGATGTTCAAAATGCCAATGATTTTTAAACAGAAACAAAAAGGGTTATGAAATACCATGGGAGCAAGGCAATACAGTAACACACCCGAGGCAAGATTTCAGTTGGAAGTAATAATGATAATATTCTTTCACTGAATCCCACTGGGTGCATTGGGGAAGTTGCTGAAGGAGCATGATTTCTACATGTGAACAGCAATCAATCTCCCTCCAGTAGTTTTGAGTTGCAGTTTGAGTTATAAATAATAATTTCTTTAGTCCAATATTGCTGTGATGCCTGGGTCTGCATTTGCTGGATGGAAGAGTTTGAGCAATATAACTAGTTTTCTTAAACGCCTATGCAAATACATCCTTCTACCCTGTCTTTACTTACCTTGTGTTTACCTTGGTAAATAGAAAATAGGCCCAAACTGGCATTAAACACATTATAGAGTCAATTGCTGGCCAGGTCAGACTCTGCTATTTCAAAAGGTGAGATTTGCTGCATGCAAGATCACTTAAAAAGGTGTGTTATTAATTGCAACAGTGCTTCTGCCTGGGTTTGCAGAATGCGTACCCGGTGACTATGCATGCAGGAAAGAAGTAGTTATGGAAATGAAACACAAATAAAAAAGGCAAACTATTGCAAAAACAAATTATTTTATTAAGTGCAAAACAAGCCGTAGGCAATAAATATATTAGCTCTGGTACATGTCCATAGACTTCAGTGAGCATTCTCTCCAGAACATATTAAGGCAGTGAAATTATTCTGAACATACAGATTTAAAAAAAAAAAAAGAAAGAAAGAAAGAAAGAAAGAAAGAAACTATCACATGTCCCCTTTACACATGCTTGAAAACATCTGGGAGCTTTACATGAATTTCAGTTTGGGTTCAAAGAGAATGTCTGCTCCATTTGAGAGTTTACAACAGATAGAGTCTCTTACTTCGAGTTCTAGCACTCTGAATTCTAACAGCTCATTCTGATCCTTTGCGTCTTGCATTTCGTTCTTCAGCTGGTTTTCTTCCATTTCCAGTCTGTAAATCTAGAGCAAAGAGACCTGTGGATTAGCAGGCAGGTGGCGGAGCCCCTGCCTTTCACCAGGGTCCTCTGATCACAGGCCACCTCAGTGGGTGCCTGAGGGAAACTGAGGGCTAGCCGCCAGGGGAAGGGACGGACAGGGAGGGATTTGCAGCAAGCGCATGAGGCTGCAGGCCCTTTCTGCTCATGAGGCTGGGAATGAGGAAGACAGAGCCTGGGCCAATAAAGTAGGGGCTCCTTATACATGTGCTGAATACATGAATGAAGGGGAAACTGAGGCATGGAGCTATTAAGTCCCTCCTGAGGTCAAACACGAGGGAAACAAGAGTGCAACACTGGTGCTTCTGCACCCGAAGCCTGTCCAAATCATTCAACTCGACCGCCCCCACCAGAATCAGCCTCCCCAACAAGCCCAGCAAACCACAGCAGGGAGGCTGGGGTCTCTCTTGCGTCCCCATGAAGCCTGCATAAAACGCCTTAAAGGCAGCAGTTCCCTGCTAGCCCAGATCAATCTGGGAAACAAGATGCCCTGATCCCAGAGCCATCTGGGAGACACTGGACAGGCTGCCTAACTGTTCTGTGCCTTGGTTGCTGCCCAAGGAGTGTAAGAGCACACGTGTCTCCCAGTGGCAAGTGAGGAGTCACTAAGATAATGTATATAAATGAGGCCTTCAAGTAAGTCCTCAGAACTACGCCTGACCACAGGTACAGGAGGACCAGGAGGGGCTCTCTGCCAGGTGGTCCTGCCCCACAGGGACATCTGGAAATGGGGTGAGCATGTGAGAGTTTTCTGTGGCTCCCAGAATTCAGTGAGCAAGACCAAGGATGCTAAAACCCTCCCATGGCACTGGGCCAGCTTGCACAATGGTGACTGGCCCTGTCCCAAATACCACTGAGAAACACAGGGAAGTGAACAGGCCACACGCTGGTCAGCGGCAGAGCTGGGGCTGGGCTGAGACCCTCCCAGGCTCATCCAGTGCCGGCATTCCAGGACACTTAAAGCAGAGGCCTAACCTTCGGTCCGGTTCTACTTACATGGAGCATCCAACAAAGGCCAATCTATAGAGACACAGAGTAGACTGGCAGCTGCCAGAGGCTGGGGGTGGGAGATAGGGAATGACTGCAAATGGGCAGGAGGGGTCTTTTGTGGGGGCTGAAAATGTTCTAAAACTGCATTGCAGTGATGGTTGCACAATTCAGTAAGTTTATTAAGGGAACAACTGAATTGTACACAAATAAAGAGGAAAAAAAAGCTATGGTATTAATCCCAAAGCATTAGATCTACTCCCCGAGCAGACTCCCTGAGAGAGCTCTGGAAAGTTCCATGACCAGAGAGGCCCAGCTCCCAGTATGGGTCAGCTGAACCGGCCTTCGATGGCCTGAAGGTCTGCCCAGTGACCAGTGCCCCAGGTGCCCTCCATGCTGGAGGGTGACAGGCTCTGGAACCCCAAAGCAGTGGCAGAGCACAGGCCACCCTCCCACTTCTGCAGCGTGCCCGGGAGGGTGGTCTACACCAGCTCTGGAGGCCTGGTCCCAGAGGACACGGGCAGGAGTCAGGCTTGACTCAATGTGAGGAAGACACCGCTCCACGTGAGAGCCACCCAGGCCCAGGGCCCTTGTCCCTGGAGTGCGCTAATGGCGCTGGGAGAGACTCACGCGGCCTGAGGGGCCGAGGTCCTGGCTGACCGGGCTCTGGGATTCTCTGGAGCAGGGTCACGTACCTTTTCCAGCAAGTCTTGGTTTGTTCTGATCAGCAGCTGCTTCTCTTCCACCCATTTGGAATCCTAAGGAAAAGCACTAAATATGGTCACACTAACTGAAGCAAACTGACGGTAACACACTTTTAGGGAGAAAGGTCACTTTCTATGAAACCTTCTATGGAAAGGTCAGAGGAAAGGACAGTAGCTAGACACCCTCTTCTTCCTGCTCAAACTTCAACCCAGAAGAAAGAAGGGCAGGTCTGTGGGGCCTCCCTCCCCACTTGTTCACATCCCCAAAGCACAGTGACCTCATCCTGCATGTAGCACTCACAGAGACACAGCTCAAGGGTGACCGAGTCCAGACCAGCAGGCCCTCGACACACCTGAAGGCCAGCCCCACACCCTGCAGCCTGGTCAGAGCTACAGCGACACTCCACCTGCGCCGCCCTCCCAGGTGTCTTTGCCTGGGCAAGTCCCTCCCATGCACGATCTGCAAGCACAGGGCACAAAGTCCATCTTGTCACTGTGGATTCCCGAGCCAAGCACAGCGCCTGGCACACAGCCAGTGCTCAGTGAACATCAGACTGGATGGATGAATGAATAGGGAAGGCAGGGGAAGCCTTCTCCAACTCTCTTCCTCCCTCCTCTGCTGCTGGGCGCAGAGCTGGGGCTGGGCCAGGCCAGGCGTTCTAGGATGCGTAAAAGCCAAGGCCTGACCTCAGGTCTGATTCCACGCACACGGAGTGCGCAGCATCGTCACCGTGCTGCCCCACGTGTTGGCCTCACCACCCCGCGGGGCCCTGTGAGGACGGGGCAGCACTCCATTCCCTTTCATCCGTGGAGGGTTGTTTGCAAAGACGGCCACATGCTCCCTGCCACCTCCTGTGCACATCTCTTCGTGGCTCCGCCTGACAGGCGCTGGGGGCTGCTCCTCCACCAGAGGAGCAGGCTGGGCTGTGACGTGCTCTGGCTACTGAGATGCTAGCCACCGTGATGTGAGCAGAGGCTTGGGAAGTACTTGTGCCTCAGGGCTTGCCCTTTTTTCCTGCCCCAAGGCCACCAGATGAAGAAGCCAGTGAGCATCCCTGAGGATGAGAGACCTGGCCAGCAGCTGCCACCAGCGCTCAGACAGCAGCGTGAGGCCATCAAGCCCCGGTGGAACCGCCCGACGACTGCAGCCTCAGGAACCACCCAGGTGGGGCAGGCAGAGCCACTGAGCCCGAGCCAAGCCCAGCCCAAACTGCTCATCCTCAGAACTATGAGTAAATAAAATGTCTGTTGTTTTAAACAACTGAGTTTCAGGATGGTTTGTTACACAGCAATAGCGCACTGACCCATCATCTGTGCGCCAGCTCAGGGCTGGCGGCGGCCGAGGGCTCTGGCAGATGCTTGCTGAACGAATGGCCATATGCTTTGCCCTGGACCTGCCCCTTCCTGCAGCAGGCAGTGAGGGCAGAGCAGGCCCACGAACAGAGGACCTGGCACGCTAAGGTGGGAGGCCGAGTTACTCACAGACCGTGATTAGGCAAGCTCAAATGCATGAGCTCAGCCTGGAAGAGGGAAACTGAGGCCAATGTCAAGTTGGGGCAGGAGTATGAAAACACCTCATCTTCCCTCACCTGGTTCTCTGCCCTGGCTCCCTCCCAGTCTCCTGCTTCCCCTTCCCTAACGTGTTACGTGTATGAATAGCCCCATTTCAAACATGATGAAACCGAAGCCCAAAGCAATAATGTAACTTGTCCCAGGTCGCACAACGAGCAAGCAGCAGAGCCACCTTTGGCCCCTGGCAGGCTGGCCCCAGCACACGTGCTCCAAATGCGGGACCGCCACGCACAGGTGCCATTCCTAAGGGCTCAGTGCTCACAGCCCCAATGCAGCCTTTAATAAAGCCTGCTGCAGTGACCTGTTCTGGGCAGGCGTGAGCTCTGATTACCGGCCATCTGCCTTAACGTGAACCTCAGTCACAACCCTGAGCCCTTGCCCGCTAACCGGGGATCAGTCAGAACTGGCTGTCAGCCATTGGCTTCGTGGTGCTCTTCCTGCTTCCTCCCTGCTAACCGGCCTGGAGCCTCTTACAACCCCTCCCTTCATACCCCCCTCCTACCCACAGGGTACCCCCAGGCCCCACACGGTCCCACCAGGCCCTAGGCCCTGTGGCAGGCCTCGCCAGGCCTCCCTGGCCCCACCACCAACCAGGCTGTGGGCCAGGGTGTCCCCACAGATGACCCCAGAGGTGGGGACAGGGTGACCCCGACACTCCATCTGCCACACACACCCCTTGGCACTCCCGCCATTAGGAGGGGCCATGGGACTGGTTTGGGCCAATGAATTCTGCCAAGGCAGCGAACAGCCCAGCAGAGGACAAGTTCTAGATACAGCAGTTACAAGATGGTGATGCCTCCGCCCCCGGATCCCGGAGAAACCATGTGGAGCAGACAGCCCTCCGACACAGAGCAGGCGGGCCTGTGCTAACCTCCGCACGCTGCCCTCTGAGACGCTGCACTTCCACCAGGGCCCTCTCTGCTGTCTTCCCCACCCCAGGGTCTTGCTGACAAGTCGGCCTTGCCCAGTCAAATGCAGAGGATGGGTACGTGGAGGTGACTCATCTGAGAAGCACAAGTGCCTGGATTTTTCTATGACACAATCACAGCATGGAACCCTGTGGCCATGAGGCCTAAGGCCTGGCACGTGCAAAATCTTCATAGGTTCGAGTCAAAAAAGGTTTTGGTTGCAACTCTGCTTTTGGAATCATCTCCTATCTTTGTGCATTTAGCAAACAAACAAAGAAAGAGTCAAGTTAAAATTCCATCATGCATTTTGATTTTTTTTAATTCAGCAAATAGGCACGTTAGGAATCATATTCTCTCCTGGGTCTGCTGGGTTTCTTCTCCAATGTCTCTGCAGCTCCAGATACACTTCCACAGAGCACCCCCCTCAGCACGTAGGCAAGCACCAAGGACACCATCAACGGGACAGAAAAGCAACGATTCACAAACACATCATCGTTCCTGCTCACCTGTCCCTTCTCAACCAATAACTTCTCCAAATCTTCGATTTTGGCCTGACACCTCAGCAGATCAGCCTGTAGCTGTTCCCGAGTCTGGAAGGGAAAGACAGGGAAGTGAGCAGGTCCCCTCGAGGGCAAGAGAGAAGCAGAAAGGATCGCACAACCTGAGCAATGCCCGCGCCGCTTACAGGCACCCCTTAGGCACGGGTTCGTGCTCAGGAGCACGTATTCAAACTCGGCCTGCTGTCTACCTAGTGGCGTGGAGGGTCACCTGTAGCTACCGACATAAAATTGTCAGGAACCGAAAGGTCTTGAGAGTTTGCCAGTTCCAGCTCCCCTCATTTTACAAACAAGGAAAATGAACCTAAAGAAGGAACCAGTTTCTTCAGGGTGACGAGTGAGCCAGAAGCGAGAGGCTTCAGGGCCCCAGCGCGGCTTTCCGAGCCAGCGCGGCGTTTGCTCGCTCAGCACAGGAGGTGACTGCGCGGCGCACACTGCTCGGCCTCCGCCTGGGCCTCGTGTGGCCGACAGCAAGGGCCGAAAACCAAGACTTCGAGCACCAGGTAACTCACATGAACAAGGGAAGCCAGTGGGGGTGGGGCGACAGGGAGCAGTGGCGAGACAGGCTAGAGGCCCACGGCCCAGCTCGGGAGGCAGCCACAGCTCCCGTGGAACGGGAGGCTGGTGTGGCCACATGCTCTGACGTTTCAAGCGAAGTCGGCAATCTGGGTTTCTCTGTGAAACCTCTTGACTTTTAAATGTTGGCAAGTGGGTGCAATTAAGAAACAACCAAAACAATTCAGCCCAAACAAAGCCTAGTGGTTCCCTCCTCTGACCTAGAGGATAAGACCGAACCTTCCTTTATGGCACAGAAGCTGCCCTCCCCGCCAGCCCCGACCCCCATCTCTCCTGCCCCTGCCTCACACGCAGGGCTGCTGCCCCTGAACAAGCCCCACATTGGGGTGTCCTCTCCTCTCTGCATCTGCCATCCATGAGAGGTTTGCCAGACAATGCCCAATTCCAGTACATCTCCTCTAAGGCCGTCACAATCTACACCCCGTGCAGTTTTCAAACGAGGTTCTCAAAACAGCACTGACTCAGAGTCAGAGAAACCTGGCTTTCACTCTCAGTTCGGTTACGTATTGTCTAGGTGTTTGGGGGCAAGTTTCTCGGTTTTTTCTAAGCCTCGGTTTTCTCATTCAGAAGATGGGGTTAATTCCTCCTGCCTCCAGGGGCTGTTGTGGGAATAAGACGGGGATGGGACACAGGAAGGCACTGGCACCCATGCTATGCACTCTGGGAGGCCCGTGCTCCCAAGAGGAAGAGCAAGCAGGCCCTAGTCCATGTGGGTCCTAAAGGTGGGAGAAGGGCCAGTGGGTGGAAGTTTCCCGAAGGCAGAGCTCAGCCCAGCATGAGGGATGACAAGGCCTGGACTTAGGTGGCTGAGAAGGCCCAGAGTGCCTCGCAGGCTGAGAGCTCCCTGAGTCCCCCAAGTGTTCCAGGGAGGTGTCTGGGGTCTCAGCCCTGGAGGGAGGTGAGTGTAAAGCCCACAAGGCCAGCCAAGTCTCTGGCTTCACGCACAGCCTTAGGTCCTGGAGGCGTGCTCTCTTGCAAACAGACGGCACACGCGACAGGTGCTAGCTAGACAGCAGCACCATTTCTTCTGGCAGCTGGACACCCCAGAGCTCCTGTGGTCACATCAAGGATGGAGAGAGAGTTCTGGAACATCGCCACAGTGGGGACTTTGCTGAGTCCAGTGTGAAAGGCAGGATCCGTGACAGAATCTCACCTCTGGAAAGGGCCACACCACCTAGCCTTCTGCCAGCCCTTGCCAGCCCTGAGGGCCGGCCGCACTTACCCGGGCCTCCCTCTCAGCGTCCAGCGTGCCCCCCACCTGCTCCTGGAGCAGGGCATAGGCTCGCTGCAGGGCCTGGTACTCCCTGGTCAGCTGGCAGAACCGCAGGTCGGCCTCTTCTCGGGCAGTGGCCTTAATGTGATGGAGAAGAAAACAATCAATCAAGCGCGGCACTTGCCGGGGCTTTGAGTGCCAGAGTGGACTTGGACAAAACCAACGTCCACATGCCACGAGGCTTAAGGAGTCTGCCGTTGCCAGGAAGCAACGAGGGCTCCGGAGGGAGGGCCAAGAGGAGACACCACCTCGGCCGTGAGGGCTCTTCCCAGAATCGCGTGGATGGTGCGGGAGCAGGTGGGACAGCAGCCCAGCGGCAGGGCGAGGGTTCCGCGGTAAAGGCGCCCCCCCACCCGGCACCTCTCCTGGGAGCGTATCGTAAGCGGCAGCCACACAGGCGTGTGAAGACGCACATTGGAAAGAGCACTGTGCTCGTGCTTGTTCCAAGATGTGAAAAGCTGGAAACACCACAAATGCCCCTGTCAGGGACCTGCTGAGTGGCGGATGTCCATCCGTGTGAAAACCCCCACATGGCTGTGGTCCTGGGAGAAGAGATGTAGAGCCACATGTTTGGGTGCCGGAAGATGCCTTTTATGCATCAGTGGCTGGAAAAATGGAAATTAAAAAGCGCATGTCTGGCTGGTTCTGTTTAAGTTCATTGTAACAGGATATGAAAACGAGACTTTGTGCTGTGGCTGAGAATAGTGCCCCAGATGCCGAGCAGCCTGGTGCAGACCGCGTGCAGGGCACGCCTCGGGCTGTGGTGGGTCCCCCGCATGGGCGAGGCCCCTCCAGCTGGCGCTCGGCTGAGGCTGGTGGGCCGATGGGGAGGACGGTGTGTCTTTCTCCCAGCATGAGAAGGGATGTCAGGGGCACTACTTGGAGAGGTGATACGTATCCCCTGGAGTCTTGGCACAAGGTGGCACAGCAAAGAGAAGGGCTGCCTTGGGGTCAGATGTGCCTATGCCCACAGAATGGGCCACATTCTCCATGACCAAAGGGACCCATGGGAGGAAACCAACCTGGAAGTCATTCTAGAAGGGGTTTCACAGAGCAGGCCACCAGGAGAGGGGAAAAGGACCCCAGCCAGGTCTCTGTGGGAGGCTGACCACCCAGAGTCCTGGGACATGGGAAGTCCCAGAGAGGCAATGATCACACCCCCAACAGGAAGCTGCAGAGAGTGGTCCCCCCAGGGGAGCTTGTGAAAGCCCAGAGAAGTGCCCCCATGAGAAGCAGCACTGTGCACCTGGCCCAGCCAGAGGGCATTGCCCCAAGGTCCAGATGCCCCTGGCAAGTCCCCCCAAACCCTTCCCACCCAGGCCCCTCCCTGGGCTCAGAAAAAAAGCCACCAGGGGCCTGCAAAGGGCCAGAAACACAAGGAAGGGAAACAGCAGCCGAGCCTGACACAGACCCCAGCAGGGAGGAAGGGGAAGGTCTGCCTTGGATGAATCCAGAGCTCAGGAAGTTAATCAAACGTGGCTATTCCTGTCACTGGAAGGTCCAGGGTCTGCCTGAGGTTTTACCTGGGACTCTGAGGGCATGCAGCTGGGGAGAGGTGAGAGCGGCTCTTCACGCCCTCAGTATCCAGCCCGCTCTGTAAGGTGGTCATTACCCGGAGGGCACAGACGCTCAGAAAAGGGGAAGGCAGTGACCTTGGGGTGGCCAGACGCCAAGTGTGTTTCACCTTCCTCTTTACACTTTTCAGGACTGCTCAGATTTTCTCCTACAATGATGCTTTATTTCTGTAGTCAAGAAAAGCAATGAGACTGTTTCACCTGGTAGTGTGTACGTATACACACGTGCGTGGGGACAAGGGAGAGGCTGCCACACAGCAACTTTATCTGTGAATGGTAAGTAACACCAGGTGTCACACGTGAACGGCTCGGCTTGTCCGGTAAATCGGTGCTGGGAAAAGAAAGGGCCCCACGTGCTGTTCCCGTTGCCGGGGTTCCTGAGCCCACAACAGGGTGGCCCCTCTTCCTGATCCATAGCCTGGATAACGCACTGCTGGGAGTGGTCCCTGGGCTTTGAGCCACAGGCAGGTGAGCTCCTGCACTCCCACTGGCTTGCTTACATCGTCCAGGTCTTCTTCAGGCGTGGCCGGGGTCCTGTCCGTCCTGTCTGTGTTGTAGGACGTCTCCGACAACGTTTCTGAGTCCGCAGACTCCTCGTCAAATCCAAAAAACGTCTCCACAACATGCTTCTATAAAAAGCAATTTGCATGACATTAGCAACAGACTGGGGAACACCAGAGTCCCCCAGCCCTGTCATCATCACGCCAGTGCAGGGGGCTACGATTGGTATCCTAAGACATAGTTAGGGCGCTTGTAACTGGGTGGGACAGGAGGTGGCAGGAGGTGGGGCTTGAGTTCCAGGCTTACAGGTAGAGCGAGCTGGTCAGACCCTGGCTCCAGGCTCTCGAGCTGCCGACCCATGCAAATCACTCAGGCCCTGTAAGTGCCAGCTTCCCGCTTCAGCAAATGGACACAGTAACACCCCCACCTCACCTGCGAGCACAAAAGGGGTCTCACATGCACTGCCCAAGCAGTGCGACTGCTGCAAAAGGAGAATGGGACAGGGCCAAGGCAGGTGTCTAGTTCCAAGGCAAGAATCTGGATGAATCTGGATGCCAGAAACAGGCACAAGCTTAAAGAAGTAGAGTCCGTGCACTGACCCCAGGCCTCTGACTAGCAGGGCACGTGCGTGGCCCACGCCCTCACCAGAGCTGCGCTCAAAGGCAATTTTCACTTAACTATTCATTATAGAAAACTGGGAACATTTCCGAAATCAGCAGGCGTAGCGCAAAGGATCCTCATGAACCCATCACTCAGAGTCAAGGTAATTTCAGTGCTCTGCGTTCCAGTCTCCAGGGTACCCTGCCCACCACTTGTCCCACCCCAAATTCCACAGTGTACGGAGCTTCATCCATTCATTCATCCATCCATTCAGCAAACACTGGCCAAGCACCTTCTATGGGCCAGACACTGGGTAAAGCCTGGCGGATACAAGAGGATCAAAATCAGGCATGGTCCTTGCCCCGAGGAGCTTGCGTCAACAATGTCCTTCGTTTTAGGAACATTGCTTTTTTCCCCCAGATAGCCCCTGAGAAAAATTTGTATTTGTTTTTACAATCAATGAATGCTTTCCAGACCGTGAAGGAGGAATCATACTAAATTCCAGAGCCCAGCCCCAGCCCCTTGCTGGCTCTTCCAGGATGTGGCTGGTCCCCCTCCCCAGCCACGAGGGAGCAGGGTGCGCCCATGTGCTAAGGGCCCCCCTCACCCTGGGTGTTTCAGCCCATATGTGTCTGCAATCTCATCTCTGCAAACATGAGAAAAACGTGGCTGGTACCACAATTAATAACATGATTGGGAAATAATTCAGACATAAGGCAGGAAAGGAGACAGGAGCGACATCTTTGACACCTTACACAGTTAGAGTTTCTGAAGGGGCTTCAGGGGAGGAGCCCACCACTGTGCACCACCCAGAATGCACTTGCATTTGGCATCTTTCTGTGTCCTGCTTTCCCTTACGCTCCCTTCCTGGTTGCTAACACGGGCAGGGCACACCTCTCCCTGAAAGCCACACTCCTGTATCAGCTGTGTCCTCAGTGGCTCTGCAGGTCCCTACAGGCAAAACGCAACACCCCCAAACCTGCGCCTCCCACAGTCCGACCTACGCTCAGCCGCAGCTCCAATCTCTCAGGTGCTCAGGCCCCAAACCCAGGCATCGTCCATGCCCTTCTCACTCTCCCACGCCCGTCCCCTCCAGGACAAATCCTGCCAGCTCCACCTTTAACCTAGAATCCAGCCTTCTCATGGGTTTGGTCTAAGCCACCATCACCTCTCACCAGAATTATGAAAACCCCTCTCACTGGTCTGCCTGCTCCTGCCCTGTCCCTCAACCTGGCGGCCACAGAGATTAAGACAAAAGTTACGTCATATTGCTCCTGTGCTCAAGCCCCTGATGATTCTCCGTGCTCAAGTGAAAGCCAACACCTGTGTAGGCTCCACGCGGTCTGAGAGAACCTGCAGGATCTGCTCCCACCACTCTGCCTCCCCAGACCCTCTTCCTCTGCACGTGCTACACCTCATGGACACCTGCCACAGGGCCTTTGCACTGCCTAGATGCTCTTACCCAGAATCCACACAGCCCTCTCCCTCACTCCCCCCGGTCTTTGCACAAATGCAACCGACCGACCATGTGAAAAAAGGCTTCCCTGACCACCGCACCCATGCCCCACCCCACCCCGCCCCACCCCCTCGAGCCTCCCCTCTGTGTTCTCCTCCACAGTACTTATCTCCACCTGACAAAGGTACACATTGCTATTGTGTTACTGCTGGTCTTCCCCCTTTCCCCCTCTAGAATGGAATCTCCACAAAGGCAGGGGTTAGGGCCCGGAACACACTGGCTGTTGCGTGAGTGCTCACAAAGACAACTCTGCTAATGGACAGAAAGCCAAACTGGCTCATGTGTCCATGAATCATCTCAGGTTTGCATGGCATGCTTTCCATTGATTCCTGCAGCCAGCATCAGCTGGGCATGACCTGGTCACACTCCCCAGGTAAGTCTAACAGGCAGGGATGTGAGGAATTGATTTCAAATAGCGTTTCTCTCCTGGCAGAGGTTGGGGACAATTATATATGCAAATATCCCCTCCAGATACCTGACTTCTGGTATCACAAACTCTCCCAATAATCTCTAGAGAGCAGAGATAGTGACATCCCCCATAGTTGTGACACATTTGCAGCACTTGAAGCTCTTCCACGCATACACGGTTCACCCCCGAGTTCCAGGTCCCACGTATTTCTGGGCAGCCACTCAGCTCACCTTATTTCTTGTAAACACCACTAATTGCAAGGCCTCTGGGGACAGGTCTGTGTTTGCTGCTGTGCCTACTGGCAGCCATGATACAGGGAGGGCCCTGCCCCGCACACCAAGGGGGCCCCAGGAGGCATCAGGGCACACACTTTCCAAACAATTAGGACACATTCCTGGGCTTGACCATCCACTGTCAGTGTCAGGACTGTCCTGGGGGCTAAAGACTCAGCATCCAATTACCTAGGATGACCCATTTTCTGAAATGCTGCAGGACCGCTGGCCGAGTACTTACAGAGCCCATACACAGGCTGTACCTGCTACGCTACAGACCTGTGTTTAAAGCAGAGCTGCCTTTGTAAACAGCCCAAGTCCAGACCCAAGTGGAGCCCCCTAAAGTAAAACATGCCCCCAGGGACCTAGACCCCACTACCCCTGCTGTAGTGAGGAAAACAGGAAGCAGCTCTCAGGGTGGAAATCAAACGCACAAGGGCAGTCAAATTATAACCCTATAGTGATGGAGAAGAACCCACAACTATATAAAATGTCCACAGCAGCAAGGAGTTGCCCGGGATCCGACTCCCCAGGCTTTTATAACGTACGGGTCAGGTTAGTTTGATTCCTTTAAGGGGTAGTTTACTTAAGTGATTATACTACATGGGAAGCCTAAATAGACTGTATCTATGTATGCCTCTATCAATAAAAACGCAGAAAAGGATACTTTAAAATGAAAACATGGTGGCTGTCTTCTTTGAAGACAACGCAACTGTTTCATACCACATTTTCCAAATATACTGGAAATAATTCAACCCTGCTTAGCAAGGGATGAGAGGAGAACCATCTAGAAAACATCATTTCCTCTCATGCTTGGCACATATAGGGGCTTTAAATAAAGGTCAAGCATGAACGAAACTGTCCAGTTTTCTGTGTCTCAATAATTCTAAGATTCTGTGGCCACTTCCTAACAAGAGATACTTCAGGAGCGTAGCTTTCCATCCTTTGCTCATTCCAAACATATCTACTATAGAAAAAGGGCTCATTCCTCGAGACTCTAATTTTCCTTACAACCAAAGTCTTGCCTCATTGACTCCTTCTTACACACAAATCCAGATTTTAAAGTTCAGTTTTGGCAAAAATGAATGGCGAGCGAACACATCTTGTCGTGTGCACTTTGAATGTGTGGAGGTGCTCTTTCCTGAAAGGTCAGATGGACAAAAAGGAAGAGGAGACGCCCCCAAAATGTCCCCTCAGCTGCATCCAGCCCTTCTTAGCCTCCTCTCTTCTGTCTCTGAATCATTCCCAACAGAACTGCCCATCACATGCAGGGGCATCTGGGCACAGCTGGGGGCTGTCACAGAGCCTCAGGAAAGGCCCCCCAGAGCCAGCTGCTTACCTTCGTGCTTATACGTCATCTCTTGGCAGCCAGAGAAGTAAAGGCACACCAGGGCGCAGAGGCAGAGGAAGAAGGAGAAGAACAGCACAAACAGCACGTACTCCATCACGCGAGGCGGCCGCAGGTGCTAGCCAGCGTGCCTGGGCTTGGCCCAAAGCCACACCGTCGGCATCGATTTCCAGACTTTCTCCAGTCCTAGGAAAAAGCACCAATTCTCCCCCCACACCGGTCTCCTTTCCTCTGCCACACCGCCCCACTGTCCCCAAGGCTTCCTGCGGACAGGAAGGCTCCGGGCACCTTCAGCACACGGATGCCAGCTCCGGCAGATCTCCGATGCTGGCCACGCTCCCTATGGGCTGGGAGGAGCCGGTTTCCTGGGCTGGGCTGGGCTGGGGTGCCCTCGTCACAGAGGACAGCTTCTGAGCCAGTCTACTCTCTGGGGACCTTCCTCCCAGACCCCAGTCCCCCTGAGCCTGTTGTCGACTCCGCCGCACAGGCCCTGGGTCCCCGGACACTTGCAAGGGCCCCCAGGAGCAGTGCTGGCAACAGTATCGTGGCGAGAGCCTTCTCCTTTAGGAACAGAGCCATGAGGAGGCACCTCCGCGCGCGTGGGTCCGGGAAAATTCCCTGCTGCCCCGCCATGCCATGTGTACCCTGCACTTGCTAGACTGGCTGGTTTCTTGGCAATCATTTCATCAGCATTTGTTTTACCATTTTTACAGACTGAAGCAAACCATCATTCAAGGGAAAATATGTGACTTTTGAACTAGATCACAGTCTTCAGGTTGCCCTGCCCAGACTCTACGAGAGCCTTGTGTTTCTTAGAGAAGCATCACTAGGCATAACATCAAAAGCAAAAACCCTCATATTGGAAAAAGTGGGCAGATTTTACCATAAAAAAGTAAAATTTCTATACTTTGATGGATACCAAAGCAACATCAAAAGGCAATGGATAATTCATAAAAGAAATACATACAGCCAAGTTCATACCTACACTTCAACTTCAACCACACGTGATGCTCTGTTCCTTTTACAGGTTCGCATCAGATGAGCCATGCAACTGCATCATGCTGCCCCATTTACTGTTGACCAACCCTCCAAGTCACGTTTGCAAAAGAGGCGCTGCACAGCCAGGCTTGGAAACAGTTCAGGGATGGGCCTGTGCCCAAGGTGAGCCAAGGAACACCAGCCCGGGGACTTTAGCTCAAACTCTGAGAAGGAGAGACTCGCTCTTCCACAGAGGTTGCTGGGCAAGTGTAATGCAAGCCTGACGCTGCCAGAGCCATTTGGGCCACCACATGGGGAGTGCCTGCCTGAGAAAGAAGGCCACCCACCGGAACGCAGGGCTGAAAGACAGAGAGAGGGGGGGGTCCTGACAGTAGCCTGTGAGCATCTGGATCTAGCCGTGCCTGAAGCCAACACCCCTAGACATTTCAGCTCTATAAATTCCTTTCCTTGCTTAAGTGACTTTGAGTTTTTGACACTAGGAACAGAAAAAATCTCATCGGCCATCTACAAACTATTGAGCTCTGGGACAAGTCTAAAGGCTGATTTCTACACCTGGATCCTCAAAAGAAACCTGGAAAGTGCTGGCAGGTGCAACAGCTGCCTGGGCCTCAGGGGTTCTTGGCTTTGCAGAAACCACAAGGGATGTTCCAGTCTGGCTGGCTCCTGGACCTACTCAGACTCCACCTCCACCCAGAGGCTCTGTGCCCTGTCACTTGACCCCCTGCTGTGACTGAGGCAGTCCACAGACAATGCCTGAGGGCTGCGGGCAGGCAGGGCTAAAGGAGGCACTTCCTTGGCCTTCCCCACTGAGCCCGCTGTGAACGCGGGGCAGCCTCAGGCCCTGAGCCAGTTCAGATGAGGCAAGATGTCTGATAACAACGACCTTCGGTTTTTCCCAGCACTTGACCCAAAAAAACAGACTGGAGACCCCGTGTGTCAGCCACAGGTGCTGGCTCCAGCCCTGCTCCTGTGGCTGCCAGGAGCATGCGCGGTTCCCAGTCCCACTCCCTGCAGCCTGCTTCACTCCCTCGTTCAGCCGTGGCATCCTCTGAGCTGTTCCTGGAGCTGAGCCCCGCAGAGGCAGACGTAGAAAGGGACAGGGACAAGGGGCTGCAGCAGGTGCCAGGACAGAGGAGCACGGAGGCTGAGGAAGCCCAGAGCAGGAGTGACGTGCCCGGCCAAGAGGTGCCACAGGCCTGGATGAAACGGTGACGACTACGCCAAGTCCCAAAGGAGCCGGAGGCAGCGAGCGGAGGAGGTGGGAGGCACTTGCCTGGGAGGTGAGGCAGCGTGGCAAGGCCGGCACCTGCGGCCGAGGCGCACAGGAGGCCCTAAGGCAGCAGGTGCACAGCTGCTTCCGGGCCTTGGGGGGCGGGCCAAGGAGCCCCGTGGAGTGTTTTTAGGAAGAAGGCAGCAGGGTCAGACTGTGCCTCGAAAAGGCCATTCTCACAGCTTTGGAGGGGAGGGAAGGTGCTGGAACAGAGGAGCAGCCAGGGAGCTGTTTCCAGGACCCCAGGAACAGGGATGAGGACCTGACCCCAGGCAGTGGAGATCCCTGAGAAAGCCAGTGGGCTGGAGGGGCAGGGCCGCGACCCAGAGCCTCTGCACACACCCCTCCCCACAGGGCCTGGAGTCCCCTCCTGAGACCAGGCAGGAGGCCAGGAACCTGCAGACCCGGCAGCTCCTCCCGGAGGACTGAGGCTCACTGCTCTGCTCACGCCTGACAACAGCAATAAATCACCCAGAACCGCCATAACTTCCTGTCTATTCCAGAGTCTTCAGATGTGGTCGGGATGGCCTTGTGGTCTTTGCTACTCTGGACGAGGTGCCCACTGGGGCCCCTGCAGCCAGGGCAGGCTCCTGAGCTCTGCTCCCGCCTGCACCAGCTACAGCCTCCTCGTGCTGCCCGGCAGCCGGCTGCGCTCCCCCAGGCACAGGACCCGTGTGGTCTCTGTGAGGCGCTGCTGCTGCCGAGCTGCCGGGGTGTGGCCCAGGACACAGCCCTGCGTCTCCGTGACTGTCCCAGTGACCCAGCTCCAGGACCTGAACCTTCTCCAGAGCCCTCTACCACAGGCCCCCCACTTAGCTGGATCCACTGCAAGTTCTCGGCCTCAGCCGAGGTCCCAATCACACCTCCAACCGAGGCATGTGAGCAAGCTGTACTAATTTTTAGCCGTTTTCACAGACTCAGGACTCTACTGCGATACAACTTCTGTGCAAGTTTCAATATCCTACAACACAACTTACCACCATGGCGGGGGCTCCTGCTGGAGTTAGCCCTGACGCCAGACCTCCTGCAGAGCAGGCCACCCACCCCAGCCCTCCGGGACAGGGCCCAAGGAACCGCTCAGGGTTCTTCTCCCACAACCCCTCCCTGGGGGCTAATGTGAGCCCACGCTGACCTAGCAGGATGCCTGGAGAAAGAGACTGTCAACAGCAGTCTTATCCTTGGAGGGCGTCCCACAGGGGACTCCTGGGCAGGCCCAGTGAGACCCGGTCACACCCTCAGGGAGCCGAGGGCTGACACCCCTGCCCTGCCCTACCTAGCTCCACCTGCCACGACCCAGCTGTGGGTGTGGAACTGCAGGCGCTCTCCTTCAGGGAGTCCGGAGAGGTTTGCTAGGGTCCTTCCGAAAGAGAGTAAGGAGCCAGAGAACAGGGACCAGCCTGTCAGGCTTCCGGAAAATTCTGGAACCTTCAATGCATTCACCACAGTATTCTGTCAAGCAAAGCCCTGGGCATAGTGGCAAAGCACTTGGATGTATAAGGGATAGACAGCAATGGAAGCGTTTAAGGGGAAAAAGAAATGACAGTTGCCTCCTGGTATCCCTGAGGGGTTGCTCCCAGGACCCCTGAACCAAAACGCTGAAGTCCCTCATATAAAATGGTGTAGTATTTGCATATAACCTACACAGATCCTCCTGTGTACTTTAATCTCTAGATTACTCATAATACTGTACCTAATACAATGTAAATACCACATAAATACAGTCAGATGCCAAATAATGCATTTCAGTCAACAACAGACCATCTATACAACAGTGGTCCTGTAAGATTATAACACTGTATTTTTACTGTACCTTTTCCGTGTTTAGATAGATTTAGGCGCACAAATATTTCCCACTGTGTTACAATCGCCTACGGTATTCAGAACAGTAATGTGCTGTCCAGGTTTACAGCCCATGAGCACTAGGCTAGACCACACGGCCTGGGTGTGTAGCGGGCTGGACCATCCAGGTGTGTGTAAGTGCGCTCTGCAATGTTAGCACAAGGACGAAATCGCTCCGCTACGCGTTCTACGCGTTCTCGGAACTTATTCCTGTCCTGGAGCGATGTGTGACTGTGGTTGTTATACTGTATTCTCAGGGAATACTGAAAAGGAAAAAAGTCTGTACATGTTCAGTGCAGACCCAGCCATCCATTTTTTCCAAATAGTTTTGATGCACAGTTGAGTGAGTCCACAGATCTGGGACCGTGGGGTAGGGAGGGCCCAGTGTACCGAGTGCCTGTGGCCTGTGATCGAGAGAAAGGGAGGCCACTCAGGCATGACGGGCGGCCCTGGGGGATTAGAGGACATGCTCAGGCCCGATGGATCCAAACGCCCATTCCACTGGCCCCATGTTGCACGATGCCGGGATTAAGCAGGTGCACGGGTGGAAACTGGTCTACACTGAACCCTGAGAAAAAGAAAAGATGCTGGTGGGTCCAGGAAACAGCGAGTGGGAAAGACCCTCGCCCAGCTCAGATTCCCAAACTGGGCCTTCCAGTGGCATTGAACTACTGTCGTTCAAGTGGTCACACATTCCCATTCTTCTGGGAGAGTCCAGTGTCATGCAAATGCGTTTTTCGGAAAAGACAATTCACCTTTTCAGCCAACAACCAATTAGGGACACACACTCTGTGCCAGGCAGTGAACAGGACACAGGGCAGGACAGACGGCCCTGCCGGCACCTGCCACAGAGGCGAGTACAGCAAATCACAACTCGACGCCAGCCCTTGTAAGGTTCTCCTCCCATAAGCACATTCAGAAATCGTTAAAAAGGGGAAAAGAAACCTTTTTTTTATTATAGGGATTCTGATATAAGTTTGAAAAATAAAGTCATGGCTCACCAACGGGTTTCCGGAAAACCCCACGCGGAGACGTCATGGGTATATAAGGCCACACCGCACCCAGTGAAGGGGACAGACTGCATGTCCTTGGATTTGTGCTCTTTAAACGTCTGTCCCGCGGTGGAGATGGCACTCACACACACTGCTGGCAGCTGTGCGAACTGATGCAACCTCCGTGCGCGGTGGGTGGGCGTGTCCCCCGGCCACAGCCTTCCCACCCCTGCCTCACATCTCACCTTCTGGGAATCTACCTGAGGGGACCATCCACATGATGGACACAGCTTTCTAGACAAAAGGAGTTTGCCATGCTGACATTTACAGAAGCAAAAAGTCCAACAACAGGGGAAAGGGTAACTAAATAATGGCACGGTCACTAATGAGACCTTCAGCAATCGGGGAATGAAACAGGCCCGGCCCAGGAAGAGCCGCCTGCGTGGGCAGGGGCACATTCGTTGCAGCGCCGCTCACAGTGCCGGGCAGGGGGAGCAACGTGCCAGCAGCTGCAGAGTGGCAAACAGATTGACGGCCCGTCCACTCAGCAGATTACGTAGCCACGAAAATTTATATTTACGATGGCAGCACTGAACACGGATAAATGCTTGCAGTGTGCTGTTAAATAAAAATGCAGGTGCAGACGTGTGTTCCACAGTTCCAGCTGGGCAACGCACGGCACCAGGAGGTGCTCTGCGTGATGCGCCACTTTCCGTTCCCAGGCACTCTGTAATGCGGTTCTACTTCTTCCATAAAAGTATATATTTAAATATAAACGATTCTACCAAACCACTTCCCGTTTCTGAGTTCCTAATATCAGCGTGCGGAGACGTGCACCGTGCTCGCCTTGCCTTGCTGGGAAAAGCTCGGGCCTTGGCGTCCCAGACCTGAGTTTGAACCTCAGCCTTGTCAAGTTACTTTTTCTCTGAGTTATTTCTATATTTTATGTCTATATGTTTCCTGTAAATGGAAAATGGAAAAAATAATACTAACCTCATAGGGTGGCCGTGAGAATTCAGTAAGACCGTGTAAACGACCACTCATCCAAGGATCCGGGACATGCAAATAAAATGAGCCCGGAGGACTGATAGTGGCGCAACCTGAATGCTGCACCAAGATCACCAGGAGGCAGCCCACGGGCCAAACATCGCTCGCAGATACATTTTCTTTGGCTCACAGATAAATATTTTACAGGCTGAGTACCCCTTATCTGAAATGCTTAGGGACCAGAAGTGTTTCAGATTTTGGATATTTTTGGATTTTGGAATATTTGCATAAACATACTGAGATGTCTTAGGGATGGGACCCAAGTCTAAACACAAAACTCATTTAGGTTTCATATACGCCTTATGCACACAGCATGAAGGTTATTTTATACAATGTCTAACAATTTTGTGCTCGAAACGAAGTTTTGACTGCATTTTTATTGTGATGTGTCACGTGAGGTCAGGTGTGGAATCTCCTACTCATGGTGTCCTGTCAGCGCTCGAAAGGTTTTGGATTTGGAAGCATTTTGAATTTCAAGTTTTGGATTAAGAATACTTAACCTGTATTTGGACCACAGTACCACAGACATTTGCTCCAACATTTAAAATCCTTAGATTTTACATAAAGTCTGGTGTTAGGGATTGAATTGTGTCCCCAAAAAAGATATGTTGAAATCCTAGCGCTGGTACCTCAGAATGTGACCTTATTTGGAAACAGGCTCATTGTAGACATTGTTAGTTAAATTATCATGAGGTCACACTGGAGTAGGGTGGATTCTAATCCCACTAGTGGTGTCCTTGTAAGAAGACAGCCATGTGAAGGCATGAAGACACACAGGAAGAAAGAATGTCACGCAGTGGTGAAGCCAGAGACTGGAGTGATGCAGCTCGCAGGCCAAGGACACCAAAGATTACTGGGAAACCACTAGAAGCTACGAGGAGGCAAGGAAGGATTCCCCACCAGTTTTTGAGGGAAGGAGCATGGCCCTACTGACACCTTGATTTCAGACTTCTGGCATCTAGAACTGTAAGACAATAAATTTCCATTGTTCGAAGCCACCCATTGTGTGGTACTTTGTTAAGGCAGCCCTAAGACACTAATACACAGGATCAACACCTCTTTTTAAAGACTGAAATCTCTAACACCACCTGACCTACCTCCTTATAGCAGCCCAGATTCAGGGCCCAGTTTGACACAGTCCCCACCACTCCCTACTGTCACCCTGACACCCAGGCTGTATGTCCTTCCCCATTTGCCATCAATTTGCACAGGTGTTTTCCATATAGACAAGAACTATTTCCCTATAAACACATCTCTAGCAAAAAATAAACTGGGCGGGACACTTGGGTCAATAAAAAGGTGAGGAGGCCCATGTCTTCGTGGAAGTGAAAAATAGGTTTACAGGTTTAAATGCAAACTGTCTTTTTTGTACCTGCTCTGATTTGCTCTTTTACATTCCAGCTTGGTCCCTGTGGGCATTTGCGTTTTACAAGCCCTGCTCTACGTCCTCCCTACCAGGGCTTTCAGACACTATTACTAAGAAATGGGCGAAACTATGTTTTCCAAAAAGAGTGCAGTTCTGCATGATTAAAAAAAGAAACCACGATGCTCCTGGATTTTTTCAGAACAGGATGTTAGATGATATAAACCAAGCCTGAGTGTCCTTTAAATCCTTCAAAAACTCTAAGTATTTATGTTTTTAATTTGGGGTGACTATACCCTGAGGCCTAAATACAGAATTCATCGGTAAGTTTTGCATGAACTAATTACAATAAACAGATCACATTACTGCCATAATTTATGTTGCTTTGAGAGATGGTGGTGACAGGTTTCTCATCATCAAACACGAGGAGCCATGTGTGTCTCTGCTTGCAGGGCCCCTCTGCGAGGCTCCCCGGGGACCGCCCTGCCCCGCAGATCTGGGACACAGCGGCAAAGCGGGGCAGCTGCCCCAGCACAGGCTCACCTTGGGCGGCTTCAGACTTTTCCCTCGATACCTTTTGGAGCAGCGCAACAGCCGTTCTTTCTCCTGGAAGGAAACACAATTGTTGGCATTTCCAGCCTGCTGCATGTCACACCACCCAGCACAACTGGCTCTCAAAGGGAGCAGCTTACGACACCGTTGCGCCTGCTCGTCTATCCCAGGCAAGGGCTGGCCCAGGCTCCAAGCACTTAAGTGGTGGCTGCTTCTCAGCAACGAGAGCTACAGAGCCACACCATCTGCTCAGGCCTAAGGGCCTTCCGGAAAAAGTGCTAAGAACTGCCAGTCCTGTAAAACTCAAGCCTACCTTCTTTTGGGGCTGGAAGCTGTAAAAAGCACTAAGCAGGGCTGAGTGAACATCTGCTCTGCTGGCCTTGGCCGGCTCTTCCTGTGACAGCCTCAGAGTATGAGAACACCTGCAGCTTTGGATGCAGACGGAGCTGGGGCCAAAGCCGCTGGGCCTCCTGCTAGCCAGGTCATTCCTCTATTTTTCTGATGATTGGTTTGTTCCTTTGCTACATGGGGCCAGAACCTGCCCAGCAGCATTGCCCCAAGAAAGAAACAAGAGACTATGGGTGCCTGGTAGCCACTGTCAGCAGAAAGAGCACTGCAGCGCAGGGGCAAAAGCAGCAGCATTTTGCTCCATAAACCTGGGGAATTTTCCTCTTTCTAATCATGCTTCCTTTTCACTTCGGCACAGACGTATGGTCTGCCCTTCCTGATCTTCACTGACGCTGTTATCTTTATTTTCCCTATCCTTGACTTGGTTTATGATTCCTCTTTTCACTTTATTGTCATTTTATTGAATACGTTTTTTCATCCCAAGCTGCACTGCATCTTTTGTGTAATGAAGCAAAGATGGATGGACGCATGCATGGATGGGTGGACAGAAGGGTGGAAGAATGAATGGATAGGAAGGTGGAAGGAAGGGAGGGAGGGGGATTTACAGAGGAGAGAGGGACAGAGGCAGGCAGAGTGAACGTGACAATTACCATCAAAGCCTTTTCTAGAATTTTGACCCTGGCTTTTCTACTCTTCAAAGACCCGTGCATGGAACCATCACGCACCGCGTTGGGCAAATAGAAGACCCAACTAAAGCTCACTGCGGTGTTCCCAGACTGGCGCCTAAGCTCCTTTCACAGAGAGCTGCAGAATTCTCCAGATGTGACTACCCACCTACTTCAGGCATGCTCACCCCCACCTTAACAGGTGCACACCCCACATACATGTCCAGGAAACACACACAGCCTTAGCAAGCCCTTCAAGTTCTAGTCTGACTACAAGGTTCAGGGTTGCAGGCTCGAGTTCACAGTCTGCGACTGCTGAGCTGGAGAAGAATCAAAGCCTTCTCAGGGAAAGGTCATGCCCACTCCATCAGGGCCAGCAGACTCATTCTGAAGACTGAAGCTGCTGCTTAACCATCGCAAACCATGGAGAAGATCTGAGAAAAAGAGTAGCTACGGAAACCGTCCCAGGTACCAGTAATCTCATCTAAGGGAAGTCAAGGCTGCCTTATGGCAGAATGAAGTAGGAACGTGTACGTCACGGTGACCCAGCGAGTCCCAAAGTCAGCACTGCCTGATCCTGGCCTAGTTCAGCAGTACTGCCCTGAGCCCTGACATCTGTTCCTGACACCCGTGTGACATCCTGCTGAGCTGAGTCACGCCAGCTGAGCCAGACGTACCAGCGCGAGGTCGTCGATGACGTGCTGCTGCTCCAGCACCTGCAGCCTCAGGAACTCGATCTCCTGCTCATCCCTCGTCAGACTGAGGTCGTTCAAGGAGGTGTGCCGCTTCAGAGACGCCTGCGCTGACAGCTTCTCCTTCTGTAACCAGAGGGAGAGAGAGCACCGCAGCGTGACCCTCCACAACACTTATGAGGGACGGCAGTGGACCGGGCGCTTGGGTGTGGGATGGAAGGGTGATGGGAGGAGGGAGGGGATGATGGCCGCCAGCCCCAGCTGGAGGAGTGGTCAGGGCTGACTGTGCACACTGCTGAGGGGAAGGGTGCGCAGGGCCTGGGGGCAGAAGATGATGCTGAAATGAGCCTTGAAAGCTGGGAGGAGAGGAGAGGGCTCCATGGAACAGCGATTACACATGTGCACACCTGCACCTGCTATGGCACAGAGCAGGGCATGCATGCTCAGCCCCTCGGTCTTCTCAGCTGCAAAGCTGGGGTTATTAATACTACTCTGAACAATGACCCTGGAGCATTCTAGAGACCATCAACTACAAGACACCCACCCTGACCACAAAGACCAATCATCCTCACTGGAGATTAAAAAACCCTTATGCAAAGCATGCACAGCAATAAATGTCATCGCTTTGACATACTGAGTATCCACTGTGAGCTCTGCTTTCTCTGAGGACTTCACGTGCCACCATTGCACCCTGTAGATAGTCGTGCAATGTTCATACTTTCGTTCCCACTTCATAGATGAAGAAACAGAACGAGAGCTGTGTTTAAGGACACAGCTGCCTCCCTCTAGGCTCAGATGCCCACAGCACAGAACATTCTGGAGCAGTGGAGAGGAGAGAGAGGGGTCTGTGGACCTGCTCTGCCCCTGAGGCTTCCTGGGGGGCGGTGGCAGGCGGGCCTTGGAGCGCATGGACTGGCAGGGTCAGGGCTGGCGACCGCAGGCAGAGGCAGAGTGCCAGGGCCGGCCCCGGGGTCGACGGCTCACCATTTCCACGTTTTCCCTGGTGAGGTTCTTGATCTTCTCCTCCATCCTCTGGATGCTCTGCAGCAAATCCTCATTCTTCTTGTTCATTCGCTTGTTCTTCTCCACCAGGGGCTTCAGCTGGACCTCAGTCTCACGTGAGCGTTTCAGCTGTGATTGTAAAAGGACATAGAGGGTCAGACAACTTGAAGACCCAAAGGATGGCCAAGGCAAACCATGGAGTTGAGCAGAGATTCAACCCCAGCCTCCTCGGGACCAGAGGCCCCTGTGAAGACCACAAACACCAAAAGAGCACATGCGCCAGCTGCCAAGCACAGCATCTCACCCGAGCCTTGTGGGGCCCGAGTGAGGTGCCCAAGGAGGAGGGTGCAGCCCGAAGGGGAGGCCACAGATCAGGCTCAGGTAGCCCTGTTGGCAGGCGGCCTGCGCTGCCTACTGTCCCACTCTCCTTTCCCTCAGGGACTCACCCCGGAGGTCACAGATCACACATAGAAAGACCAGTCCAGCTACCTAGCTCCTCCCGGCTCCCACTCCCCCACCTACCAACTCAGCAGGCAGTTCCACGCCCTGACAGCATATAAGCCCTGGGCCCCGACACGGTGCCAGGCTCAGTGCTGGGAGCACAGAGAGCACTACGGCGTCCAACCAGCCCTGAAAGGACATGCCCAGTCTTCCGTGATCAGCCACGTGTCCTTTCCGTACAATCGGCATCTGGGGACCCCTCTCGCACCAGGCCCTGTGCCGGGCACTGGGTCAAGGGATGACATGACAGGGATGCCCATCCAAACAGATGGGGAAGAGGACCGGGAGAGGCCATGGAGGTAACACCACGGGAGAAGGGAACCACATGCCCACATGTTCACAGATTCCACACCGTCCAGCGGGACCACCGACTAGGGTGATGGGGAGAGAAGGGAGGGCGTGGGCTAGCCTGATCTGGTGGGGTAGGCGGGAGAGCTGGGTCATTCAGTCCATCCCCAGCCCTGGGGACCTTGAAGCAGAAGAATTCTGTGGGTAGATCTGCCTTCTAGAACAATCTATTGCCTGGACTGCTGTGTGGAGGCCAGACCAACAAGACGGAGACTGGTGAGAAACCACAGTGGTGGGCGACAGGGAGGAGGAACCCGGGGACCTGCACAATTAGAGGCGCCCATGCCTTTTCCTTCAGAGGACAGTGTCCTTGGAGACACATTCACTTTCTAGCTGCACGACCAGGGGCAAGTTCTTAGCCTCAGTTTCCTCATCTAGAAAATGAGAATAATGACAGCTCCTGCCTCCTAGACTTGTGGTGAGACTTAAATGCATAGTGGGAGTCTTCACAGGGTTATTTTAATGGACGAGAATTAGAAACAACGTAAGTATCCATCAGTATTACAGCCACCACAAGAACCACCACCACGTGCCAGCAAGTGCTGCCACGAGCCCGAAATGCATTAACCCTTCCCCCGCATTCTCTCTCATTTCACTCTCACCACGACCCCAGGAGGGGAACCATCCCCAAACCCCATTTCACAGACAAAGAACCAAACCCAAAGAGATGATGAGGCAATGTGCTCAAAGTCACAAAGAAAGTGCTAGAACCAAGAATCGAACACAAGAGACTAACTCCGGAGTCTCCAGACTGTAAAAGTCAAGGTAAAATATTCTGATGGTATCTGCTGAAATATAAAATGTACCATGTGACTCCAACATTCTACTAGAAATCTACCACACAGAAATAAAAGTTCAAGTTAGTAAAGACAGGAATGTGTCTTCCATGTCTCACTGCTGTAACAGCAAAGAAACCTGAACAAGCCCAAATATCCCCCATGAGCGGAAGGGCTGAACAGACCGTGGGACAGCCACGCTGCGGGGCGACGCGGCCTTTGAGGAGACAAAGGCGGATCTCCGCACGTCACTTCAGTGGGGAGTGCTGTAACTCAATTAGGCGAAAAAAGCACATTGTAGAACAACGCAAAGGGGAATAAAACTCATTTTATAACCATGAGATAAAACAAAAAGTCTCCTGGTGGATGTCAATACGTTTTATAAGCATTGAAAACATGTAAGAACCACCCAAACTAACAGTAGTTATCTCTTGACTTTAAGACTAAGGCCAGGTGCAATGGCTCAAGTCTTGCACTCTCAGCACTTTGGGAGGCTGAGGCAGGAGGGTTACCTGAGGCCAAGTGTTCAAGACTGGCCCGGGCAACATAGTAAGACTCTGTCTCTACAAAAAAAATTTTTAAAAAATAAGCTGGGCACAGTGGCACAATATAGTCCCAGCTACTCGGGAGGCTGAGGCAGGAGGATCACTCGAGCCCAGTAGTTCGAGGCTGCAGTGAGCTATGATAGCACCACTGCACTCCAGCCTGGGTGACAGAGTGAGACCCTGTCTCTAAAAAAAAAAAAGATTGAAGCACTGGCAAACTTACCAATTTCTATTTTAGCTACTTCAGTGTAGTCTGAACTGTTCCCAGTAGTCTGTGTTTTCCCTAATCCTCTCAGCAAGCTATTTTGCAGCTCATGAGTGCTTTTTTAGCTTATGAGTATTTAAATAAAAAGTGGAGACATAATATTACATGTACAGGCTGATAAAGTCATATAAAATATGCCTTTAAAAATACTGGAAGGAAATGAACTTATTTTGATCCTGTCAAAATTATGAAGAGGTGATAATTATTTACATTTTTTAGTACCCATTTTTTCAAGTATTCTGTAGATATACTTCCCTTAATACAATAAGGATTAGAATAAACATAAAAATTATGAGGTATTTCTCAAGAAGTTTATGTATCAACTACCACTACATAAAAATTACATAGCTATTTATCTACAAAATTTAAACATATTCATGAAATTGCTATTTTTATTGGAGATTTCTTTTTTAACCAGAAATCCATGTTCATTATTTTTAAAATTAGATGTGTATCAAATTTTATGCAAAAGAAAGTAAATAGATAAGCAAAAATGAAAATTACCCATAATCATGCCACCTAGAAGAACAATTCCCAACATCCAGGATGATGACAATGTATTTTTGTTCTATAACTGCTTTTATCATTTAATTTACTGTGAACAAATGTCAATTTGTTCCATGTCAATTAAATATGGTCTACATCATCAATCTTAAAGACTGCATAAAATTCATTGTATAAATATTCCACAATTACTCTGACCAATACTTTAGTATTCAACAATTGGGTTTTTGGCTGCTATTATAAACAACATTGCAATGAACATCCTTTCCACACTCCTCAGTGAAATTCTAAAATTGTTTGCTAAGCATAAAGTCTTGCAGAAACAAAGGGCAGTAACATATTTCTTCAAAAAGCATGTGCTAGATTTTCAATCAAAAAGAAATAAGAAAGCAAGCACAGACAACCAGAGGCCTCTGCAATAACTTTCTGTTTAAGGCATGCTTTGTGGCCCCAGGGCCCTGCCTTGCATCTGCAAGGCACCATCTGTCTGGAGGGCTGATTACCAGTTCATTCCTCTCATCTGCCAAGAGGGTATTTCTGTCTTCCAGCTTCCGTATCACCGAATTCAGTTCAGCAATTTTTAGTTGAAATCGCCTTACATCTCGCTCATCCATATGTTGATCCTAAAAAAAGGCAACATACAAATGTACTTTGAAGAAGCTGAAATGATTCAAAGCACTCCATAGAGCCTTCCAGAAAATCAGAAAAGTCACACGATGGCAAAACAGGTGAGCTCTTTATTAAGGGGACTGTATGCCACACAGCAAGGAGGGGAACACTCCAAGCTCCGCTGCACATTGGTGGGAAGACTTCATCTTAGAGGCACGGACACTTCAGACCCTTCAATGGCTCCCTGGGGACCTCGTGTTGAGCTCTGCCCACCCTGCATCTCTTACAAAGGCCCATCACATGCCATTCACGGTTCCCAGGACGTGCTAACACATTCCTCAAGAACAGGGACACTGGGTTGGTCTTGCTCAACACTGAAATGCTGGCACCTAATACAGTGTCCAGCACATACAATTCATAACAGACACTCAAATATCGAATGAATGAATGAATGAATGGATACCTTCTGCTTCAGCCTCCTCTGTGTCTTTATTAAGTACTACGAAATAAAACTAAAATCCTAAGCCCTCTGCTAGCTAAATGGAACCCCCTCAGCCAAGAAGACCCTGGAAGCACCTTAAAACTGAGTTCCCAGCCATGATGGGAGGAGAGAGATAAAGCACAATTAAATGCATATGATTTCCCTTCATAAATATTCATGACTCCTCCTATAGCTTGTTAAATGTGTACATTTGGCCACCCCACTCAGTACAAAATCCTGCTCCCTTTTGTCTCTTCTATGAAACATAGGTGCCTGGCTTCTGGCTGGGTCTCAGCTTCCCAACCTGTCGGAATGGACACCCAGCAGTTGCTACCCTTAATGAGAAATAAAGCTCTCCTTTTTCCAGAGTAGAAACCTCGCTAATATTTTTTTTTTTTTAGTTAACAAATGGCAACCACGAAGGGACCAGGGAGACCCCCAGTTTCCCCCAGCATGACCTCTTGCATGACCCCACTGATAGCTCAGTTGTCTCCCTGACCTCGCTGGGAGAAACTCAGGTAAGCTCCCCTGGATCCAAGATCTCCCACTTTTAAGACAAAGATCTCAGAGACTTTATTTCTCTCTACCCCTTCCCTTCATTCCTCCCAGTTCCAATTCCCTCCATTCCAGAGCCCTCTGTTTAGGGGGCTACTCCAGTTTCCCTGGTTCCCTCCATTCTGAGCCCCAAGGGAATGTTTTGTAGGTCCTGGTTTGGGGAGGACCTAGTTAGATTCAGCTGGTCCGTAGGGTTTATGAAGACACTCATGTTCCGGCACTTGGGGAGGACACACTCATAGAGGTAAGTACAATTACAAAAACTTTAATTCTAAGAAAACGGTCTCTGATCCACTGTCATCAGAGACACTAGTCACTAACATGCTTAAAAAAAAAATAAAAAATTCTTACACATGTTTGAAATCTAACCTAAAATGACTTAAAGTTTTGCCAGCCACAATAAAATCTTAGGAGACCTTTAGGTTACCTGCGTGTTCATTTAAAACAAAAAGGCTATCAAACCTCCCAGAATAATGAAGAAAATGCTATAACTGGTATTTTGAGTTTTCCAGATGGGATTGAGTCTCTCATAGCCTCCCTTAAAGAGAGTAATTTAAAATAAAAAGAGACTCAAAAAAAAATGGCACATGCAAAATATTTAGAGTCGACTCTTTCCTTTTTTCTTTCCTCTCTTTCCATCTCTGCTCCTAAACAATGGTTCTTTCTTCTCAACTAGTTTTAAAAAAAATTGCTCCAAATGTTGGCCTTTGTTTTTTTTTCTTCTGTCTAAAAATTTCTCTATGATATCTGCTCCTGGAATGGGACACAGTTGCCTCATTATCACAATTTGTTTCTTTTTCTCTCTCTCTTTTGTCTATCTCTAACAAACTCTAACCCAAATTTCTCCCAAACTATCAGTTTGGCTTTTAATATGTAAAACTTTTGGCTTCAAATTAGACTAAAGAGATTAAAAATATTTGGCCCCAATGTATATTTCTTTAACATATTTTAAAATGACTGCTGCAAAACTGCCTTTTATGAAAAAAAAGAATTTAAGAGTTTCTACCTCTAAAAATCTGGAAAGTAACATCTGCCCTCTGTTCTATCTGAGAACTATGCCCGCAGGGCATCCTTTAT
The DNA here is from genome assembly GCF_000956105.1 of Propithecus coquereli. Classification (NCBI taxonomy): domain Eukaryota; kingdom Metazoa; phylum Chordata; class Mammalia; order Primates; family Indriidae; genus Propithecus; species Propithecus coquereli. Next base: position 1,722,056 of record NW_012154007.1, read on the forward strand.
GTAACAAGACCACCTTTGCTAACCAGTCAAGACTTTCTCTCTCTCTCTCTCTCTCTCTCTCTCTCTCTCTCTCTCTCTCTCTCCTCCAAAATCTGTTTTTCTGCTTTCAAGCCTTAAGGGACATTTAATTTCCTATCTCCTTCCACCTATGAGTGGCACATGAGACTTTTTGTATATAAAGGACTCAGACATATTAAATCACATGTATAGTTTTACTTGCTCCATTCTCAATGACAAACTTGTATTTTTAGTTTTGAGCCTCTAGATTCTGGTGTCCTTTTGTTTTTAAGGTTTTTATTATTTGTCCAAAGTTTGGACTAAATCCTGGTTAATTCTTGACTATGAAAGAAAAATAATTTTCTTTATGACGTTTTTATTTGACTCCCTAATGGAATAGGTTCCTTTTTCCAATTTGATACCCAAATTCTTCTTCTTTAATTGTCAAATTATCAATGTTATTTATCTTTCATTTCACTTCTGAGAAAACCAGAGTCATGGTACCTGAAAACTAGACATGATTCAATGAAGCCTACAGATCTTCCCCATCTGAACCCCCCGGGCCTGGTTGCCGGCGCCCTGCCACTGCACAGACAGACCGTCCTCCCCCAGGCAGGGACTCTCGAGGAAGAGGGAGGTCCATGAGACTGTAAGGGCCAATTTAAGGAAGAGAATGGTCTTAACAAAATACTTATGTTTATATAACTAATAAGTCTGTACCAAAACCAAGACTAAAATAACTTGGTACTTATACAGATAAGTTACTTTTATAACCATATAAGTAACCATGTAAGTTACTTTTATAGCCAAAACGGGGGACTGTGAACTAAAAATAAAATCCTAAGCCCTCTGCTAATTGAACGGACCCCTCTCAGCCAAGGAGACCCCAGAAATATCCTAAAACTGAGTGCTCAGCCATGATGGGAAGGGAGAGAGAAACACAATTACGTGCACATGATTTCCCTTCATGAATATTCATGGCTCCTCCTATAGCTTGTTGAATATGTACATTTGACCACCCCTCTCAGTATAGAATCCTTTTCCCTTTTGTCTCTTCTTTGAAGCATGTGTGTCTGGCTTCTGGCCCGGGCTAGCAGGTTGCTACCCTTGATGAGAAATAAAGCTCTCCGTTTTCCAAAGTATAAACTTCATTAATATCTTTTTAGTTAACAGTACCAAGCTACTGCCCTTGCACTCGCCTTGGCCCTACTCATCTTGCGGGACTCTGACTTCGAATCCCTTCCTTTGCTGAGAGGAGCCCTGTCTGCGCTGCCCCGGGCACCCTGCTCTCATGTCTCCATTTCTGCCTTCTCAGAAGCTCAAGGGCACAGGAGGCAGAGGCAGCGAGTTCTGCACCCTGGCGTTCTCAGTGCCAAGCACTGGCCTGGCACATAGTGACAGTTAGGAAACGGGGAAAGGACAAGGGACAGGGGAGAGGAGGGATGGACAGTGGACAGATGGGTGGAAGAGTGGATGCCGGGCAGGCCAGAGGCTGGAGGAGGGAGGAGAGACGGGAGGCTGTGTGTGCCCCTGCCCTCACCTGTGCGCCCATGAGCTCCGCCATGTCCCCGATCCCGGGCGGCAGCTCCCGCTTAGGGCTGCTGTGGTGCCGCTCGGCCTCCTTGACCTGAACCAGCTGCTCGTCCAAAGCCTCTTTCTGCAGAAGCAGCTTCTGGGTCTGCCCGGCCTGCACGCCAAGTTCCTTCTCCAAGGCCAGAATCACACGGTCTTTCCCTTTGATCTCATCCATCTGAAAAAGAGAAGAAGCCGCCACCAATCACAGGGGCTCGTGGGAAATTCCTCCCCTGCTCCGGGCCTTGGGCCCAGGGAGAGGTCAAAGCAGCTCCCTCGCCCTGGTCAGCTGATAAGGGCAAAGCTGGGATGCAGAGTAACTGCAGCCCGAGACCCAGGCCCTGCTCCCGGGATAGAGTTTGGACGCCTGGCCCCTCCGACTCTGGTGTTGAAATCTGACCTCGGTGTTGGAGGTGAGAGGAGGTGCTTGGGTCACGGGGGATCCCTCATGAATGGCTGGGCGCCCTCCCCAAGGGGTGAGTTCTCTGTTAGTTACTGAGAGATCTGACTGTTACAAAGAGCCTGGCACCTGCTGCCCTCGCTCTTGCTCCTTCTCTCAGCGTGCGATGCCACTTTGATTAGAAGTTCCCTGAGGCCTCACCAGGAGCAGATGCCAGCACCATGCTGCTTCTACATGTGAGCAAAATAAACCTCTTTTCCTTACAAACTACCCAGCTTCGGGCATTCCTTTATGGTAACACCAAATGGACTGAGACATCCCCCCAGACAGAGGAGATAGCCACGGGTTCAAGCATGCATATATTCACCCAACACTTACGCTGACATTTATCTATGCTCATGTTTCTCTCACCTTAATGAAATAAAATAAAATCCTGACCCTCCACCTGCCCTGGCCTCCCCACCTGTTCCCTCCCAGCTCAGTGTCCTCGCAGAGTCAGCTTTTCTCCCCCAAGCCCTGTCTCCCCTAGGCCACCCACCCTCTCCTGTCTGGTCACAGCCCCACCCCACCATCCAGACAGCTCCTGCAAGGCTGCCCGTGCTCCTGGCCACACACCCACGGGGCAGCTTTCTGTCCCCACCCTCAGCTCCTCTCCGGCACCTGATACTGCCCTTCCCCTCTGTAACCTTCCCGGCTACCTCTCCCTGTCTTTGGTGACGTCTCAGTTTCTATCTTCTTTACGGACTGCCATTAAAGCCTGGAGTTTCCAAGGTTTGGGTCTCTTTTCACTCTGCATCCTTTCCCTGGGCAGCCACATCTCCCCCATGGCATTACCCCCATGATATGCAACTGAATTCCAAATGTACGCCCCCAGGCCTGGCTTCTCTCTGGGCTCCAAAGTCACAGAACCAATGGGTTGCTTGGTACCTCTCGTTGATCTCCAAGGGAACTCAGACTCTCCACATACAAACTTGAACTTAATCCCCAGCTCAACCCCAGCCCAGTCTTGTCTAGCCTTCCCCAGGAATGTCAGAGAAGGGATGCAGCCTGAACACAATGGGCCAAGTGACATCGAGAAAGCCACACCAAGAAAAGTGTACAGAGGAAGCTTTGGCCCCAGGTCATCCACTTGGACTTTTTCTGGACGCCCCAGTAAGGGAGGGGTTGAATGGTATCCCCCAAGTCCATCACCTTCCTGGAACTTCAGAATGTGACTCTGTCTGGAGCTAGGGTCATTGCAGATGCAATTAATTAAGATAAAGTCATACTGGAATAGGCTGGGCCCTTATGACTGGTGTCCCTCTAAGAGGAGAAGCGACACACAGGCAGGGGAAAGGTTGCATAAAGACGGAGGCAGAGATTGGAGTGACGCAGCCACGAGCCAGGAACATCAAGGTTTGCTGGCAACCCCAGAAGCCGGAAGGAGCAAGGAAAGATCCTCCTCTAGAGCCTCGGGAGGAAGTGTGGCCATACGCACTCCTTGATATAGAGCTTCTGGCCTTCGGAACTGTAGAAGAATAAATTTCTGTCATTTTAAGCCATAAAATTAGTGGTCACTTGTTAAGGCAGCCATAGGAAACTAAGACAAACGCTCTTCTCAGTCAGTACGCTAACAGAGTGTGTTACATTTAAGTTGATTAACGTCTGTAACTCTTAATCCTAAATCCTGTTGCTCGAATTCAGACACAGATGGCCGCAGCAGAAAAGGGTGGTTAAGAACCTGTTCTGGCAGCAGACAGGAGTGAGGGAATCCCCACCCTCGCTTGCTGTGTGACCTTGGGCAGGTTGGGCCACCTCCCTGACACTTGGAAGACTTTAGAACCAACCCTGTCCAATTGTAAGGGAGCGTCGACCAACCACGGGAAGGGTCTGGCACAGTGCCCGGCGTACTGAGAGCACGCCAGCACGTTCGCTGCCACCTTCGGTCCCTTTAGCTCCTCATTAACACGAGGCTGTCTTATTTTAAAAGCAGACCACTAAAAACTGATTCTAAAAAATCAGCGAGATTAGAAAAGGAGGGAATTGTTACCCCCAAATTCCAGACTGGGAAGTCTTCCTGCCAAGTGCTTCGGTGTCACAGTTCTGATGTGGAATTTCTGTCCCTTGCAATCAAAAGAGCTCTAGTTGACACAGTTCAGAAAGAACAACAAACTTGACACAGCTACCACTTCCCACTTACATGCGAGCCGTGAGCCAGGTACTAGTTTGTATTAATACTTAAGAGCTCTCTGAGGCACCTTCTTTGGAAGACAAAAGGATGCTCTCCACCTGCCGCCCAGGACACTCCGGACCCCAGCAGGTGCCAGTGCAGTTTCTCTGCAAGCAGCCGCGGGATGGGCCCACGGTGCCCCCTGGTGGCGACCCACCGCCACCCACCTGCTCTGGCCAAGCCCCAAGTGTCCAAAGTAGTGCAAACTCCAGAAGGTAGGAGCACCGCCTCGCTGTCGGGAAGAATCCTTAACGATGCTGAAAACACTGTTGCCAATGTAGATGCCACCCCAGAAGCAGTAAGAAAGTTTGTGGAAGGTGTTCATTAATTTAAACCCCTCAGGCGTGCTTCGTTCATTCAGCACGCACTGAGCCGAGCGCCACCAACAGGTGCTGGGAGACAGATCCGGTTCCCTGCCTGGGGGCTTCCATACTGGAGGGAGAGGTAGACAATAAATGCAATAAATAAGCAAATACTACAGAAGCTTCCAGAATGATTACTGCTAGGAGGGAAAAAAAGCACATTAAAGCAAGGGGAGCCAGCAGCAGCAGCTGGGGGTGTTGCAAGCTAACAGCCTGCTCAGCCAGGGCAGGGGGTTCCAGGCTGTCCCCCCCAGCAACCAGCTCTGCCTTCCACCAGTTCCCCAGAAAAAGCAGCACCATGGCAAGCACGGCATCTCCGGGATCCCACATTCCCAACCTAGAAGAGCACCGAGTCCCTGTTATCCTAGTAAAGGAGAGCAGAGGCTTACCCCCCAACCACCATGGAAAAGGTGCCTAGAGAATATTCTCGACGAGCAGCGATGGCATCCACAATGCAGAATACATTCTGGAGCCAACACCATCTAGACAGTTTTATTTCCCCAGAGTCCTGAGGTTCCAGAGGTTAAGAGACTGGCCAAGCTCACACAGCTAACGCCAGGCACTCTCAAGATGTGTTGACTTCAAGTCTGGCTCCCAGGTTGAGCCCTTAGCGATCCTCACTCCCAACCCCCCAGCACCCTGATGAGGTGGTGAATCACTGACACTGAGCTTCCGGAACTGCTCACCCGAGAGTGCAGGACATGCCTCAGTTCCCTCCCAGCACACACCTCCCCTGCTCCCACATTCGCAGTGTCAGCATGTGGCTTAGGAGAGGGATGAAACTGACCTGCTCCACGTTCCAGGGCAGTCACCGACTGGCTTATGCCACCTGCAGCCCCCTGTCCCTAAGAGTAACTGATTCGGGAATGGACACGTGACCCAATCAGAGCCAATGGCCTGAAGAGGGCCTCTAGGCCCTCCTGCTTTTCCTTAGGAGCTAGGAGACTCTGGGCCATTTGGTGTAAGGATGTGGGATCTGGTCTATGGCCAAACCACCCCAATCTCATCTGATCTCAGAAGCTAAGCTAAGCAGGGTCAGGTCTGGCTAGTACTTGGATGGGAGGATGCGGGGTCTGGCACTGTGGTGGCATCTCACCAGCATAGCGTGAGCACCCGCAGCCTGAGAACAACGCAGCATAAGGCAGGACAGAGTCTGAGAAACCCAGATCCTGGGTGACATCATTAGTGCCCCTGGAGCAGTACTGTAGCTAACCCTACGACTTCCAGTTACAAGAGCCAACAGACTCTCATGGTTTAAGCTGCTTTGAGGTGGAATTTTTGTCACTTGCAACCAAAAAAATCCTAATTGACACAGAGTTTTGGAAAAAACAACAAACTTGATGATGGCTATCACTTCTGTCTTACATGCTAGTGTGAGCTAGGTACGATTTGTACTTGAGAGACGCTCTCTCACTCAGTTTTCAAAAGACCCTCAAGGTAGACCCCGTTTATCCTGTGTTACACACAAACTTGAGGCGCAGTGAGGGCAAAGTGTCCATGCTCTAGTTAGCAGTAGAACAAAGACTCAAACTCAGGTAGGCCTCTCCAAGCCCTCACTGTCCCCTCTACCCCATAGAAACAGAGTCTGGTCACTTGTTGGCAGTCGGCTCCACCAGGACATGCATCTCAGTGAAAGCCATCACTTAGCCAGCGGCCAACAAGCCCACTGATGTGTGAACAATTTGGTGAGCCCCACTTCACCACAAAGTTTGGGGAATCAAAGACTGAAGCAGAGGCCATGACCCCAACATCCATTCTCACTCTCCTCCTTGGTACCCATAGTGGGGTACCCCCCAAAATTCATGTTGACCCAGAAAGTCAGAATGTGACCTTGGAAAGAAGGCCTCTGTAGACATAATAAAGATGTAAACTAGGATGATCAGGGTGGGCCCTAAATCCACTGACCAGTGTCCTTAAAAGAAGAGGGCAAGACACAGACATACTGGGAAGAAAGCCTCGTGCAGACGGAGACTGGAGTGATGCAGCCGAAAGCCACGGAAGGCCAAGGACTGCTGGCCACCACCAGAAGCTGGAAGAGTCCAGGAAGGACCCGCCCCTGGAGCCTTCGGAGGGAGCACCAAGCCACTGACACCTGGATTGTGGGCGTCCAGCCTCCAGAACTGTGAGAGAGTACGCTCCCCTTGCTGTAAGCCACCAGTCCATGGTAATCTGTTACGGGGGCCCTGGGAAAGTAGCAGAGCACCACCCAGGGATCTATTAGGCACTGCAGGGCACGCAGCACAAGAGCTACGTTTCCCAGCCCCTCTACAGCCACGTTCCGGCCAAAGAGCGGGGGGTGTATGGGACCTAAAAGAAAAGCACTCCCAGATGAAGACCCCATGCTCTTCTTCCCCGTCCGCCCCTACCAACCTGAGACAAAGATGTGGTGGCTGGAGCTCCATGGGGATGAGGGGCCACATCCCAGAGCCCCCTGAGGGGTGAGCTGGGAGAGGCCTGTGTCCCTCACAACTCTTTGCAGCCCCAAGAACTTGACTGCAACCTCCAGACTCCAGATGAGACAGAACTAAGACTTCCAACCCCCAACCCCTGGGTATTTGGGAGTCTCCATGGCATATAGCCAGACTTGGTCCTAACCGATGTAAGGAAGGAGCCCAGAAACCAGAGTGTCGCCACTCCATGTTGACCATAACCACCTTTTCTTCTTGCCTTTCTTAGGAGGCCCTAATGTGCGAGCACACGTCTGACAGCCTTCTTGCACTTCTAATCCAATCTGGCTGACAAGGAAATGAAACAGGCAGTCCCCCTCCACGCGTCTCCACAGGCAACAGATGTGCCTGAGGAGAGACGAGCGTCGGACGGGACTAGGAGAAACGGGCATTTGCGTTTTCACACCCACAGTAAGTCAAGACCGTGTGCTACCATCTCCAAGGCAGGCGATGAGGACTGCGCAGAATGGCAAAGCTAGGCAGGCCTCCGCCGCCACCCAGCAAGCTGCCCCGGACAGAGAGCTCCAAACACAGCCAAATTCTACTCAAAACAGTCGCCACATAAAGGGCGGCAGTCCCTTAAAGTCTGGGGCCATGAATCACAGACAACTCCCAATTACAGTGAATGATGTCCACCTGTAAGGGGACGCATGGCTGCCATGCCCCAAAAAGGATAGAAGTGTCCTCTCTCTAGAGTGGAAGAACACTGCCACTCTCACTTGAAACAGGGCACTTTCCTCAAAGGAGAAGGAGACGGGCTTCCTGGGACGGGAGCATGTATCCTGACCCTGGGCCCCTTCTGCCGCCACTCCACAGGTCCGGTCAACCTGTGCAGAGTCCCGCCCCTCATGGAGGCTCCGCCTTCCCTCCTCTCTGCTGCTTCGGCTGAGCCCTTCATCTCCTGAGCAGGGACTGACCACGTGGGAGGGATGTCACCTATGCTAGACTCTAGACTGGGAGCTCCCTGAGGATGACAAGGCCAGGGGACGCTGGCCCAGCAGGCATCCAGGGAACATGTGCTGAATGAATGATGCTCTCCATTCATGAGTTTTAAAAACAACCATTATGGTTTTATAAAAGCATAAAATAAAATCCAAAAATATCTGTGCTAGCCCAGGGTCTAGCTCATAGCAGGTGCTCACCAAATGGAGTGCACTAGAAAAAATACAGCCTCTCTTCTATAATTTTCTGGCAAAAAAAAAAAAAAAAAAGGAAACACTCTCCTCTGTCTCCCAGCTGCCACAAGTTAGATGTGAAAGGGCCACAGAGAGAGCAGAAACAAGCCACTGTTCCTCCTACCCAGCTGACAGGAGGCACCACGCTGAGAAAACAGCGCAACCCTGAAGGCTCCGCACACGGCCTTGGCAGTGAACCACCAAACGCACAAACTGAAAACAAACCTCTGCGCCCAGGACGTCCGCCTTCGCCCACTTGGGATCTTAAGGCCCAATATCGCCTGTGGCTTGATATCTCCTGCCTTCTCAAGCTGTTTCCCAACAGCGGCGCTCTTCTAAAGTTTTACCTTCATTATAAAAAGAATACACACTCATTATTAGAAAATGAAAAATACAAGCAAGAATAGAGAAGGAAACAAAGCACTCATGACCTCAACATCCAGAGACAACCTCTGCCAACCCGTCACCTGCTTCCCTTCATCCGGCTTCTCTGCAAGATGGAGTTGTGTGTGCACAGCTGTGCATCCTGTTTCCTCACTTTTCACGTTACAACATGTCCACTTTCCCAAGTCCCTATGGCTTGTCATAAATGCCATTGTCCTGACTTGGGAATGAGAAGCAGCAAATGTGAACGCAGACAGACCAGCAGCAGAACATACACAGTAAGATCCGACTGCTCATAAGATTTGGGGTGTGCTTCTGCATATTCCCTTCGGTGGCATTAGCACATTAAAGGGCAGGACGGCACACAAAGCTGTACTTCCACAGAGACATGGGTTCCCCCCATGCACCACAGTACACAGGCTCTGGGGTTGCACAGTGCAAAATAGACCCAGTCCCTGGCCTCATGGAACTTGCATCCCAGAAGGGGGGACACACAAGCAACAAATTAAGAGACAGACAGGCCAGGCACAGTGGCTCACGCCTGTAATCCTAGCACTTTGGGAGGCCGAGGCAAGTGGATCATTTCAGCTCAGGAGTTCGAGACCAGCCTGAGCAAGAGCAAGACCCCATCTCTACTAAAAATAGAAACAAATTAGCTGGACAACTAAAAATATATGGAAAAAAATTAGCTGGGCATGGTGGCGCATGCCTGTAGTCCCAGCTACCCGGGAGGCTGAGGCAGGAGGATCGCTTGAGCCCAGGAGTTTGAGGTTGCTGTGAGCTAGGCTGATGCCACGGCACTCTAGCCTGGGCAACAGAGTGAGACTCTGTCTCAGAAAAAAAAAAAGAAGAAGAGACAGACAGATAAAAATATCAGATGAGGAGGATTGCTATGGCAAGGATGGGAAAGGGTGGCATGGGATAGTGACTCGGGCTGGTCTACATGGTGCTCAGGCCAAGCCTCCCCGCAAAGAGGACATATGAGTCGGGTCAGCTGTGCAAAGATGGGGCGGGGCTGGGGTCAGAGCGCTCCTGGCCAATGACATGGAAGTACCTGTGCAAAGACCCTGAGGCAGAGAGTGACCTACAGAAGGACCTCATTGTCTTACCCTTTGACACCTGAATTATCTCTGACATTTTTGTGTTAATCTTGGCTAATTTGATAGGCAATGGTAGTATCTTGCTGTTTTAATTTCATGACTGGTGAGGCTGCATTTATTTTTATGTTTAATAAGCATTGCTTTTCTTCTTTGTGAACGGTGCATTCCCATTGTTTAATTATGAATTGAGGTGTTTTCTTGTAAATTTGGTAAACTGTACATTGAGGATATTAACCCTCTGCCACATTGTTTTAGGAATGTTTCCGTTTATATCTGCACTCCTTATTGTTCCAGTTCCCTGCATGGCATCTGTGCATCAAATACTCTGTTGAGGAAACTGGGCGTAGGGGAATATTTGCCTTTATCATTACAACAGAAATTCATCTTCAGATCCCACTGGATGTTGCTTTTAATCCATCATTTGCAATTGAGTTTTTAAAGAGGATCAATGGCCTGAGACAAAGTATAAAATTCCCACTCAACCTTTACCCTGTAAAATAGGAGTATGGGTTGAGTATCCCTTATCCAAAAGGCTGGATATCAGCAGTGTTTCAGGTTTTGGAATTTTTTTGGATTTTGGAATATTTGCATATACATACTGAGATATCTTGGGGATAGGACCCAAGTCTAAACATGAAATTCATTTGTTTCATATACACCTTATACATACAGCCTGAAGGTAATTTTACATTATATTTTTTTATAATTTTGTGCATAACAAAGTTTGCATATACTGAACCATCAGAAAATAAAGGTGTCACTATCTCAGCCACCATGTGGCCAATCTGTGGTTGGGTGGCATCGCCCTAATTCCTGAGTCTGAATGTATGTGCCTCCCGTAGCAATCATTTCTTACACCTAGTGACACATACCAGTAACACAGTGAAAAAACAACGTATGGGCATGCTGTGTGAGGGAATCTGGGTGTGCACGGATCTTTTTCCCTTGGAGACACTAAGTAGACTGTGTGTTGTATGCCTGGATTTTGACCGCAACCTGTCACATGAGGTCAGGTGTGGAATTTTCCACTTGTGCCATCATGTCGACAAGCAGAACGGTATAGATTTTGAAGCATTCAGATTTTGGATCTTTGGATTAAGAGGGCTCTATATATACTTCCACCCTCAGAAAACTCTGTAAGGACAGGGGCAAGCTTTACATATCACTGCCCCATTTTGCAACAATAAATGCAATGGGAAATGTTAATTTTCATCATTATTTGACAAATGGTGTTGAGTCAATCAAGTTGCCACAGGAAAAGCCAGACCAATGGTTGCTAGGCGAAACGGAGGGAAGCAATCCGATTGCCTTTGATCAAGATCACTCAATATCAAGATGTCAGCTTCTTGTTTTGCTTTGAATATTTTAGGGATTGTGAAAGCAGGTTCTCGTTTGAATGTTTTAGGGATTATGAAAACTCTCTCTGTGGAACCAGAAAGAATAATTAAAATGAAATTGTGCTTTATGGCTCACTTACATTGGTGGGACAGAAAAGCAAGTCTGTGACTGAATCAGAGATAGCTTGGGTGCGTAATGCAGAGTTCGGAGTTTGAGAACATGGTTCTAATAAGCACGAGTATCGCTTAACACGGTAACATGCAAATCAGGGCCTGCCTGTGTCTGTGCACACTTCATGCCTCCACCACCTAGGTCAAAATATGAAACATTCTTAACCCTTGGGAAGACTGGCCCCTCCCCCTCCTAATCAACCCCATCCCCAGAGGGGATGGCACCATAGATTAGTTTTACCAACTCCAGTGTCATATAAATGGAATCACATAGCATGCAGGTTTTGTGCTGATCTTCTTTGCTTTTGTTCTGACATTAGGTCTGTGAAATTCATCCATGTTCATGTGTGTGTCAGAAATTTATTCTTTCATATTATTACGTAATATTCCATTGATTGAACACAACTTTATCCATTCTGCTGTTAATGTTTATTGTTTGCACCACATATTTCCTATTCTTTTACTTTAGAGAAAGTGGGTCTTTATATTTAAAGTGCGACTTTTGTATCCAGTCAATTTCTGCTTTTTAACTGGTTTATTCCATTTACGTTCAATGTAGCTATTGCTATGATTTCTTCGATTCTGCCATTTGCCATCTCTTTTCTATTTGTCCCATCTGGTTTTTCTTTCTCTGATCCTTCTTTCCTACCTTCTCTTAGTATAAATAAACGCTTATTTTTAGTATCTCATTTTATTTCCTTTATTAATTAGCTTTTTAGCTGTGCCTCTCCGTGCTACTTTTTAGTCCTTAATTTGCCACAGTCTTCTTGAATTAACAGTGCCATGCATCGTGTCAGGTGAGATTTAAGGACTTTGCAGAGTTCAGTCCATTTCCCACCAACCACACACTCCTTTCCTTTGTAATGTTTTACACACTCACTTCTGCATGTTATAACCCCACAATATAATTATTGTTTTTGCTTCAAAGTCACTTGTGTTTTAAAGAAATTAAGAAAAGGACAGTCTCATACCTTTACTCCCATTTGCCCATTTCTGATGTTCTTCACGTCCTTCCCATAGAAGTAAGTTTCTATTTGGCATCATCTCCCTTCATCTTAGGAACTCCCTTTTAGCATGTTTGGTGGTGCAGGCTTCAGTGAGAAATCACCTTACCTTCCATTTACCTGAAAATGTCTTTCTTTCACCCTTATTTTTCAAAGAATGTTTTTGCTGGATATGGAATTCTGAGCTGACAGACTTTGTTTTATTTTACAGCACTTTCATGCATGAGACAATATGTGAGAGTTCCAGTTGCTCCACATCCTTGTCATTTCTTGGCACTGTTAGCGTTTTAAATGTAGCCATCCTGGTAGTCACACAGGGTTGTCTGTGAGCTTTTCTTCCTCTTAGAAATAGAGGTTATTTTTCAATGCAAATATAAGATCCACCATTAAGTTTTTATCAATGCTATTTAAATAGCCTGTATTTCCAATTTTTGTTATCTTGAACACCTCAAGGCATAATTTATGTATCATAAAATCATCCATTGTTAGTAAATTTGCCAAGTTGTGCTACGTCATTGTAATCTGTTTTAGAACATGTTCACCACCCCACTAAGATCCCTCATGTGCATTTACAGCTAATCCCTGTTCCCATCCCTAGTCCCAGTTAGCCACTAACCTACCTTCTGTCTCTACTTGACTATTCAGGACATTTCATATAAATGGAATCAGAGAATATGAGGGTCTTTTGTGTCTAGCTTCTATCATTCAGAATGTTTTTGAGGCTCATCCATGCTGTAGCGTGTATCAATATTTCATTCCTTCTTATTAATCAATAGCATTCTATTATATGGATATGCCACATTTTATCCATTCACCAACTGATGGATATTTGGGTTGTTTCCACTCACTGATTATGAACAACACTGCTAAGAACATTCATGTGCAAGTGTTTACACAGACACGTGTTTTCATTTCTCTTGGGTGGGTACCCAGGAGTGGAACTGCTGAGCCAGTAGGGAAATTTGAGTTTAACTCTTTAAGAAACTACCAAACCATTTATCAAAGTGGCTACACCATTTTACAATCCCACTGCTCCACATCCTATCCAAGACTTGCTATGGTCTTTTTATTATAGTCATTCCAGTGGATGTGAAATATCTACTTGTAATTTAAATTTGTGGTTTCCTGATGACCAATGAGGTTGAGCACCTTTTCATGTATTTTTCAGTCATTTACTTGTCCTCTTTTCGAAATACCCTTTCAAGGTTTTGCCAATTTTTTGGATTATTTTTATTGTTTTATAGTTTTTATAATCTGCACAACAGGTCTTTGTGGCATACATACTGAATATCTTGTCCCAGTCTGTAGTTTCCCTTATGTCTTTTATTGGTGCCCTTTGATAAATAAAAATTCTTTCATGTCCAATGTACAACCCTTTCTGAATAGTGTATTTATGCAAATAGCTTAAGAAATATTTAGCTGCTCCAAGACCATGAAAATAGTTGTGTTTTCTACTACTAGCTTTATTGTTTTACTTTTTACATTTAGAACTAAGGTCCACTTTGAATTAATCTTTGTGGATGGTATAAGGGTCAATATTCCTGTTTTAATTTTTCTTGCAGACATCCCACTGTTCCAACATTGTTTATTGAAAAATCATCCTCTCCCTAGTAAACCACAGTGGTATCTTTTTCTTAAATCAAGTGGCCACATATGCACAGGTCTGTGTCTGGACCCCTGTCCCGCTGACCTATCATCCTCAGCCTCACTGTCTCCATTACTGCTGCTGTGCAGTAACCCTTCTTACAGGTTGTATAAGATCTCTAATCTTTTTCTTCTTCAAGATTGTGATTCCACGTCCTTTTAATTTTTTTATCAAATTTAGAATCTGCTTCCCAATGTCTACCAAAAAGTCTGGTGGGATTTTAGTCATGGAGTGCACTGAATCTATAGATCAATTATGGAAGAACTTTCATATAGACTAAGTCTTCTAATCATGAAAATAGTATCTCTCTCCATTTATTTAGGTCTCTGATATAGTGTGGGTATTTGCTCCCTTCCCTCCAAAGCTCATGTCAAAATTTGATTCCCAATGTTGGTGGTGGGGCCTGGTGGGAGGTGTCTGGGTCATGGCAGGTGGATCTCTCATGGCCAGTTTGCTGCTGCCCTCGAGGCAGTAAGTAAGTTCTTGCTCTACTAGTGCCTGCAGAGATCTGATTGTTCACAAGAGCCGGGCACCTCCTCCCCCCTCCCTTGCTCCCTTCCTCTCACCACATGACACCTGCTCACCCTTCACCTTCCACCATGAGTAAAAGCTCCCTGAAGCCCTGACCAGAAGCAGATGCCAGCTCCATGTTTCCTATACAGTCTGGAGAACCATAAGCCAAATAAACCTCTTTTCTTTATAAATTACCCAGCCTCAGGTATTTCCTTTATAGCAACGCAAAATGGACTAAGACAGTCTCCTTTATTTTCTCAGCAATGACTTATAGTTTTCAGGGTAGACATCTTACACAACTTGCATTGGTTTATTCCTAGGTATTTGAGTTTTTTGTGCTCTTTTGTAATTGATATTTTTTAAAAGTTTCTTTTCAATTCTTCGCTGCTAGTATATAGAAACTATTTTTGTGTACTTACCTTGTATCTAGAGACTTTGATAAATTCACTATTAATTCTAATACTTTGTAGGCTCTTGCTATGATCTGAATGTGTTCCCCCAAAATTCATTATGTTGAAACTTCATCACCAATGTGACAGTCATAAGAGGGAGGGCCATTAGGAGGTGCTTAAGTCATGAGGAAAGAGCCCTTACGAATGGGATTAATGACCTTATAAAAGAGGTGCGAGGGAGCTGGCTGCATCTTTGCTGTCCTTCTGCCCTTCCCACAACGTGAGGACACAACATGCAAGGCCCTCAACAGACACTGAGCTTGCCAGCCCCTGGACCTTGGACTTCCCAGCCTTCAGAACTGTGAGCAATAAATGTCTATTATTTATAAATTACCCAATCTGTGATATTTTGTTATAGCAGCAGGAATAAACTAAGTCTCTTGGATTTGGGATTTTCTACATCACAATCATAGCATCTACAAATAATGAGTTTTCCTTTTTCTCTAATCTTTAAAACTTTTCTTTTACTGTCTTTTGTATTTGATATCCTAGCCTGTGCAATGCTGAATAGAAGTGGTGATAGTGCACATCTTGTTTTGGTCTTGAACTCAGGTGGGAAATGTTCAATATTTCACCATTATGTACGTTGTTAGTAATAGGGTTTTTTTGTTTTTTTTTTTTTAAGAGACAGGGTCTTGCTCTGTCACCCAGGCAGAGTGCAATGGTATGATCATAGCTCACTGCAGCCTCAAACTTGTGGGATCAAGTGATACTTCTGCCTCAGTCTCCTGGGTAGCTAGGACCACAAGGACATGCCACCATGCCTTGCTTTTTAAATGATTTATAGAGGCAGGGTCTCAACATGTTTCCCAGGCTGGTCTTGAATTCCCAGGCTCAAGTAATCCTCCCATCTTGGCCTCCCAAAGTGCTAGGATTATAGGAATGAGCCACTGAACCCAGCCAGTAATAGGTTTTTGATAGAACCATTTATCAGATTAGGGAAATTCCATTCTACTCCTGGTTTGCTGAGAATTTGTATCATGAAGTTGAATTTTATCAAGTGATCTTTCTGCATCTATTAAGATGATCATATGAATTTTTCTTTTATTGTATTACTATGCTGAATTATAGTCACTGATTTTAGAATATTATGCCAAATTATATTCCTAGAATAAATCCAACTTGGGTATAACTTATTAGTCTTTCTATACACTGCTAGATTTGATCTGTTAATATCTTATTAGTATTCTTATATCTGTTCATAAGAGGTAATACAAAAATTTTCTTTTCTTGTAATATTGGTTTTGGAATCAGAGTTATGCTGGTTTCATAAGTGACTAATGTTTCTGTTTCTCTGTTTTATGGAAGAGTTTGGTTAGAATTAGTTTTATTTCTTCCTTAAGTACTTGAATAGATTTACCTGTGAAGCCATCTAGGTGTGGGCTTTTCTTTATGGGAAAATTATTAATTACATGTTTAATTTCTCTAACAGCTATAGATTACTCACATGCCTATTGCTTGCAGCGTCAGTTTTGATAAGTTGTGCTTATCCAAGCAATATGCTCATTTCCTCCAGGTTTCAAGTTTAGGGACATATGCCGTTCACGATGTTTTTAATGTCAGCAGGAGCCACAGCCTTTCCCCTCTTACACTTTATCAGTGACTTACAGTCCCTTGTTTGCTTTATTAGTATTGCTAGGGTTTATCAATTTATCAATTTTAATTTTCTTTTGAATTTGTTGATTTTCCTTAATCGATTTCTTTCCAATCTTTCTTGCTCTTTATATTTCCTTCATTCTACTTTCCTGGAGTTTAATTTGCCGGTCTCTTTCTTTCTTCTTAAGATGGAAGCTCAGATGTTTCATTTCCAGCATTTCTTCTTTTTGTCTAAAATATGTTTTGCTCTAAGGGCTACTTACAACCCACAAATTTTGAAATGTGTCTATTTTGATAAAAGTGTCATATCCCCTTGAAAAGAGTAGTATTCTGCAGTTGCTGGAACACGGTGTCCTGTCAGTTTAGTTCAAGCTCGTTAATTGTGTTGTTTAAATCTTGTATATCTTTATTCATGTTTTGTCTGCATGTTCTGTTGCTTGCTGACAGGAGTAGGTTTATCCCCAACTATAACTGTGGATTTGTCTATGTTTCCTTTTAGTTTTGGTAATAACTAAACTTCAAAACGAATAAAAGAAAAAATTAATTACATTCCTACTGAATTGACCCCTTGATTAAGAATTGCCCCTATGTGTCTTTAATATTACTTCTTTCCTTAAAGTGTTTGGCACTGATACAGCCAGACCAGCTTGCTTTTGGTTAGTGTTAGTATGGTGCATCTTCCCCTATCCTCTCACGCTCAATCTAAGCTTGTCCTCATAATCGAGATGTATGTCTTGTAAATGTCACCGTTGTTGTCTGACCCAGTCTGAGGATCTTAGCTCACTTCACTTTTCAGCCTCCTGCATCACACAGGTTCAAGGTGTAACAAATCCTTGAGGAGCAGACTGGTTGTGTGCTTGTGGCGGCCTGTCCCTCTAGAGAGCTTCGTCTGCCATGTCCGCTGAGGTGTGGGAGCTGCCACCCGCCTTTCCATCCCTTCTCACTGACCTCGCCTACCACCCCAGCACTCAGTGGATATTCTGCGGAATAAACTAGCCTAGTTTGGGGTTCCTCTGCTTTCCATTCTTCCATGCCAACTCCGAGACAGCAAAAAGCCATCCTCATCTCTCTAACCCCCAATGGAGTCTCTATACTTGGGGACCCCAATCCTCAGCCCACACTAGCAGCAGATGCCCCAGGGGAGAAAGCGGCCGGCAACTCTCAGCCCACCCAAGCCCTTCCCTTGGGAATTTCGCCCACAGCTTCCACAGCTCTCCAGTATCTTTAAAAATATGATCACTTCCAACTTCTGTTTTCCCCCAGTTGTTGAGGCAGGATGGCCGCACTGTCCTGCCCCTACCCACCGCATCTTACCTGCAGGTGAAGTCTGCTCACCGCTGTTTAAATAAAATGAATCATAAATGCCCAGCGGTTAGATATGCCATCACAGTGCTTTCCCACAACACCCCTAGCTATCGTGTACTAACCTCACTTTACGAGTGAGGAAACTGTGCTCTGAGCAGTTTGTGATCTGCCAAGGGTCACACACCAAGAGAGGAGACCTGCAGCCCCAGAGCCTTGCCACACCTACGACGGCAGGGACCTCCAGAAACCCCAGCGTCTCGAACAACGCCCAGAGCACCGTGAGTCCTGAAGACTCCGCTTTTCCCGCTTGCTTGCGAAGGCAAGGTGCGTGCGTGCGAGCGAGCTGGGGCGGGACGCGGCACGTACCAGCCTGCGGATGTCGCGCTCGCACTCGCGCTTGATGCGGTGCACCTCGTCCTGGTGCGCCTGGTAGGCGGCGCGGAGGTCGGCCGCCTTGGTCTTGTCGGCCTGCATGCAGTTGCTGAGCGCCTCCTCCGCCTGCTTGCGCGCCGCCTTGAGCTCCAGGATCTCCTGCTGCAGCCGCAGGCGCTCGCCGTCGAAGGCCCTGCGCGCCTCCTCGCGCGCGTCGGCCAGCAGCGCGGTCTTGACCTTGTCGGCCGCGCCGTCGCGCAGCACGTTGAGTGTGGCCTGCAGCCGCTGCAGCTCGCCCTCCTTGATCTTGGCGGTGCGCGCCGCCTCCTGCTCATGCTGCCGGATGAGCGCCTCGCGCAGCGCCTGCAGTTCCTTGGTCTTCTCCTCGTGCAGCTTGGCCTTGAGCTCTGAGATGTAGGCCGTGTGCCGCCGCTGCTCCTGCTCGCGCTCCAGCTTGGCCTCTTGCAGCCGCTCGCGCAGCTTGCCCACCTGCAGCCAAGCAGCGAGAGAGCCAGTCAGGGTCAGCGTCGGGGCTGGGGAGCCGGCCATTCCCCGGCCGCAGCTTCCCCGCACCCAGGACCCTCCCCTCGGGGGTCCCACCCTCCCATCACTCCCCAGTCCGGGCACCCCACCTGGAATCTTTCCTCCTGGAGGTTGGAAACACCTGAAGATGTTGGAGAGGAGCGTCAAGGCTTTGACACCCCTTCCGATTGTCAGATGTATGAGGAAGGCCAGTGTACCAGTCACAAAACACTCCAGGCAGAGATCATCTCTCATCAAGGCCAAAAAGATTTTAAACCAGAAATATATTTCCAGTGCCCCCACGCACACGAACTCCGGGTTAGAGCAGACGGACTAGGCTTCTGTCTGGGGGTGGGGCGGCGACATCGCTGTGGACCCGTGACCCAGCATGGGCTGCGGGCCTGGTGCATCCCCACATTAACCTCCCACAGTCCCAGGGAGGAGATGGACCCCCACCTCCATTTTGTCACAAGGCAGCCAAGGCTCAAAGACAATCCCAGTGACTCACTGGAATGAGGGGCTGCCAAGCGACAGTGCCAGCTTCACCCCCATCCTGGGGCCAGAGCCTGTGCCCTGCAGATGCCAGGCCAATCGCACCCGAGTCTGCTCCTCTAATCAGCAAACAATCAAAACATTTGTAAACTGTGCCAAGGGAATGTGTTCTTAAAACGCTTTAAAATGCTTTCTTCGTCCTTTTCATTTCAAAAAGCACGCAGTACGCACACTCCACAGGAACCCTTGACAATCCGTCTGTTTGGTACATACTACCAGTCTCTGAAGAACTGAATCGTCTCTGATGCACAAGCTGCTTCCATGGAAAACGGCAACATTTCCCCAGACCACACTGTTTATAGCATACTAACGTGTTAAAATTAATTTTAGGTGAGGAGTTTTACAATGTCACTTGGGTATTGATAAATCCTTACTTACAACTGATAATTGATAAATCCTGTTACTTATAACAGCAGGGAAAGCAGCAAATAAAACCAACCTAGGCAAACACACAAGATCGACATCTCCTTCCATCAAACGTAGCCACGGAACAAGCCAGACAACCAGTCGATGTCTGTCCACCTTGCCATGGGGCAGGACCAGAGTCTTTTCCTAATGGATTTAGGACCGGAAATCCAGAACCCTAAGAATTCAACAGGATCTTCCCAGTTATAGACACAGTGCCTCTGACAAGTCTCCCTCCCAGGAGGCAACCCTGTCCTAACTCCCTGGTGAATGCCGACAGCCACCTGGGGTCAGAGGGGTCAGAGACAGATCCCGAATCGGCTGTGATGAGCTGTGTTTTCCTGCGCTCATTTCCCAGCCTCTACGGTGGTCGATTTTGTGGGTCAACTTGGCTGGGCTATGGTATCCAGTCGTTTGGTCAAACATCAGTCTGGATGTTGCTGTGAAGGTATTTTTTAGATGAGATTAACATTTACATCAGCAGACTTTGAGTAAAGCAGATTGTGCCCATAATCAGCGGAAGGCCTCGAAAGATCGTGATTCCCTGGGAAAGAAGGAGCTCTGCTATCAGACTGCCTTAGGACTCAAGACGCAAGATCGACCCTCGCCTGAGTTTCCAGCCTGCCAGTCTGCCCTGCACATCTCAGGTCT